>NC_051156.1:160357583-160530771 GCF_013339745.2 Dermacentor silvarum
TAACAATCGTGAACACGCATTTTCTGCTCAAAATCAGAGATTTTGTTGGTGTTGGCAAATTACCAAAGTAACCAAAGGGCTGTGGGATGACTGACGTTGGCAGTCTTATGGTAGAACCACAAATGAGGCAAAGCAAGGTTATATGACAAAATGGGATGGGCCTCTTTGGAAGTCAGACTCGGGATAGACTCAGAAACATTGATGAAACGAAATGGTCGGCCGGAGCACAAAAATACCTGTACCTCAACAGTGTCGATACGAAACGGAGGGAGAGGTCAAAAAGGTTTGCTACCAAGTATGGGTTCTTTGGAAGTTTATATACACAAGCAGGAAGTCACCAAAAAGGAAGCGAGAGAGACAGAAGTGTTAAATAAATACACAGCATGGAAACCAAATGTCCAAGGAAATATACACAAAATAGTATGTAAGAAATCAGGAAAGGAAAACACAAGGGACAGTGTCTTGCTGTTTAAGGCTAGAGCTGGCTGTCTCAAGACACAAATTAAAGAACAGATGCCCGCAACGAGAAACAATGCACGAGTGCGCAGGAGAAAAAAATTGACACGACCCAGCTCATCGTAATAGAATGCGAATATACATGCATTAACCCAGCCATAACCATAGAGGACCTCTAGCTTCCCGAAACACTGGGGTCCAAAGCTTTTGGGAGCGTTTATTGGTCCGCGGCCGAGATAAGCAAGGTAAGTTTACAGCGTTTGGTGGAAAAATTGTCGCAGTTTCACCTGAAAGGCGAAGCATCAATTGCGATAGCAAATTTGCAGAGAGCTATACGGAGTAATGATAGTAGCTTTATCAGCTGTATAAACTTGGACATGCAGCAGCACCGGCAACACGCAGAACTGTTGTCGACGCCGTCGGCGTTTTGCCCACGTTCGCACAAAATGCGTGCGGCGTTGGTGACTGTTGCTGGAGCCTCTGATATAAATAGGTACTTGGTGCCGCAGCTAAACGTCCCTTCCCTCCCCCCCCCCCACGGCCTTTCGTGCGTCAGAAGAAGGTGCGTTTGATCTACATATATGGTGATTGTAAAGGAGGAAAGAGACGCCTACTTCTGCAGCCCTTAAGGGAGCACGGCACAGAACGCGCGTTTGTTCTCCGCCGTGCGTTCACTCCCCGTGAAAGCGCGCGTCCCTCGCGCCCTTTCACTCGCACATACAGCGTTCGGCGGCGCGCGGCGACGATTTCATCTCCATTGACGTCATACGGAACCTCACGGCGACGGCGACGGCGACGGCGACGCCGGCGGCAGAAATCTGCTTTGGAGAGTCCATATAATTGCTATCGCAATAAAAAAAGCAGCTAAGGGAGGGAACTGGGGTTGTGACAGATGCAGGTAACTTTAAAACAAAGGTAAAGGTTTTAATGAACAGAAAAAATATAAAGTGGAGATAGGCAAAGCGTTAAGACTACAGTAAATATAGTAAAACCTGTGTTGTGAACAGAGGAAGAAGAAACGCACTATAACCGCGCGCACGGGCCAGGGAAACGGGGTTCATTAAAGTAGTCGCACCGAACAAACGTAACCGGCGGACGCGCATTCGCTTCGTTCTATTCGTTACGGTGCCGTGAAACCCAGGAAAGAGACTGCCGTCCGCACAACCGACCATGGACCGACTACGCCGTGAGCGCGATGTCATTTGAAGCGCCGCTAACCGTGTCATCGCCGCCGCAACCGAAGCCTTGCAAGAAACCGAACCGACCTATACCGACTTGCAAGTGCTCCGGAACGAACTTGATGACAAAGACCATGGCCTCGCTGAAATCAACGCCAGAATCAAAGAGCTCGCGATCGACGACGACGAATACGAAGCGTAATTCACCGAGTCCCTCGAATACCACGAGATGATCCGCCACGCCACCAGCCGGTTTCGTTTCCGCATGAATTCTCGCGCCGTCATTGGATCACTACCGACTGCCGACAGCCTTTTGGCAGGGCAGCAGGCAGCACACCTAGTCTGTACACCAGGTAAATAGGCGAACGTCAGCGCAAACGCCAGATCAGCGGCACCGGCACTTCGCGTACAGCAACCGAAGCTCCAGACCGAGGCCAGCGCAAAGGTCAGACCACCGACAGCGCGCGTACAACAACCGAAGCTCCAAACCGACCCGGTGGTACCTCGTGAGCTCTTCCTCAAAAAAGTTGTCGCAGTTTCACCTGAAAGGCGAAGCATCAATTGCGATAGCAAACTTGTAGAGAGCTATACGGAGTAATGATATTAGCTTTATCAGCTGTATAAACTTGGACATGCAGCAGCACCGGCAACACGCAGAACTGTTGTCGACGCCATCGGCGTTTTGCCCGCGTTCGCTCAAAATGCGTGCGGCGTTGGTGACTGTTGCCGGAGCCTCTGATATAAATAGGCACATGATGATGATGATGATGATAAGTGGTACTTGAGGGAAAGGGAAAGGTTGACGCTATCTTCTGCAGCCCTTGAGGGAGCACGGCTCAGCGCCAACGGGGAGGGGTAAGTGGGAGCGAAAGAAGGGATAGAGTGGAGTCGCCATGGCTGGGCGAAGCAAAACCGGCAGGCATAGGCGGCACGTATCAGGCCGAGATGGAAGGCCTTGGTGTGCTGCAGAGTCTGCAGGGGTGTTGTGCCAGGCCAGTCAGGCCCGGGGTGGGGTGGGAGGCCGTGAGGCCTTCCCGCTTGTAGAAATGTCCTTAGAGGCGTGCGGAGAGCCCTGACGAGTCAAGGAACTCCACGACGCCTCGAAGTGCAGAAAGGTGGTGTCGGCCGGGGAAGAGGAGATATTCCTCCTTGCCAGAGGGGAGGCCCAGGCGGCGGAACTCCTGCAGGAGTGGGCCCCGCTGCTGGAGGTACGCCGGGCAGGCCAGCAGGAGATGTTCGATCGTCTCCGGCTCCCCGCAGGAGCTGCAGGCCGGGGACGTCGCTCGTCCCAGTCGGTAGCTGCGTGCTGCCGTCCAGCTGCAGCCGATGCGGAGCCGGAGAAGGAGCGAGGTCTCCCTGCGAGCCAGGCCTCGCTGGGGGAGTGGTCGTGGGGGGCATCCCAGTGCCACCCGTTTGTCTGGGTGGTGGGTCGCCAGGTGTCGCCGCAGCCTCAGTCCAGTGAAGTCGCCCTCCGTCACGGCCCGACTGAGGGGCACAGTGGTGTGGTGGGCGTCCTTCGCCAGGGTGTCGGCTGCCTCGTTGCCCGGGATCCCTACGTGGGCGGGGATCCAGTGCAGGGACACCGGGTGGCCTGCGTCCTGCAGCGCTGTCAGCCGGGTAGACAGCAGTGCGACTCCAAGGCTGGCGCTTTCTGGCCTCTGCAGGCCGAGGAGGGCTGCCTTGGAGTCGCAGAGGATGGCCGCTGGTACCCCAGGAAGCTCCTCGGAGAGTAGGTCGACGGCCAGGTGGAGGCCTGCCACCTCCGCTGCAGTCGAGCTGGCGTGTCTGGGCAGTCGACACTGCCTGCTCTTCTGCAGGGCTGGAGCCGTGCAGGCCGCCGTGGCAGAGCCGGTGTCCGGTACCACCGAACCGTCGACGTACACCAGGAGGTGGTCTCCGAGGGTCTCGTCCAGGAGGCAGGCGGCCGTCTGCTGCAGGGCGCAAGCGGGCGAGCGCCTCTTCGAAATCCCGGGCAGCTCCGTGGCGATGGGGACAGGAGGCCTCTGCGGTGGGGGCAGCTGTACCGCATTCGGCGGTGGGTTGCCAACCACCTCCTCGTAGAGGCGGCACAGCTGACCCATCCTTGAGGAAGGCCGGGACTGGAGGCGACGCAGCAGGCCTCTGCCATCAGGAGCATGGTGGAGGCGGTCGACGTGCCTCAGCCCCTGCTGCAGGAAGAGGAGCGACAGGGGCCATGCTCCAGCCTCCGCAAGGGTAGCGGCAATCTGGGAGCTCCGAGGGACGCCCAGGCAGAGTCGGATGGCCGCCCGGTGCTGCAGCTCCAACTTTTCGAGGCGGCGTGGCGGCAGCGCCACCAGCGGGAGGGCGTACCGCAGGCGTGATGTGGCCGCCGCCTCGTAGAGCCGCAGGGCCCACTTCACCGAGCAGCCCTCTCCATGAGCAAGGAGCTGCGACACGGCCTTGCGGACCCTGATGGTCTGGGTCTGCATGGCCCCGACTGCCGGTCGCCAGGTTAGCCGGTGGTCGATGCGCAGCCCAAGGTACGACACAGTCGTACTCCATGGGATGCGCACGCCTTCCAGCTGCAGCCGGGGAGCTGAGCGCCGTGCCGCTGCTCTCGGGTGGACGAGGAGGGCCACCGTCTTCCCCGTCGAAACCGAGAGTCCGATGCTTCCCAGGTAGGCGGCCGTGGTGTCCAGGGCTCTCTGGAGGGCCAGGCACACGTGGCGGCTTGACTGCGGCGGTCCCCGCACCCACAGGGCGATGTCATCCGCGTAGATGGAGCACTCCACCTTGTAGTGAGGGTCGGTCGGCAGTGCAGCAGGCAACCGGGCCAAGGCGAGGTTGAAGAGAAACGGGCTCACCACTGACCCTTGTGGTACGCCTGCTGCGACCGGACGGGGAGTGCTCCTTGCATGGCCCACGCGGACCCTGAGGGTGCGGTCGTTCAGGAACGATGACAGGAACCGCCGCAGGTTGCCGCCAATGCCCAGGAGGTCCAGAGCCTGCTGGACGACCGCATGTGGGAGGCCATCGAACGCCCCCTTCACGTCGATGAGGAGGAGCATGGCAAGGTCTCCGCTGGCCCTGGCGTCCTCCAGGGTGGAGACGACGTCCGCGATGGAGTCCGCAGTGCACCTTCGGCGCCGGAAGCCTGTCTGCTGGTCCGCGAGGAACCCGCAGGCGCGGGTCACCCATTCGAGCCGTGCCAGAGCAATGGCCTCCATCACCTTGCAGGCAGTGGAGGTGAGAGAGACCGGTCGGTATGAGGACAGCTCGTTAGCCGGCTTATTGCTCTTCAGAATGGGGGCCACGATGGCTGTGCGCCAGGACTGCGGCACCTGTCCTGACCACCAGATGTTGTTGTAGCAAATAGGCACAGCGTGCCGCAGCTAAACGTCGCCTCCCTTCCCTCTCCCTCCCCCACGGCCTCTCGCTCGTCGGAAGAAGGCGCGTTTGCTCAACATACATGGTGATTGTGAAGGAGAACAGAGACGCCTACTTCTGCAGCCCTTAAGCGAGCACGGCGCAGAACGCGCGTTTGTTCTCCGCCGTGCGTTCACTCCCCGTGAAAGACGCGCCCCTCGCGCCCTTTCACTCGCACATACAGCGTTCGGCGCGCGGCGACGATTTCTTCTCCAAATGACGTCATACGGAACCTCACGGCGACGGCGACGCCGACGGCAGAAATCTGCTTTTGAGTGTCCATATAATTGCTATCGCAATAAAAGGACAAAGTGATCACCGATGACGGGTCCCCCGAAAACGAAACGCGCAAGCGGTTCAGCTTCGAGCAAGGTGATCAAATACAAAACAGCGAACCGAATCCACATCGCTCTTGCTCATCACTCGACTGCCACCGCAACGTGGAGACCGACCATCAGCGGCAAATCAGATCTCGAAACCGCAGCCCCGAGACCACCACATGCACAGCGTCAGCGAAGCTATGATACGTGAAAGCGCCGATTTCTCCCACCAGAGGGCTCACATTCATCGACCGACCGCGCTATTTCCCGCCTAGTACACCACAGAGTCCCCCAGATATGCCTGATGACTACAAGCTTGACAACATCCAAAATCGACGAAACGTGTGCAACTCCACCGGTACTGTCATGTCCTACCATATACCACCACGCCGATATATCAGCGGACGCCATCGTGATACCTACATCAAGAACAAGACGGACATGGACAACCTGCTCTTCATGTGCAGGTCCAAGGAGACAATGAAAGAAACTCCTCTGACGGCTCCTCTGGTAATCTGCGCGCCGTCACGTGAAGTCTGGGCTTCTGTTCCAGCCAGGTGGGACGCCAGCAGCAACCGCCGCCTCCAACGCGACAGGGTGTTGACCCGAGAGCTACTACGCGATTGGCAATGAGTTGAGCCAATTCAACAGTCGCCAGTTGGAGACATTCGCGAACAAGAACGGTGCAACTTCGAAGAAGTTTAGAAGACGACGTGACGCCACTGTCATCATCAATCATCTCATCTGTTTCTCGCGGGTGGCAGTGTGTTGTGAACAGAGGAAGAAGAAACGAACTATAACCACGCGCGCGGGCCAGGGAAACGTGGTTCATTAAAGTAGTCGCACCGAACATACGTAACCGGCGGACGCACAGTCGCTGCGTTCCTTACATTATGCTTGTAGTCTTTAGGCCCATCTGGCAGTGGCGGACTTGCCGTTGTCGGCGCGATGTAGCCCTGTTGGCCGATGAAGGTCGACATATGTCAGTCTCTGTCTCCAACACCTGATTAGCTCAAACACGCTAGGTGATTATTTGTCGCCCCTGCTCCGAAGAAAGTGGCATTAGAAATCATTATTATCAGCACCAGCTCTACGAGGTAGGCGTTGAGGGCCAGAGCTGCGGTACGAGTGCTTCGAGTGTGTTTGGCTATGCTCGCGTTGCATCTGTGCTTGCTGTTTATAATTTTTTAGCGCTTGGTAGAAAAAGTGTCGAGGCCTTCGTAAGACTGTGTATCCTATGTGGCGCCTCGCTATGTAACTGTCGTGTGCTGTTGTGCGGCACAAGCGCAAGGATAGGTACAACTTTCCGATATCAAGCGCTTCATGGCGACTGAACAGCTTCGCGAAGTGCATTTAAAACATTTCTCGGCAGGATAAACAGCACCAAAGGACGCAGGTAAAAGCCCTATCGGAAGTCTTAACATTTTCGATTCTCTTGAGTAGTGACGATTAAAAAAGGAACGCGGAGCTGAGGTTACTCAGTTCAACGTTTATTATGTCTTCAAAAACTCGGCCCGTCTAACTCAATACATTTCGGGCCGAGTTTAACTCGGCCCAAAATGGACCGAGTTAAACGGTCATTTTACGGCCCGTCTAACTCAATACATTTTGGGCACGATTTGAGTGTGGGTTCACGGTTTTGGTTTGGTAAAGGTTCAGCTTTGAAGCGTAGGTTATAACTGTTTAAATTGGTTCTTTTGCAGCTTTATGAAGGGGATTACTCGGTTTTAAAAGTAGAGTAAGTTCACCAACATCGCGTTTCTGCGATGGTAGCGATGATCGGCACCACGTTTTTGTGTGCTCAGATGGCATTTAGAACAACGCTCAGAATAATGCACGTGTATATCAAGAAGAAGAGAAAGCGGAAACCAGGGGTGGTGGCATGCAGAAGCTGAAGCCAGAACGTGACAATATCAGGGAGCACCTCAAAGGCTGAAAACAAACATAGGACTCTGTGTCCTTTTTGAAGTTGAATTCTGTGAAATTGTCAGAAATTACTAGAGGAGCCAGCGACTAAAGGTGACAATTGGAAAGTATTTGTCACCTGCCCAGCCCACTAGCAGGAGTACAGCGCTTACCGTACAATACTGCACCCTTGTAGTACAATATCGCGTGCAAGTTGGTCGTCGTATTCACTAATTATTATTCGTTGTGCATCAGGATGGCCAACTCTTCCACAGGTGATTTTCTGTGGTTGTTACGAGACAATAGAGCACCTTATGTTCTACTGCCCATCATTTGGAGCTCAATGCTTCGATGAAAGACCACTGCAGGCCTTCACCTAAGTACTCCTGCATCGACTATAGGCGTCAGGAACCCTATTGCGTTTCATGAAGATGACTGGACTGTGGAAACGTTTGTGACAGTCAGCAAGTATTCATCTGCATGCGAGTGTGCTCACACGGACTGTGTCTTTTTTTTTTCTCATTCCGCTTTTTTCCCACTCAATATTCCCATCCCCAAGAGTACGGTAGACAATCAGGCATGGTCGGCCTATGGTTAACCTCCCTGCCTTTACTTCATCTTCGTCACTCTCTCTTGAGATGTCTTTTGACTGGCTGAGAAAGGCGCACACAGGACTTGGTTACCTAGTGTGTCCCGTGCTTCAGCAAACCGTTCGATATATTTTTTGTTTATAGACGCTCATTAACGGTTTACGCCACAACATTGGCTCGTTTAATAAAACTATGTTTCGGCTGTGCTCCCTTTCCTTTTTATTATTGAATCATCTATTCGCGGAAATCACTTAGCACGTTCTGAAGTTGAGCGGCAAATCTAGCATTTAATATCGCTTATGGCACCATTTTTGGCGTTGATGACGGATGTACGGTAAACGATCTCCCGCACTCTACAGATTGTTTATATGGTCAAACGCGCACATCTTGTGAAGCGAGAAAATGGACTCGATAAATGGAAGCGCCCGCTATAAAAGAACTCATTCTATGGGATGAAACTCCAATATATAGAGTTCTCACAAGTGTACATGAACAAGGGCTACGCGTGCCATCGCAATGATGTGCAGTTCCACCCTACGAGACCGCGTAAGTGGCTCAATAACGACATACTGGGTTGGCATGCAGGTTGGCATGCAGGTTGGCATGCAGGACTGCCAATTTATTTTTTTGTTTCCCGAGGACTCCGCATCAAGTTCAGAACAATGAAGGAGTCCTGCACCCTCTTTGGGGAAGATACTTTTGTTCGTGGCCTTTTGTAGACATTGCGACGAGGACCTCCCATGCACTGTGCGGTTCTTTGACGCTTTACCGCGATTAGCATTCTTTGGGAACTTCAAAGTTTGTGGTAGGTCTGCCCGCTCCTACCTTCCACTCCAACTTAGGGTCGCTGGGTACAGCACCGGACTACTGTGCTATATGAGAACCGTATTCCAAACCAAAATCTTTATCGCCAGCTTACTATCACGATAAAAAAAACTGTTTATGAGTTCATTAAGTAACCTACATTTAAATTATATTATGGTGCTGTTACGCGTAAAAACACGATATGATTATGAGGCACGCCATAGTGAGGGACTCCGGATTAATTTTGACCACATGGGGTTCTTTAACGTGTACCCAATGCAGGTAACCTAAATTATCCTGCCATTAAGGAGTCGGTTGTTAGTTTATCTCTTGAAAACTGTAACAGCAGGACACAGCATGCGCATGCCTGCGAATGTAACACAGCCCAGACGCTTTTAACCACAGGAGAAGGAAGCGGTTATAAAAAGACGAAAACTGTGGTAAGTGTCTCACACACTGGTGGAAATCAACCGCGACGTTGGGGGAAGCGAAAAGATAACGAGTAGAGGGAAAGGCGGTGCGGTCCTAGCGTGTTAGGCTCAAAAGAACCGCTTCTACAGCGTGAGCATACGCGATGGTAGAAAGCTTTCAAGCTAACTCGTAATCACCCGAGCGCGGTCGCAGTTGAGGCGTAATGATGATGGGAGACAGATGTAGGAGGTGCTCACTTGAATGAAACGCCTCAAAACGGTCATTACGGAGAGTAGTAACCCGCGGGTGTTGGTACGCCGTCATCAACCACGAAAAGGTTCTTCGCGGGTCCTTTTCCAGGCATTGTGCGTGCTTCATTTTCGGCAGTGCAAAGCGTGACAGTGAGCGTTGCGCCGTAAGCTTTGAGGGCGTTCACAATGGAGGACACCCTGTGGCAGTGGTGCAGGAGGGGGGTCTTTGCGTGTCATCAGCGTTTGTCGTCGCTTGCTTAATTTTAGGTGGATGGCACCGTCTGCGGTAAAAAACCATCGCGAACAGTATTTCCAAGCATCGTTATGCGCCTGGAGGTGCCAGCCTGTTTTTTCACGTTCGTGAGGTTTGTTTTGCGAAACGACCATTATAGCGAATCACGCCGACACCCTCACGTAATTAGGCAACATTTCTGAGAGGCACGCGCCTTTGAGAGTTTCCCTCTTTTCTTCTTTCCCAAATGTTTTGTAGGTTGAAGTGTTACCTACGGGCCTTCGAATTGAAGTTTTATTTTACGAATGTGAATTTCTTGCCAGCGACATCATGTTTCGTGGTCCTGCTTGTTTTAAAGCGAACATTTCTTTACCGCTTCCCAAGGAGATTGCCTTTCCTCGTCGTGCGTTCGTCTAGTCGACAACAACTCGGGCTATTTACTTGCCTCTAGGTACGTGCAATTGGCTAAGTGCCCACATAGACAAACTATACCACTATACGTATCTGATCATTCTGGTCAATCACCCCGACCTGGCACTGTGACACAGTTGGTATGGAAGCCCTAAGGATGTTTACATATCTGTCATACTTCTCGGTGCATACACTTCGTGAAAATTCTGCTCTCGAAAGAAGCCTCGTGAATGGCCACCGTTTTCGCGTGACGCATACAGCTAACCGCTACAGGTCACGAGGTCCCTGCAGCTGCTACCTCGCTGACTCAAACAAGCTTCCTGCCATTTTGATTCCAATACTGTGTAGGATCTCCAATTTTTACAAAGCGATGCATACTGTGCAAGCACTCGCAGACCTTACTGACTATAGCTGAGCGCTGCTGTCTTGCCCAATACCGCGTAACGCAAAACGCAACTACCATATTTACTATCTTGGCTGCTGGCCTGGTTTTGTGCAAAATTACTCAGTTATAATACAAATAATACCAAATACATTCATTGCCATATATATACGTCATGAAGAGTACAATTAGTTAAAAAAATTGGAGGACGCTTAAGCTACGCCTCAAAGAGTGGAACGCGATAGCATTCAAAGATCTCTGCCCGCTTATCAGGCTTCCCGGCAACTGAATTGTGTTTTCTCGTATATTCAAATTACAAACCGACGCTATCACGTCTGTAGGTAGTGGTTAAGTCGTACTTTATGATTTTTCTGACAGGTTTTACTTAGAGAACGTCAGTTTTGTTCACTAACGCCTTGCACCACGCGGAGGGCCTGCGTGGTCGGGGTGGTTCGGGATGATTATTTTCGCCAACGACGCCGGCGCGCTGCAACACGGAGCCCTTAACGCTATCGCGTTAAGCAGCAAGCTCTTCTTCTGCCTACTTTCCTAGGGCTTGGAGTCTGGAGTTCGGCGCATCTGCTTGGTAGGTCTTTCGCCGGGTAAAGTTAAATTTACGGTTGCACGATATCCAAGATCGGCCCACTCTAGCCGGCGCGCTGACCCTGGATACAGTGTTACAGGCTCACAGCAAAGGAGGCCAATCCCGCAGAAGGTTTAATGCGTGGTCACGTGGATGAGGTGGTGGGGGTCTCCGCGCCTTCCCATCTTCACTGGCAGGCAGGTAATCGCTATGCTGTAAGACGCTATGCCAAATATAATCATTTGCCTGGCATTTATTTACCCGCTTTACGAGAGCATCGCTTCTCCGATTGCCAACATTTGGGTTGGATATGCATATGTTTTATTGCCGTGGTTCTGACGAAATTATGGTCCGTTCGTTTGTGTTCATCTGACTCTAAGTACCTGCATGAAACAGACCTACTGTGTTATATTTAATTTCATTCTAGCATTATGCGACCTAGCATTCCAAGCGAATAAAACGAAATGTATCTCCGAGTATGGTGCGTGTCACTAGAACACATATGTTATTAAGTAAAAATGCCTAACTTAAAGCTAATGTTCTGATTAGGCTGACTCTGACGGATCGGTAACTGAGAAACGTGCGTAGGAGGTAACTACTGAGATGTAATCAAGGCTGATGTGGACAGCCTGTGGTACCGATTGAGTTCATCCATGGTAACTCCATGCACCATGCTGCACAGTAAGTCTGTGCCAGAAAAGTATGGAGTGGTAATGAAGCCTATCCTGACTATCTGAATTATACAGGTCAGTAAGATTTGTCGAATCGGGGCATGGAGAGGCGTATATATAAAACTTTCTGTGAATTGTAATCAAATTTTGTTTGTCCTGAAGGAGACAAACGATGCATGTCTAGAGCTGCATTTTCGAGTACGTCTTCTTATAAGGATAAGTGAAAAAAAAAAAACGAATACAACTTTATTTTGCCCTGATGAATACATCTTGCTATTATCAGCACTCCACAGATAACATTTCTGTTCACACGGAAAGCTTAACGAGCTGATATAGTAAAAATATATATATATATATATGTGTTTTGTATATATATATACATATATATATATATATATATATATATATATATATGTATGTATGTATGTATGTATGTATGTATGTATGTGTGTATGTATGTATGTGTGTGTGTGCGTGTGTGTGTGTGTGTGTCTGTGTATCCCAATAGACTCCACGCGTAAAGCAGTTTTCGTGAAAGAAATACCGGAGAAAAGCAGGCGGCAACTGTGTAAGTCGAACAGAATTAAAGTCTATACGGAGCTTCCAGGCAACGTGGGACAGGATCGCTAAATACATAAAACAGCTATTGCATATACGCACGCAAAAAGAGTGATCTCCCTGGTTGGAAACACGCAATACTTGAAGTGTACCGAGCGACAGTGTAGCGTAGACTAAACGCAAGCAACGAATTGCCTTCAGGGAAACGGCGACTTCGCGACCGCCGAGCATCGCTTAGTCGTCGACGAGCGTGATGACGCAATATGCAAATTTGCAAATGCGCTAACTGTGCCCTGCCGCTGTCGCATGCATCGTCTGATATTGGTGCGAAGGAAACAAAGTTTTAGCGCAAGTTTGAAGTGTGAGACTCGGCTGCTTGCGAGGCTTAGGCTATCAAGTCAGACCTTTGGAGAACACCATATATTCTATTACGCAAGGATTCATCCGTGTTAAAACTTGTTACATAGTTAGTCGACCACTTTCATTCCTATGTCAAGGCGAGGTTCGACTTGAAGATTTTGATGCTTTTGCGTTTTTGCGTGTCCGAGAAGCAAAAGGCGGGAAAGGAAAGACGAAGTTTATGTCATGACAGTTAGGCAATTTCTGCGGTGGCTTCCTATGCGCGAGTAATAACTAAATTCTCGCTTTGCACTCTCCCGGCGCATTTGTGTGCTCCACAAAATGCCGTAGAAACGTATTGGTTGACAGAAATTGCGGACGTTTTTTTTATCTTGCCGGCAAGGTGAGGCAGCGAGGTCTCCTCTTTTGCGTAAAAGACGCGAGGATACGCTTCGAGCGCATTTTGAAATAGTGTTGGTTGCGTGCGCAAACATACTTTTAGGCTTAGTTAATTCGCTGCGACACAAATTTGCTAAAATGTTTTTGTGAGGCCAGCTTAATTTCCTGCCATGCATTATCTCAATGCGACATTGTCACAGCCCAAAATAAAGCGACATAAGATGTGTGTGAGTATGCTGAATACGGAAGGTTGAATTTAAGCAAGCTTCGAAGCAACAGTAACGGAATAAAATCAACCACCGTGACACGTGTGAGTCTTTTTCGGGAGTTGTCGCCCATTGTGCGGTTCAATTCAGCATATACAACAAAGAATCCGAAACCTTAGCTCCTCATGCATGCTGCACACAGCAGCAGATACGGGCAAAAATCAGTGCTGGATTTCTTTCAAGAGGGCTCATTGACCGCATGAAAACAGAGCAAAAAAAAAAAAACAAATAAACGAGAAAGTGTACCCACGCATTCTTATGTAAATGCGACAGTTTATTACAGCATCCAACTATTCATCCACAACATTTAAAGAATGCGCTTGAGGCTACTGACCTTAACCTGATGCCTAGAATAATAATAATGTTCCGTCAAAAATGAGGCGCACTTCGTTCCCGACAGCTTCATGGTTATGTGAACACCAGTGCTGTCAACAGTACAAAAGTTGAGAGGCTGTTCACCCCCAACAGACGTTTTAAGCCTGTTTGGGGTCGATACACCACATCGGAGTTGTGATAGCCGCTGCACTTAGCTATTATCGTTACAAAAGGACGTGTTCTTACGCAACCTAGGAATTCATGAACATTAGTTATATTTGAAAAGAAAAAGTTTGTTCACTGCGAATGACGTTTCTTTTAATGGACACAGGAGAGTGCCCATTCCTCCATTCTTGTGCTGCATATAGGCAGCATGTTGATATGAGAGGAATGGATTGTAGGTGTATTATTGAAAAAGCCTATTTCAAACTAAGTATTTCAGCGAAGCAGGCGGACGCTCTCGTTCTTGGGGAGAAATATTGACGGGGAGAGCATTGACGAGGCGTGCGATTCGACTTTGAAACAGACACGCCTGAAACGAAGCAACGTGTCCCGCCACCGATTTAACGTCGTGTCTTTTCGAACAGTCATTATAAAGCCAGACAGGCCAAGTGCCGTGGTATGCATGATTAGATTACACGGGGAGAATTGATTACGGTAGCGAGAATACGGTTTACCGTTAAATAAGGCTTTCAGGCGATATTTGTTACACACTAGTTCAGTGTAGGTTACGCCAAGCCCTCCAGAACAAAAGTGGAAACTTAAAGAAGTAGTAGAAACTTCGTAAAAGAATAATGAGAGATAGAAATCGTAAAGTTCACTAGTGTTTTGCCAGAGGTCTCACATTTGCGATGTTGGATATAGGGAAGAACAACCAATACATAGAAGGGGGAACGAAAATAGTGCTGAGAAATTTCAACTTCAAGGTGGATGCAGTTCAATAAAAACATTTCTCGTGCAAAAATACATCTGCACGGTGTGTCCTCTCGAATGTAAGTTCGGAGTATTAGAAATTTCGAACCACGGATGGAAAATACAACCCGGTGGAAAGTCCGAACATTTCCTCATACTGCCCACGTAACGTAAGGCAGAAGTTACATACCTATTATTTGCAGTGCTCGTGCGATTAACAGCTCTTTCCTTAATGGGAAAATATAATCCGCTGCTGAAGAGCCCGAGTCGCTAAATTGCGGCACCGAAGCAGGATAAATACTCAATTGTTCGACTGGAGCGAGATGTTCCCACCACCGATTGGAAAAGTTTCCAAAAGAAAACTTTTAATCCCGCTCTCATTATCTGGGTCTCTGCACATTCCGCGTTGAAAACTTGTTCTTCCAGAACAAATTCGCTTCATACTGGTTTCGCAATAACATAAACCAGAAATCCGAAGCACCATGAATGTGCACGGTCCATCTAAACAAGCCGATAAAATTATGTTGAAAGCGAAGTTTTCTCTGCGGAACCCCTCTGAGGTTTGTAGTGGCTGCTGCTGCGTTCGTCGGTATTTTGCTGGATACGTTTGTTTGTGAGTGTATATATATATATATATATATATATATATATATATATATATATATATGCACCAATGGCAAGCTCAAGCAGTAGGGCTGATATATTTCCCGTATGCAGACTGATAAAATAATGCTGGTCAGCGCATCTCCGTATTCAAACAATAAAACACTAAAAAACGACACGAAATCTCTACATAACTGAGCTGATCGCCAACTATAAAGAACACCGGCCTGCCTTCTTCGAATTACTCACCACTTTGCTGATCCTCTGGAATGGATATGCGCATCCGCGACACAAGAGGTATACAGAGTCCTCATATGACTAACACATTTCCTCGTACTTCTACGAGCATACACATGTCATCCCCAATCATCCCATCGACAAGCATCCCATATAACCTTCGTCCTCGTCAATTCGCTTCTGGTATGCTAAGCCTCTCACGCTTTTCGCCCGCGCCTGATTTGGGGGTTCGCATTTCGGTGAAGCTTAGAGGAACGCACGGTGCGATGCAGGAGTATAAAGTTTCGCGCGAAACTAAAGTTGTGAACTTTGCTGCGCGTAAAACTTTTAGCATTGCATGATATTACATCTTGTCTCGGATGAAAATACACCCAACAGTACGCTTCGTCGTTTTTTTTTAATTAAAAAATTATTATTATTATTGATATTATTCGCTGCATCCCTAGTACGGCTATCTCGTCCACCCATTCTGCTTCCTGTCAGCGATGTTCGCCGCTCACCCTTCGCACTTCGTTCTCGATCCCGCATCGGAAAAAAAAAATCAAATAAGGAACTCATTTGTGCGCGGCGCTCATTCCAATCCTGTCGAGCGGCTTCTCCTAATTGCACTCGTTTATCGATTTGTACGCTCCCCGCGTAGTATAAAGGGCTCTGAAGAATTCAACTGCACGTCTCGCTAATTTGGGAATGCCCTTTTTTTTTAGAACTATAGTCACGGAAGGTTGCTCTATCATCGAGCTAATTAAAATATTAATACTTCGAGTGGTCCGTTTTCCGCTTATTGAGGGGCGGCAATCGACAACGCAATTGAGGAATCTCTTAAGAACCCTTGCGCTAAATTTTATTCCGAATCAAATAAACAGCACTGAAAGACAGCACTTTAGTGGTTTTGCTGACGCAGAGCTTTATGCTGGAAACAGCTGAGTGCTATCCGTTTCAGGATTACACCAGCTAAGAAACCACAGGGTCTAAAACGCAACAATACAGTGTTGGTTTTGATCATCTGGAGTTATGTCATTAAGAACATGAATAAATCACACAAATACGCACAACATACGATCACTGAGTAAATATTGATGAAATATACAATTCATATATTTGAGCCTTATATGGTCTGATAACGGCAATTTAGTGCTAATGCACTCAACTCCTGGCACAAGTTTATTAATTATTTAATTTATTTATTTAATACCTTACATGCAGCGTGGAGGAAGCATGGAGTAGAGGGGTTTCACAGCAATAAACAGGTGTTACAGAAAAAACACAATATCGCAGCTGTAAACATATGAAAACACTTACACAAGGGTAGATATAGCAAGAATGGAGCATAAACACAATACAAAGAGCACAAGAAAAACACATGCAAGCATTATTGAATTATACTAAAAATAGAAAAAAAAATAACAGCACGTACCAACATCAAAATTAGAACTCGTAGGACATCACAAGATATTTTTTTAGGAAAGCATGTACAGCTCCCGCTGCTCACGTTGGCTATTTCATCGAATACTGAAACGATTAGGCCGGGAAGACTATTCTAAAGGTGGGTTAGCGTGAGACAACGCCGATGAATTAAAGATGAAGTATTGTTCACGACTATTTGCTCCTTGAAATGTTTTAGTGGTATTCTTCCTATTTCGTTTCGTTATTATTCTTTTTATCCCTATGAAGGTTTCTTGAATAAAGCATGTGTCACAGAGTGCAATGTCACCATTCCACAGAGTAACTGCACAGATCGGCGTTGTTTACGTTGCATAACATGGCGTGCCATCACATCCCAATGAGAACTGATACTTTAACATTGTGTTCGAAAATACCCGGGCGCTTGTTGAATATCAAGAACCGAAGCCCGTCTCTGTAGAATGTGCCCGAATTTAGTAAAAATGTTTAGGCTATAGCCCCAGATGGAGGTTTCTTCCTAAAGATCACTTACCTAACCGAACGCCTGCATTTCAATGAATGTTTCACATCCGCCACAACGTCCGCTAGTGGCGCTGCCTAATAGTCGATGGGCACTTTAAAAATGCACAGATGCATAAATGCCGCCAGAAAGTGAATAGGCAGGCCGTCACTGTAGCTAATTTGATAAGACCACTGAAAGCCCTGCTGAGGAGGTGGCTTGAGGTGCAAGTAGCGGCAAGTTGTCCTTCTCCCCGTTTCACGACAGCAGCACAAAATAAAAATAAATATTAGAACGAAAAAAAAACAAGAAAAATTCGGAGGACGCTTAAGCTTCGCCTCTAAGAGTGGAACGCGATAGCATTCAAAGATCCCTGAATGCTTGTCAGGCTTCCCCTCCCCCCCCCCCCCCCCCCCCCCCCCCCCCCCCCCCCCAACTGCAGCTTTCTTTTTTTCTCCAACTTCGCCCGACTTCGCCTCCGCCATGCGGCTGCCGAGGAGGCGAGCGCCATCTGGATGGTATTTTTGCAAGGAGGAAACCGCGTCGCGTCGCTGTATGAGTGGTAGAAATGCTGGAAAAGGGGCTTGTGTTGGTGAGTTTCCGCGTAAAAGCATTATGTTTTCTCGTATATTGATATTACAATCCGATGCCATAATGCCTGTAGGCTGCGGTTAAGTCGTACTTTACGATTTTTCTGACGCATTTTACTTTGAGAAATCCAATTAGCTGACTAACGCCTCTGAGCCATGCGGAGGGCCTGCGTGGTCGGGGTGGTTAAGAACGATTTTGTCCGCTACGCTCGCCGGCGCGAACGCCGACACCACAACGCCGGATTTTATGCGACGCTGGGCATTAACGCTAACGCATTAAAACATCCAAGGCTCCCTTAGAGTGTATCCGCAACAACCACAGCTGCTGATGATGTTTTCACTGTGTCCCCCTCCCTAGAACTCCTTCGCATTTGCTTTACTATTATTGTTATTATGATTCAGGCACACTGTAAGCCCAAAGGGCATTACATATGGCATTACTATAGGGGCAAAGAATACCCAAAATACACAACAAAACAAGAAATTATGAATTAGAACAACAAGAATCTGCAAGGATGAATTATTGAAAAAAATACCTAATACAAAATATATACAATGGGTGAGTAAAAAAATATATAGTACAGTAATCAGATGAGCAAATATAATAGCATCATTAGCAACAGCCCTAATGAGCAACAGAAATGAGCAAATATAATAGCATACATTACTGAACATGAAAGCAAAGTTACATTAAATCAGGACATCAGGAAATGCAATTGGGAATGTCACAGGAAGATATAACAGGATGACATTTATTTTTTGGCTTTACAATTTTTTTCTGCTTTTCCTCTTCCCCCCTCCATTTTTTTTGTCAGTGGGCAAAGATTACTGATAACTATTAGCTTAGATTTCTAGGAAGAACTCAGAACTATTTACAAATGAGGCATAATTAACTATGCAGGCGATGTCAGCAGGAAGCCGATTCCATTGACGGATAGCGAGGGGGAGAGGCGAGTGGAAAACATTAGTGCGGGCAAAGATAGGTTCGGCGTTAAGTTGGTGATCAAGTCGCGAAGACGCATGGCGAGCTGGCCCGATATTTAGAGTAACGTGGGACGACTGATTGTGGTAAAGTTTATGAAAGAAAGACAGCAGTGTCAGTAGCCTGCCTTTTTCGAGAGGAGCTAGATTGATTGAAGATTTGAGTTCCGTAACACGTGAGGTGGAGTGGAGCAGAGGTAGAACACCGGGATTCTAATCCGAAAGTCGTAGGTTTGAATCCTCCTCCAGCCCACTACATTTTAAGGCTTGGCGTGGCGCCTGACACCTGCAAAAAATGCCGAGAGCCAGTGGGGATATACTAGTCCAGGTGCAACCAAATTAGGAACGCCCACAAAGCTTCAGCAAAGGCAATCCCTCACCAGCAACAGGAATTGGCCTCCCTGCTGCAATATTCAGCCACTACCTCCCTCGTGACTCCTACAACTAACCCATGGTCCTTAGTCCCCAGCGCCTGCGGAGAACCTGACCAAGGCGGCGGTCAGACCTGCGACGCGGCAGAGGGTGCTAGGAATCTCTGGGTCCGGACAGGCCGCAAATAGAAACTACGCCTATCAATGTTGAACACGCGAACCCTCTCAAATGGGGCTAGCTTATCAGGGCTGTTTGAGGAATTGTCAGACATTTCCTGGGATATAATTGGCCTTAGTGAGGTGAGAAGAACTGGTGAGGATTAAGCAGTGCTAACCAACGACCGTGCCCTCTGCTACAGAGGTTTCCAAATAGGAGAGAATACGGGGTAGGATTTCTAAGCCATAAGGACATAGCTAGGGACCTTTAACGAATGTTACAGCATTAATGAGAGGGTAGCAGTCGTAGAAATATAGCTGAATAGGAGGTATTGAAGGAAAGTAGTACAAGCCTACGCCCCAACCTCCAGTCCCTATGATGAAGAAATAGTACAGTTTTATGAAGATGTTGAATTAGCGATGAGAGAGGTGCAGACTCAGTATACTGTAGTCATGGGCGACTTCAATGCAAAAGTGGGGAAAAAACAGGCTGGTAAACACGCAATTGGCAAGTACAACATCGATTCTAGGAACACCAGAGGAGAGATTTTGGTAGAATTCGCGGAAAGAATTAGGCTCCGAATATTGAATACCTTCTTCAGGAAGCGTAGCAACAGGAAGTGGACATGGAAAAGCCCTAATGGGGAAACAAGAAATGAAATAGATTTCACACTGTCGGCCGATACCAGCATAGTGCAGGATGTAGAAGTGTTAGGTAAGGTAAAGTGCAGGGACCATAGCCTAGTGAGGTCTAGGATTTTTCTAAATTTGACGAAAGAAAGAGTAAAATTAGTCAAGAAGAAAAAGGGCAACCTAGATGCAGTAAGGGTAAAACTATACCAATTCAGGCTGGTGCTCGCAAACAAATATGCAGCTTTAGAACAGAAAGATGAAGATAATAGAGGTAACGAATGAAACCGTAACTAGGCTGATCTCAGAAGCAGCAATTGAAGTGGGAGATAAGGCGTAAAGCCAACCAGTAGGTAAGCTCTCCCAAGTAACAAAGCACCTAATAAAGAAATGACCAAGCATGAACGTGTCAAACTCAAGAGATGAGATAGAATTCGCTGAACTGCCCAAACTAAGCAACAAGAAGAAAGTAAGGAATATTCGAAATTATAACGTGTGTAAGGAAGAAGAAGTACGCCGTGCAGAGCTCCGCAGCCGGATTGCCAGCGCTACTGAAGTGGGGCTCGGGCTCGACGCTGTTCCTGGTGCGCCTGGCTAAGCCTACGTGTCTTCCTGTCGGCGTCCTTCGTGTCGTCCACAGCCGTGCCAGACGTCTTTGTCATATTTGGTGGAGGTGCTGGGTCTTCTGTCATCCTGGAATTGCGCAGCCGGATTCTCCCTGCTACCATGACCTCCGCAAGCGCCCCGAGCTTACCACCAGCTGCTCCCCAGTCCTCCGTATGCCCCGGCACACTCCGTCAGCGGGACCCTCCCATCTTTAGCGGGAGTGATGACCACGACGTTGATGACTGGCTATCATCATACGAACGCGTGAGTCTCAACAACAAATGGATGACATCACGAAATTGACCACCGTCCCATTTTACATCACCGGAATTGCCCACTTGTGGTTGCGAAACCACGAAAGCGAAGTCCCAAGCTGGACCGTGTTCAAGACAAAGTTCAGCGAGGTCTTCGGTCGTCCTGCTGTTCAAAAGCTTCGTGCTGAACAGCGTCTGCAGTCGCGCGCTCAGCAGCCTGGTGAGACCTTTACCAGCTACATTGAAGATGTCATCGATCTCTGCAAACGCGTCGATGCATCCATGCCTGGGGGCAATAAAATCAAACAAATACTGAAGGGCATCGACGAGGACGCGTTTCAAATGCTGATTTCAAAGAACCCCTCTACGGTTGCCCAAGTCATTGAACTATGCCAAAGCTATGACGAGCTACGCCGTCAACGCCTCATCACCCGCCGCCCTAATCCCCATCAGGAATCGTTGTCCGGCTTGACCTCTCCTTTTCCAGATTCCACCCTCCTCTCGCAGATCAAGGCATTCGTCCGGGAAGAAGTTGCTCACCAGCACTCCCTTATCTCCAACCCGCCGGAGTCAAGTTCGCCCCTTAGTCTACCTTACGACACGTTATAGAAGAACAAGTGTCCGAGGTTCTTCCTCTGGACCGGGCGCCTCAACTCACCACCCCATTGACTTACGCCGACGCCGTCGCACGACCACGCCCACCGACGTTCCGGGCTCCGCCTCCGATGCCTAGCCCTGTTTTTACCTCCACGCCCCCACGACCTCCGGTGCATCGAGTAAATCCTTGGCGCACAGCGGACAATCGGCCCATCTGCTATTCGTGTGGTATTCCCGGACACGTTGCACGCCTGTGCCGCCGCCGTCCACTTCATCCACGTGACGACCCACGCGCAGCAGCGTACGACCATCTGTTGTCTTACGCTCCAGACCGCGATTTACCCCTTCCCCGCCCAAGCCATCGCCCAGTTTCTGACCGCCGTTCTCCTTCTCCTCGTCGTCGCTCGCTCTCCCCGAGTCGTGGACGTCCCTCTACCGCTGCCACGGAAAATTAAGTGGCGCAGTTCCCGAGGCAAGAACTGCGTCATCGTCGCAACGCTCAAGCCCTCTTCTTTCGCCGCCCAACGTTATTGATGTCGCTGTTGAAGGTGTCTTTGTGCTTGCCCTCATTGATACAGGTGCCGGGATATCTGTGATTGCCGAAAAACTATGTCGCTCAATACGAAAAGTCACGACGCCTTTCTTCGGTCCATTACTCTGCACGACCACAGCACAGCACGTCCAGCCAGTGGCTGCGTGCACCGCCTGACTTGAAATTCAAGGAGTGCTCTACTTCGTCGAGTTCGTCGTTCTTCCCCACTGTTCTCACGATATTATTTCAGCTTGGAATTTTCTCTCCCGTCACAAAGCTGTTATTGATTGCTCCCGTGCAGAAGTCGCCTTCTCTTCGCTTGGCAATGCCATATCTGACGACGTTTCACTTTCCTGCACCAAGTTGTCCCTCACTGACGACATTCAGATACCTCCGCATGCATCCGTTCTGGCACCTGTATCCTGTTCCCTTGCCTGCGACTCTACCGTACTCTTCACACCTTCCACTGCTTTCGTTCATCGCCACATCTCACCACTGCCAACCGCGCTGCTTGGCCTTCAAGCAGGTGCGACTCACCTTCCTGTATACAACCACTTCCCATTCCCAATTACGTTGCTTCTCGGTGAATCTCTCGGCACTGTGGAGCCTTACGACACCATTACCACGTTGGAACTTCTTATTGGATCGTCCGAGGTCAACACCCTCTCCGGTAGTTCCGCACCTGCCACATCGCCTGAAGACGTTTTCAGCCACGTCATCGACAGCGCCTTAAACCCCAAGCAACGCCATGGCCTTCTCCGTCTCCTCGACAAATTTCGCCCTGCTTTTGACAGCCATAGCACTTCCCTGGGTCGAACGACGACTGTATGTCACCGGATTGACACTGGTGCTAACTCACCGCTACGGCAGCGACCATACCGCGTATCGTCGACAGAACGACGCGTCATTGATGACCAAGTAGGTGAAATGCTACAGCGTGGTGTCATTGAACCGTCCGACAGTCCATGGGCATCGCCAGTTGTTTTAGTTAAAAAGAAGGATGGCTCGATCCGCTTTTGCGTGGATTACCGTCGCCTAAACAAAATAACTCGAAAGGATGTTTATCCATTCCCGCGGATCGATGACGCCTTAGACTGCTTACAAGGCGCAGAGTTCTTTTCCTCCCTAGATCTACGCTTTGGCTATTGGCAGGTGCCTATGGCTGCAGGCGATAAGCCTAAAACTGCTTTCATCACACCAGATGGCTTATACGAATTTCGTGTGATGCCATTCGGCCTTTGCAACGCACCCGCCACTTTTGAGCGGATGATGGATACTATTCTTCGAGGCCTCAAATGGAACACGTGCTTGTGTTATTTGGATGACGTAGTAGTGTTTGCCCTAGATTTTCCTACTCACCTTCATCGCTTGGCGCAGGTTTTACGCTGTCTCAGTGACGCAGGCCTCCAACTCAATCTGAAAAAAATGTCACTTTGGGGCACGAAAGCTGACAATTCTCGGACATGTCGTGTCGAAGGATGGCGTTCTCCCCGATGCCAGAAAGCTCCGTGCTGTTAAAGAATTCCCAAGGCCGACGACTCTAAAAGACTTGCGTAGTTTCATTGGCCTCTGCTCGTACTTCCGCCGCTTCATTCGAAATTTCGCTTCGATTATGGCACCGCTGACAGAGCTTCTTCGGGGAGACCCCAATCTTTCCGCGTGGTCACCGCCTTGAGACGAGGCCTTCGCGACGCTACGGCGCCTGCTTACAACACCCCCGATACTGCGCCATTTCGATCCCACTGCTCCCATGGAAATTCATACGGATGCTAGCGGCGTTGGTCTTGGCGCTGTGCTCGCCCAGCGAAAGCCCGGCTACCAGGAATATGTTGTTGCTTACGCGAGCCGCACTCTCACCAAAGTTGAGGCGAATTATTCAGTCACTGAAAAAGAATGCCTAGCGATCATCTGGGCCATTACAAAGTTTCGCCCATACCTGTACGGCCGGTCCTTCGATGTCGTTGCTGATCACCACGCACTTTGCTGGTTGTCGTCCCTCAAGGATCCCTGCGGCCGCCTTGCCCGGTGGGCACTGAGGCTCCAAGAGTACGACATCCGTGTTGTCTACCGCTCCGGCAAGAAGCACGCCGATGCCGATGCTCTTTCGCGCTCGCCTGTCCACGCCGAAATTGTCAGTGTCTCCGTCCTAGACGACCCAGTTCCCCCATTCCCTTCTGTCGACATGGCTTTGGAGCAGAGCAAGGACTCCTGGATTTCATCTTTGATCGATTACATCTCTGATTCACTTGCACGCCCACCATCCCGAGCGCTACGCCGACAAGCTTCGCACTTCGCCATCCGCGACGGAATCGTCTATCGCCGTAACTACAGTTCCGACGGCCGCAAATGGCTGCTTGTCATGCCCCGGCAGCTCCGCACTGCTGTATGCGCCGCTTTCCACGCCGACCCTCAATGTGCACAACCTGGTCTCTTCAAGACCTACACCAGACTACGTCACAGGATTTATTGGCCCGGTATGTACACATTTGTGCAAAAGTACATTCGCTCTTGCACAGAATGTCAACGCCGCAAGCCTGATCCTTGGCGCTCTTCTGGACCAATGCAACCTTTGCCGTGCCCTTCGCGACCCTTTGACCGCGTTGGAATAGACCTATACGGGCCTCTGCCATACACAGCTGCTGGCAATCGCTGGGTCATTGTAGCCATAGACCACCTCACGAGGTATGCAGAAACGGCCGCTCTACCAGCCGCGACAGCTCGTGACGTTGCCTCCTTCCTGCTTCAACGCTTCGTTCTCCGTCACGGCGCCCCCCGCGAACTCCTGCGTGACCGAGGTCGCGTCTTTCTCGCCGATGTCATTCAAGAACTTCTCACTGAATGCCGCATTATTCATCGCTGTACCACCGCATATCACCCGCAAACAAATGGATTGACAGAGTGGTTTAACCGAACTCTTGGCGACATGCTTTCGATGTAAGTCGCCTCCAACCACACCAACTGGGACCTCATCCTTCCTATGTCACGTACGCCTACAATACGGCACCCCAGGCAACGACGGGCTTTTCTCCCTTCTTTCTTCTATACGGCCGAGAACCGTCATTTCCGATTGACACTATTCTTCCTTACCGTCCCGACTTATCAGAGGGTACACCGGTTTCCGAAGCCGCCCGGTATGCAGAATAATGTCGGCAACTAGCTCGCTCTCTAACAACGCAAGAACAAGCGCTACAGAAATTTTGTCATGACGACGGGCGCCCCCACAACCAGTTTTCGCCTGACGCTCTCATTTGGTTGTGGGTGCCTCCTACTTCGACACCAGGTGTCTCCTCCAAGTTTGTATCCCGATACCATGGACCCTACCGGGTTATACAGCAAACTTCTCCGGTGAACTACGCAATCGAACCTCTGACGCCCCCTACGGACCTGCGTCGCCGAAGCCGCGAAACTGTCCATGTCGATCGGCTCAAGCCGTATCACGAGCCCTTCGTCCTTACGACGCCTTAGGCCTCCTGTGCGGCTCCGTCTTCAGCGAGGGGGGAAGATGTAAGGAAGAAGAAGTACGCCGTGCAGAGCTCCGCAGCCGGATTGCCAGCGCTACTGAAGTGGGGCTCAGGCTCGACGCTGTTCCTGGTGCGCCTTGCTAAGCCTACGCAGTTGTGTCTTCCTGTCGGCGTCCTTCGTGTCGTCCACAGCCGTGCCAGACTTCTTTGTCATACGTGGTATAGATTGAGGAAGCCGTAAAATATGGACGCAGCATTAAATAAGTGAGAAGAAAAATTGGCATAGGAGAAGGCAGGATGCATTCACTCAAAGATATGCAGGCGAATATCATCAGCAATTTCGATGATATAGTAAAAGCAGCCGAAGAATTCTATGCTGACCTGTACAGTTCCCAGAGCAGCCAAGCTACTTTCTTTCGAAGTAGTGATGAACCGGATACAGAGGCTCCTTCTATAACTAGCGATGAAGTTAAAAGGGTCTTGAAAGGGGAAAGGGGGAAAAGTTGCCGGAGAAGATGGAATCACAGTCAATTTAATCAAAGATGGAGCAGATATCATGCTTGATAAGCTTTCGGCTCTTTATATGCAATGCCTCAAGATTTCAAGTGTGCCAGAGAACTAGACGAGCGCCAACATTATAATCATCCATAAGAAGGGACACGTTAAAAATTGAAGAATTATAGACCCATTAGTTTGCTTTCAGTGCTGTATAAAATATTCAACGAGATAATTTCCCATAAAATCAGGGCAACACTTGACTTCAATCAACAACGAGAGCAGGCTGGCTTCAGGAAGGAATATTCTACAATTGATCACATCCATGTCATCAATCAAGTAATCGTAAATCTGTGGAGTACAATAAATATCTCTATATGGTTTTCATATATTATAAAAGGCATTTAATTCAGTAGAGACACCAGCAGTCAAAGATACACTGCGTAATCAAGGAGTCCAGGAGGCATACGTGAATATCTTCGGAAATATCTAGGAAGATTTCACAGATACATTGGTTCTCCACAAGAAACGTAGAAAGTTACCTATCAAGAAAGGAGTCAGGCAAAGAGACACAATCTTTCAAATGATATTCACTGCATGCTTAGAAGTATTGCAGCTCTTAGAGTGGGAAGGATTAGGAGTAAGTATCAACGGCGAATGTCTCAGCAACCTTCGCTTTGCAGATTACATTGTCTTATTCAGCACAAATGGGGACGAATTACAGCAAATGATTGAGGACATTAACCGATAAAGTGTAAGAGTGGTGTTGAAAATTAAATATGCAGAAAAGAAAGGCAACGTTGAAAAGCCTGGTAAGGGAAGAATAATTAAGGATTATCAGTCAGCCTCTAGAGTCCTTAAAGGAGTACGTTTATTTAGGTCAATTACTCACAGGGGTCCTTGATCATGATAAGGACACTTATAGAAGAATAAAATTGGATTGCAGAGCATACGGCATGGCATTGCCAAATCCTGATTGGGAGCTTACGACTGTCGTTAAAAAGAAAAGAGTACAATCATTGCATTCTAATAGTGCAAACATATGGGGCAAAAACTTGGAGGCTAACAAGGAAGCTCGAGAACAAGTTAAGGGCCGCACAAACAGCGATGGAACGAAAAATGTTAAGCCTAACGATAAGAGACAGGAAGACAGTTGTGTGGATCAGAGAGCAAACGGAGATAGCCGATATTCGAATTGACATTAAGAGAAAAAATTGAGCTGGGCAGGCCATGTAATGCGAAGGTAGATACCCGGTGGACCATTAGAGTTGCAGAATGCGTACCAAGAGAAGGGAAGTGCAGTCGCGGACGCAGAAAACTATGCGGGGTGATGTAGTTAGGAAGTCTACAGGCCCAAGTTCGAATCAGCCAGCGCAACACCGGGTAAATGGAGATCGCAGGGAGAGGCCTTCGTCCTGCAATGGACATAAAATATAGGCTGACGATAATGATGATGTTGATGATGATGTACGTGAGTATTTTCTCATTATGTTTTTGCACAGACTCTTGTTTGTGTTTGAAGTAGGCCTGATGTGGATTCCAAATTAAGGAGACATATTCGATTTTAGAGCGTACTAAGGTGATACAAGCAAGAACTTTTGTCTCCGAGTTAGCCGAGTGCGAACTGCGCCTTATAAAGCCAAGTGATCTGGATGATTTACCAACAATTGCATCTATATGAGTGTTCCATGACAGATCGGAAGACAAATGAACACCCAGATATATTATTGTGGGTGCAGAGACTATGGTTACGCTATGTAGTTTAATATGTAAACACATAACACTGGTCTAGCTGTCGTCCCGAATTGAATAGCTTTTGTTTTATTGAAGTTAATTCCCCTTTGCCACTTATTGCACAATTTACTGAGATTCTCTAGGTCAGGCTGAACGTAGCAGGCATCCTCGGGTTTAGTATTTTGTAGATCACGCAGTCGTCAGTCGTCTGTGGAACGCGTACCATTACTAATATCGCTAATATAAACTAAAAACAAAACAGGCCCGAGCATGCAATCCTGCGGTGCTCCAGATTTGACGTGTAATATTGGAAACGTATGGTACTAACTATAACTGATTAGAGCCGGTTAGTTAAAAAGATGGTAATCCGCCTAATTATTCTCGTATTTAAGTTAATATCTATCAGTTTATGAATAAGCCGCAAGTGCTGAACCTTGTAAAAAGCCTTCGCGAAGTCTAAAAATATCATATCAATTTGATGCAAAGAGTGAATGGAGCTGATGCAAGTCATTAATTATTCAGACAGTTGCGTTTCACAAGATCGCTCATGTAAAAATCATACTGATTGATAAATAAAACGTTATGTTCTATATAAAAAACCTGGTTACAGCAGATGAAATGATGTGTTCTGGAAGTTTGCAACACGAGCTAGCTGTCTCAGATCGTAACTATACTGACCGGGAAGTCAGTATAGTTACTATCCTTGTGTATGAAGGATAAATATAAATTGCGGCAATAAATAAGTGTACCTGGACCCTGTTTCGCTTGCATTTTACATTGGTAAGAATAGCCCATTCATCCTATGTTCTATCTTTGTCTACTAATAACGCTACAAGTCATGCAGCAGAGTCGTTCAATTGAACTAGACGATAATAAATAATAAAAGAGTTCACAACTAAATGGCTTCGGCTCGAATTTAATTTCCAACGGGGTGTCAGTTCGGTCGATGGACCAACTAAATATAGCGCTTATACGGCTCCATCTATTGTGCTCGCTGCAAATTAGCTCCAAATCGCTTCAGCCGCCGACTAATGAGAGGATTAGGCGTTTACTCAGTGTTGCTATCGAGAAGGCGGAAGCTAATTGAATCCGCCTCTTTGCAATAAACGCAGAGGAGTTACATTGCGTCTCTTTGCTTTGGACAGAGAGGGATTCTGAGAAAGGATGTATATAAAGACAGGAAGGTTAACAGAGGTATTTCCGGTTGGATACCCTGCACTGGATAAAGTGCTTATAATAGAGCTGCGCTTGTACTTCTAAAGATAAGCATTAGCCTGGTCTGTTTTTATGAGTGGACTGACCTGCAACAGCGGGCTATACAGTTTTCGGAAACTATCGCTCGATAAGTGTGTACGTACAACCGTGATCCACAGTTTGCGGACCAGGGGTTCCGCAAAAAAAATCTATTTCTTCTCAGATCAGACGGACCACCTGCAACTGAAGAGTGCGCTGCGAGTGTTTGCAATAAAAAGTCTGAAGTGCGCAGTCTTCAGATTCAGATTACATGTCAAGGCGTCGAGGAAATACAGTTTTCCTTTAGCAGAACTTCCCGGCCCGAAAACTTCTGGTCACGGGTGTACATGCTAAAAATGTTTCAGTCCTTCCACATGCGATGAGGTTCTTCCAAAGTAATGATCTCTGCTGAGTCAGAACCTGAGTGCAGGTAAGATCGAAGTTGTTCGTAGCGAAACAACGAGCCATTTGGTCAAATTCATCAGACGCAGTGACGAGGACACAAACTCTCCGCAGTCACAGAACTGGCCACACACCAGGCATGGCCCGTTATAGGTGAAAGCTGATCACCGCCGGCGAACAGCTGTATAAAAATAGTCCTGGAGGATTCCCGCCTATGACACCGGAAATGTCGGTGGGTACACCGTTTCTCCGGTAACAGTCGGCGAAGCAAAGATACGAAACATCACAACGCTTTTGCTTTCCAAGTGTATTATTCATTGTTCTCTATACAGATGTCGTAAACTGTCATGGTTTCGTTGCTTAAAAGAGTTTCTTTACGAATCCGTAATCTAGTTCACCGAATAGATGCAGGCTTCACGCCTAGACATCACACGTTCCGTTGTAGTGCACGTTAAAGAACCCCAGGTGGTCAAAATTAATCGGGAGCCCTCCACTACAGCATGCCTCATAATCAGAACTGGTTTTGGCACGTAAAACCCCAGAAAGAAGACATCACACGTTCTCCGAAATATGGCATACAAAACAATGAACAACGAAACTGACTGGAATCAGCTGTTTCGAAGACCGGCAATAGAACCAGTGAAACATGGGAAAGCACGCTGTAAACTGAAATATTATTTGTAAAGGCGTGGATGAAAGCATGCAGAGCCGACTGAGTGAGGACGTAAAACGAGCAGGAAGAACTGGTGACGAAGGGGCAAACGATATGACCGTTTCACATATACCGAAGAATACTGGATGACGGCTAAATGTGCTGCTATCAAAACTTCTTGTAACATTTGCTCTCTTAAAAACAGCTGCAGTACCATGCCTCGGAGTGCCATCATATGCACAAGACGAGGGCTCGTGTTCGCCACGATTAGATATTTTTTGTCGACGACAGACCTTACGTGAGTTTTGTTCAAAGAGCACATTGCACTCCCCAGCCTCTGCAACCACCACAGCGCAGTTGTAAGGCAACCTACACGGCCTTGCACACTATCTGTGAAATTGACAATCAAAGTCGGAGGGGGCAAAATTGGAACGCAGTCGTGTAGAAACGGCGAGAAAGATTTGAAAACATTTGATAACGACGAAGTAAAGATGAACATAAGAAAGTTATCCAGAAGGAAGCGATAGCCCAACATGCGCGCATCGCCTGCGCCTACGGCTTTTACGTTGGCGACGAATTCGTTTCCGATGCGAAGACGCTCGTTCCATATAAGATGCTCGCTCGTATTATCCTTTTCAGCACAGCTGTCAAGTTCTCGCCTTCGTCGTCGGTGATTGCTTCCGCTGTGTGTTTTCATCAGGCCATAGCCTGGCCCGGCATTCAAGAGAATGAAATATTACGGCCACGCTGCGTGCTATCTAGCTCTGACAGCCACGTTACCAACCCCGGGCTCTCCCTTCGAACGCTTGCAAGCGTAACGGAACCAGAGCAGCGGGTATTGCGTATCTCTCTGAGGAACACAGGCAATATCCGACGACACAGAGACCCATGTATCGGAAGCACAGTATCAGCGCGCATTTTATCTCGCTTCCAGTATCCCGTCGTATACCCGTCATGGTAGCAGTGTGGCTATGGCGTTTTCTTACTAAGCACGATGTCGCTCGTTCAATTGGCTGTGCAATAAAAAAAAATACCTTGGAGTTGAACGTCCCAAGAGTGACAGAGAGAGAGAGAAATGAGAGGCGAAAGGCGGGGAGATTAACCGGAAGAAACATACGGTTTGCTACCCTGCACTGTGGGTTATTAGTGACGCTGTAGTGAAGGGCCCCGGATTAATTTTGATCCCCAGGGAATCTTTACCGTGCCTCCAGTGAACGGGACATGGACGTTTTTGCATTACGCAACCATTAAAATGCGGCCCTACGACTGGGATTCAATCCCGCAACCTCGTGCTCAGCAGTGGAATGCTAAAGCCACTAAGCAACCACGGCGGGTATTGATCTTAATAACAGGAATTTAGATTGGTTAAACAGAATCTAGCGGCTCACTCTGCAACGTTAAGTCTGCAAGGTAGCATATATGCGGGATTTACCTTCGCTTGTGCAATCCTATGAGTCTTCTATGCACGTATCTTTATTTATTTGTTTATTTATTTGGGCTTCCACACATTGATGCGTTCGTGAACTTTGTTTCAGCATAGCAACAATGGTAAGCTCGTTTCTACCTGCAAGGAATACAAAACCGGTTGTTGGCCACTACGCACAAAGATGAGACGCTGGGCGTCCTGTAACGAAGAAAGCTAATTTTAGCAACGTATAATTACCCCGGAAAGTAGAGCATATAAGTTTCGATCAGGTAAATTTGATAATTCAATATTCTAACAAGTGAGTAAAGAACGTGGGTCTAGGTCTGTGGGAATCACACCGCCATCGTGATCGTCTAAAAATATGTTCTTGATATTTCACGAAATATTAGGAATAAATAAATATGCCTTTATCCAGCACACTGGTTCATTTCATTCAAAAAAGCTAAAATAATTCTTTCGTCACAGCTGAGGTATTGCAATGCTGTTTTTTTCCAAGAATGTTTTCCGAGAGGAACAGGCTAACAGCCGATGTTGTCGAATCCCCGACGTCACAATCCTTTTTTGTAATGCTGAAAACGTATATGTCACCTTCAGACTAAATTTATTTAGTTAATATTTATTACGCTCATATTATTTTGAGACTATTGTGATTCATGGCATGTAAAAAGATTCCATTGCAACGACTTTTATATAAGTGCGTGGACCGGGCTGAAGTCGTTGAACTTCAACCTGACGATGAAAAGTTTTCTGTCACCGATTTTGTTATCTCTATCTTCGCGTCACATTTCTTTACTATACATTTAAAAATATTCATTGTAAACAACATTTATATAAACGCCTGTTACTTGCGTATGTCGTTCAACTTTGACCAGGCAATGTGAAGCGTTTCTGTCTTGTTCTTTATTTTTTGCAGTCTACGATTTTTTCAGGGACGCGTCAATTTGAAGTTTTCATTTTGGTACTCCAACTGCATTTCTAAGGCTAGCAGTACTGTGTAAATAAATAAATAAATAAATAAATAAATAAATAAATAAATAAATAAATAAATAAATAAATAAATAAATAAATAAATAAATAAATAAAAGCACGACGCTCAGTGGAAAGCCCACTAGTCTATAGCTGTTTCGAAACCTTGCAGGAATTACCCCCCGCCCCTCCTGCTTCCAGTGGCGGGTAGTTCAGCAAACCAATTACTAATAGTCAATTACCACACATATAATTTAGATTCATTTATCATTTCATCGTCTTTTTCTACGATTGTATTCTCCTATGCCAGAAATACATGTGAACAAGGCATTTTAACTTTCTTTGATGTGGAAAGGTGCTCAGGTTTTCTGGAGTTAGGACGTTAGGTAGTGCAAACGAGAGACATAAGTATAACTACTAGTAATCAGTCTACATTAGCAAATTATTCACAGGGGACGAGACAGTTATAAACGACACGGAGGCAAAGAAAACTTTGTCATGCTTCTGCACATATTCCTAATTACCTTCGGAGTTTTTGAAGTCCTCAGTCTTTTCAAGCACAATTCGCGTCAACATCAGGGCAATCTTTCTCTGTCTTTAATATTAACTGGGGGCAAATAGCTTTGGTAAACACGGGACTTCTACTAACTATGTGGTGAAATTCCATGCTTGGTATGGGAAGCACAACCCTTTCAATTTCTAACGTAAAATGTACTTCTGAGCAGGTCATGCTGAGAACCGTGGAAGAAACATACGGGCCTGTATTATACGGGAAAGGCGGTTGTGTAGCCTACGTTCCAAAGAGAATCACATGTCTTATCACTGTCCTATAAAGCAACTGTTGCGCCTGAAATTGGTAGACGCCTGTTCTGCTGCTTTCTTTATGTGGCCGGAAGGAAGAGCGTCAGAAAAGTTGTAATTAATAATGGCATGAGCCGAGTGGTTGCCTATGAAGTTACGCATAGTGCGTAAGACAACCGCCACCACTTCACATTCTCTCACAGTATATAGGCAGCAAGGTGAGTAGAAGGAGGAGGTTTCTAGGAAAAGTTTTCCAAGAGGAGGAGTTTCTCATGCCTGTTCTACAAAGGAACAAATGGTTAATCGATGTACAGTACCCATTTTATCAAGGACACTTGAAGCAAGACACTCCCAAGAAACACGAGACCTCCAATAAACCTTTAACCTTGAGCAAATGCTGTTCTTCATGCCTGACAATTTCTTCAACTTCGTAGACCACAAAACAGAATCAAAATCTTTTTTTAGGCAATACGGCGCGAACCATGTCCTGCTGTCGCTGTTTTTGCTGATCAAGGTAATTAATGTGTAAACGCCTTTAAATAAATAATTAGGTAAATGCCTTTATTATTAATAGTATTTTCTAAAATTTTTGGTTGTAACTGTTAACGAAGGGTCCAGCTGCAGTCTTTCACTTTGAAACCTTGTGTTATACTTATTTCATTTAGCGAATTCTATCATGAATGAACAATAAAGTGAAACTGAAACTTAATTGCCGAATATCGCCTGAGTCCTCCTGGTATTATTACGTCGAAGCCTTACAGTGCGCATCCGCCTGGACTCGTATACTTGAATTTCGGCATACCATGGAACGCTGCACTGGATTAACATAAACATTGAATTAGGTTGAAGTTTCGACCTGTGTGGTGTATAAGCATAAACACTGCACTGAGATTACGTGCCGCTGAGCGTGAAAATAAACAAATTGTCTCAATCGCGTTTAGTTGCATAGTAATGAATTAACCACCTTACCTAAGTTTCGTTTCACATATATTCAAACGTGTGCCATATCTGCACAGCATTCTTTCTTCAAAAAATGCATGCTCCGTCTGTTAAACTACCAAACGCATTTTACAGATTTTGGATGAATGTATTTTATTAATACATGGCACCTTGTTGTGTGGTCATCTGCACAAGTTCGGAGACAGTATATATGGCTTGTGGCCTTCGAAGAATAGTTTAGAACCACGATTCTTTCCAGTCTCTAGTGTCCTTGGTATTTCGTGTGCTTTCAAAACTTGCTCTTCAATACGGTTGAAAAGTATAAAATCAGTTTTTATTGAAATGAAAAACAAAAGAAAGGTTTATCCACCCGATAGTGTACTTATTTTCAACCAATTGTAATAATAATCAAATTATTGTGACATACGAAGACAATTTACATGCATCTACACCTACATATATATTGAACCTACAAATTATGAAATCATGAGCCATTCCACTCTGTGAAGGTGAATGATCAGCGAAGCTGTTAAGCACACGACACAGAGGTGACACAGAAGGGGGAGGCCGCGTATAGTCCGGACTCCCGAGGAGCAACGCGCCTACGAACAGCGAAGGCAGGAACAGAGACGAGAATGCAATCGTCGCCAAGAGTGCACACTGCACGCAGTCTCCCCATTACGAGGGAAGAGCGGCAGGAAACTAGGCACGCAAGCAGTTGGATCGCCGACAAAGAGAGGGTGGTGTGAACGTAGCCCTGGCCGATGTGGGTCGGACTTTTGGGCTACCACAACCACGTGGCTCATCGGTAGTTGTCAACCTGGTTGTTGCCTCGGGTACCATCAGACCGGCAACGTCAACCAGTGTTGGGCCCTGCTCGGCCCGTCTTGTGCCCGTGCCTGTGGAATTTTTCCCCATTCCATCTATGTACTGCCAATCATTATTCACTGCCCTTATGCCCTTTGTTCGTGTTACTTACCCTTCCTTTTGTTTCTGAACACGTGAATAGAGCCCTCTGTTGTAACCCTTGTTCCTCGAACCTCTTTGGGTCCCAGGTGTGACAAGTGTAGTTCAAGAGCGCGTTGCAGGTCCCGGAGCCGGCACCCCGGGGTCCACAGGGGTATGTGCCATTGCGCTTGTAACCTTTCTCTACTATCACCAGGATCGGCCCACATTCTTGCACACACACGGAAAATGCACGGAAGCCTAGCCATAAACAGGTTCGCTGTAAAACGTTCCACGTTCAGAAATCCTAGAACTGAGTTATCTAAAGGGAGTAAATGAAGTCAGCATAATTGTCCTGGACACACTGGGTCATACACAGGCAAAAGGCAAAGCTTTAGCAACCGCTATGTATGCCGAGTCATAGCCACATGAAATCACTTTGTATGATTGTGAATAAGTAAACCGTCAGGCAGAACCAACCTTGGGTTGATAACTTTTAAGCGATGGCTCGCACATAACGTCAAGAGACGTGCTGCAGACTTCAGTGACGAATGCGTTTTTCAGCTGCCATGGCCGACCTCCTTGCAGAGACAGCGGTAATGTTATTCGGCGTTTAAGTGCTTTGAATCACAAGACACAAGGTGCTCGACACCGTAGAAACGTGCCAGAACGCCACAATACAATGAGAAACGTACAGAAAATCGCGCTCAAGAACACGTTCTGCAACAGGTCGAAGGGGGCCGTACTTATTTTTTCTTACTGCGAAAAGCGCCAACCAAGAGGAACGAGAAAAGAACAGAGGACTAGCGCTTACTAGCTGAACTTTTTTTTTAATTCAGAACTGGCATATACATGTATATCGAGACCTCAATGTGTGCATTGTGCAGGTCAATAATGAAGACTCACAAACTGGCCCAGTTTGCTGTCATTTTTTACGAGTTATTTGTTGTGATTCGACGCGCATAACCCGCCAAGTGTCTCAAATCTTTGAGCTTGCACGACGAAAATTTGTCAAGATGTTTCTTTTCCCGCCTTTTTAGGCACGAGCGCATTGCCTAATGATTAGAGCATCGGCCTTTTTGTGTTGGGTGAGCCGTGTTAGAAACAAACCGCAATTTGGAGAGAAAAGCCAGAGAAAGCTATCATTTTAAAAAATCGAACCATTTCCCCATCCTTCTCGCTTAATTACCGAGTCTCGACATATACAGGTATACTCAACGCTTAAGACGTGCAGTTGCGTTCAGTATGAGCGGTAGCTCGGTGCTCGTGGTCAAAGGGTCCCCAAGACTACACGGCGACACACCGACAAATGACAAATTGGTTTATTATATACCAGTAATTGGCGCAGTGTTCTGCAGCTTTTCGTATGACGACGCCGCCATGCAGTATTGTGGCCTCAGCATAGTAGTACGCTCAGTGAATGTGCGTACACAAACACTTTTAAAAATTTATTTTATGATAATATTTACTTTCAAACTATAAACAGGCCATATAAGTCGAGCTGCCGAAACTGAAACAAACTATATAAAACTAGCTTCTTGCACGGTCAAATTATTTGTAGCAGTTGGATTTTAATATAGTGGACCCATATCAAGGCGCGTTCCTTTAAAACCTTCTCTGTAATTTTCTGCGCCATGTTGATTTTCAGACCCTTCGCTAAGTCAAGGGTCTTCTGATGAATCACTCTAAATAATCTTGGCAAGCGCGTCGTTCGTCTCCGTCATATCTAGCGCCCAGTCGTTGTCCGACTCTTTTGATCCGGTGCATAGGGAAAGCGTGAACGCGAAGGCTTCACACTCCGTGTTAATACGCGTAAGCGCTAAATATCTGAGCAAAAATTAAAAAAAATGGGCTAGGCGTAAATGAAGAGAAGACAAGATAAAGCAGTGCAGTGCAGTCAGTCACCACGGCGCCATGCGCGGGAACCAAACCGATGCCGGGTCACCAGAAATTCCCGCCTTTATTAACGCACGCCTACACGGAAGGAGAGCGGCCTTTCTCTTGGCTGGCGGTTTGTGTCCTCGAGAGCGGAATTATTTGGGGCAGTCCCCTCGGGGCAGTGGCCGCTGCTCGGTGATTCTGCGAACTGTTCTACGAGAAATTACCAAAGAAGAAAAGAGTGCTGACACAGCCATCCCCTTGCTTAACGGACCATGGAAGAGGTGACGTAGACCTAACATGACGTATCGAGCACTTTCCCTTTCAGCGAGGAAGAGAAGTGAGCCTGTGCGTTTAGTTTAGGGGAAAAATAAAACTTGTTTATGAAAAAAAAACTGGGGTAGCATACACCGTAACTATAGTTGAATACACATGCTCAAAATGCCAAGAAAGTGGGCGTGGGGAACAAAGGCCGCCGTCGTGTCCATGGCTCAACCAGAGTTCCGGAGTGGGGCCTGCCACCATTCAATTGCCACTCTAGTTGCGGAGAGTGGGGATTCCCCTTAATTCCACTCCTTTTTAACTCCTCAGAATGGTGAGAGTTGGGCCAGTTACACTCCCGGATTGAGATGATCCATTGCATTCCGTTCTTTCCTATTCCAGTAAATGAAAGCTTTCTCTATAATTGTAGATTGCTTGGGCTTGTATGCCTGCATTAAATAAAAAATTATTGAGGTTATATCTTCTCAATGAGAAGAAGCCAGAAACCTATTTATAAGCAATCGGGTTATGTCATAACTTATGACGTTTAACTCCAAAAGATGGTCGTTCACTTTATCGAACGCCTTGGACATAGAGCACTGCACGGGCTCGGGCTTACCCGAAAGCCCGGCCCGGCCCGGCATGTGGGCCGGGCCGGGCCGGGTAGAGGAGTTTTTTCACGGGCTCGGGCCGGGCTAGGGCACGGCGTGTGCTTTTTGACCCGGGCCCGGGCTGGGCCCGGGCCGGGCTCGGGTTTTTTGACGCGGGCCCGGGCCGGGCTCGGGCTTTCTGCGAGTTATTCTCGGGCTTCTCAACTCTAAAAAACATGTATTTTTTGGTCTCGGGCCGGGTTCGGGCCGGTGCTTCGCCCACTCATCATCATTCACTTCGTGGATATGCTGTGATTTTTTTAACTCCATGGAATGGTGAGAGTTGGGCCATTCACACTCCCGGATTGATATGAACCGTTGCATTCCGTTCTTTCCTATTCCAGTAAATGAAAGCTATCTCTATAATTGCAGATTACTTGCGCTTGTATGCCTACATTAAATAGAAAACTATTGAGGTTATGTTTTCTCAATGACAAGCAGCCAGAAACTTATTTATAAGCAATCGGGTTATGTCATAACTTTTGATGTTTAACTCCAAAAGATGGTCGTTCACTTTATCGAACGCCTTGGACAGATCAAAGTAGACAGCTGCGACTTGACAGCGAGGCGAAACCAAAGGTGCATAATTGTCAAGATAATAACACAGATTCGTGTCAACCCACTTTCCTCTCATAAACCCATGATATTTCCGCAACAGATATTTAGGCATGTTAGAAGAGACACACTTGTGGACAATAGTTTCAAAGATTTTGCGAAACCACAAGCAAGAAAATTGGTCGATAATTCGATGCAAGACAGGTATCTCTTCCCTTGTGGATGGCTATGACTACAGCTTCCTTCCACACCACTAGAAAGACTCCAGTGCTTAAGGAGACATTGAAAATAAAAGTCGACACTGCTGCAAACAAGCGGCCACAGCCCCTAACAATAAAAGGAGGGAACCCATCGGCACCCAACGAAAATTGTGGCTTCGACTGATTAATTCCTGCGAGCACATCAGATGAACGAACGCTGAATAGAGCTGATGAATCCATAACATTGGGTACGGCACACGATAATGGGACACTTCAACTGTCGTCAGATGGGTAACACGTGCGAAAAAAAGTCGGCAAACGTATCAGCTACCTGCGCAGGAACTCTAAAGGTATCAGCTAGTTCTATCGTCGTTGTAAACGCGGAGTCACGACTTCTGTGGACACATACGTGTATAATTTTCAGCAAACTTCCAGAAAAAATGAATTGCAGAAGTGTGCAACGCTGGGCCAGTTGGTTAAGCACGATCTATAAAAAGGGGAAGACAGCGCAAAAAAAAAACAGAAGAACGATGACACACACAAAACGAAACATGTTTTCGTTAGCGCCTGTGGTGTGTCTCTTCTGTGTTGCCTTCGTTCGTGCGCTGTTTTAAACTTTTTATGGATTCCGGAAAAAAAAAAACTTTCGATTAGCCTTTAAATTTCGCTCAACGTGACTTTCGTAAACAAGTCTGTCCTGCGCAAAAAGTGTTTTCACCAAGGAGCGCCGTTGAAGTTAAAGTAAAAGAGTTCAAAGCCCGCGTTTTTGAAATGCGTCCTTTCCGTTTTCGCATAGCTGAGCCGCTATCTTCTACACGTTTGAAAAGCCGACGTTCGATTTCGCCTCACACGATTCGCCTTGATTGGCCTAGGCCGCAATATCGGCGCGGCCTGGGCAATCGCGTGGGACGAAACCTGACGTCAGCTTTTCTAACGCGTACAAGATAGCGGCCCTTTTTTTCAACGCTCTCGAGAACTAGGAAGGAAACTGGCATGGTTATAACAGGGTTTGCGGCAATTGTCTAACGAAGACTTAGTTTAGCAGCCACGTTAGCTTACGCAGCTGAATCGGCATTAGTACAAGCTAGGACTTCTGACCACGTCAAGAATTCGATATATGTTGATAAACGCCGAAGTATTTCCCTTCTAATAACAATGAACCGGTCTCAAGGAAACGACACGGATTACAAAAGCTAAATTTAATTCAGCCATGAAAGCTGGATAAAAAGGATCAACTTTTACCAATTAGTCCGCTTTTTTAACCACAATGTCTATTTAAAAATTTGATATCAGTGCGTCTAAGCTTGCTTCCGGCAGAACGGTTAAGGTGTTATATTGCGTGAGCCCACAAAAGCTTATAAAAGCAAGGAACCAAGAAGCCTTGCTTGCGGTGACCGATTCACAGCGGTCCGTGGTTTGATACGCCCAGCCATTACGGGAAAGCTTAAGATCAACATATGTTTGGACTCTGCTGCTTAATTCAATATCACTCTAAAGGCTGTCAAAGTAAGTTACAAACGAAGAGCAGTCCAATTTTGGTGGGAAGTAGCAATTTCTGTTGAGATAATTAAAATTGGTCACATGAAGGAAGTTTCCCCCCAAACGCATCCTCCTCAATATTCAAGATCGGACCTGCCGTGTGCTTCTAGCTTTCTGGGTGTACTGATACGAGGACACCGCCACTAAACATTTCACGATCCGCCGCATAACATCGGTCACGCCGGAAAACAACGCAATATTGAACGAAAGAAGTTGCATCTAGCAAATCAGGGCGCAGCCACATTTGAGCAATTAATACCCGTGGTACACGGGTACAGTAAAGTGCACTTTGAGCGAGTGCACTTCAGCGCGCTGAGTGTCACTTTGGCGGCGCGCTGCTACACGAGAAAGAAAAGTGTTCTTTGAAATTGATGGTCATGGTGATCGGGAGTCAGACGAGAAAGCATATATTTAATAATATATAAATGTGTGCACGAAGCAGTTTAATATTGTGAGAAACAACATTTACAATCCACCTTTACAAGCGCCGGCAACGACGGCAACTTCACCAGCAACAGTCAAAACGACTCGATCCGCCATACAACTGCGCAGCCATTACCCGGCGTGGTCATGAACAGCCCGAGAGCGAGAGTAGTTTTTTGCTGTTCTTGTTTTTTTCTTTTTGCGGTGTGACATATTTTATTATCTTGTAACGTTAACAATTAAAATAATGTTATTAAAAATTACTCCTGACTCTTCTTTCATTAATACTTTACTTATTTTTTACTCATTGCTAGCGAGGCTGCACACTTCGCCGCCACGAAGTGAGTTCGCCGAACACACTCGCCGGCGAGTGCGCTCTGCAGTGAGTGTCACTAAGCGTTCCCGTGTGGCAGCCTGCGAATGACACTAGCCTCGAAGTGCACTCGCTCAAAGTGCACTTTACTTTGCCCGTGTGGCACGGGTATAAGTTGTCAAAAGTAACTGTCAAAAGAACATGTCAAAACATGTTCCCATTAAGCTGGACAAAAATTCACCAGCCTGATCTTATATCCACTAGATGATAGCGCCCTTCTCTCTTACTCTCTATCGCCATCAGAATTGACAGAGGGTTCAACTTGGCCGCAAGATCAGTAAAATAAGCCCCCCTCTGGCCAAAGCTCAGGCCACTTCCAGTCCTGGAATGCCTCCTCGTCCCCACTTATATGGAAAGAGGGGTACGATGTAAACTTTTTGCGGAGCTTCACACAAGACATAGTTTTACCCTTTAGAACAGGCGTTATTATTTCAAGAACATCATGGGCTGTAGCATCGGGGTCAAGCCAAGAAACGAGCGCAGCTTTGAGCTTGCGAGACAATTTCTACCTTGCAATCTTTTGAAGTCCTTTTAGAAGCCTGTTTTCGGCGCCTGGTTTTCCATGGTGTTAACTCATATCCGGGGGTTTCCAACGACGTCGCGACAAGGCCGGCATCATCAAAGTCCAAGGTGTCAGAAGCACGGGTGCACATTGTGTCCGCTACTTCAGCTGGAATATTCCACGAACAAGGGTATCACGAAGCTTTGGAAACTGAGACAGCCAGGTATTGTTGGTCTGCCTAAAGCCCCTATATATAAAAAGTAGCGCCATCCACTTCCCTCCTCCTCCGTTCCACTATCGCGCTCGGCGCGACCAGCGCGATCGAGGCGCGATATCGACAGTGGCGCCGCCTGCGTCGGGCCTGCCGTGGCAGACGACAGCTAACGCGCTACCAGAGGAAATCCGAGGAAAACTTCGATCGCGCCCTGCGGAGACGTTTTTGAGGCGCGATTTTGCTTCGTCAGTCAGTAACTGGTCTTAATAATGCCGTTTTGGAAGTAGCAACGCGACGATGCGAGACGGCGCAAATATCAAGTGTGCAGCAAGCGTTTGCGCACGCCGGATGGTAAACAAAAAAAAGCCTTTTGCCCTCGCCTTGTCGGTTGCGGCAACTTAAGGCGCAGCAGCATGCCATCACAACGAAGTTCTTGTCCCTAACACGTTTGATCCGTTTGTGCGTACAACACTTTCGTCGCACAGGCCCGAGAATGGCAGTCGGAGCGCGCTGGAAAGAAAAAAATATACAAAAGCGCGACGCGAACTTCCACGTGACACGGATTGGCCAATGGGGGAGCGGAGGAGGCTGGGGCGACAGGAGGCGGCTAAGAGAGGGCGAGGAGGAAACGCCGGGGTGAGCGCGGTGGCGGCAAGATCTAAGAATGGCGCTACTTTTATAAATATAGGGGCTTTAGGTCTGCCGAGTTCGTCGTAGCAGTTGGCGCGGCCGCATTTGCCGCAGTAATAGACGAGAAAAGTGGGCGTGTCACATTCGATAAGGACGAACTGCGTGTCACATTACTGTGTTGTCGCGACAGTTCCGATTGTAGGAAGATGTCTCCTGGGCCGGTATTTTGCAGCGATGCCTCTCCGGCACTAATGCCTTTTCGCGCTTATCGCGCTTTGTCAGTGGTCAGAGCGACGGTCCGCTCACGTTATCAACGGGATCAGCTGGCCGTGTGCGGTGAATGATAAGAATACGCATAAAATAGTATTTGAATCGTGAGCTTTCTTTGAAGCAAATGTAGCCGTTGTAACTCGCGAACATTCTTATGACAAATAACATTTAATTTTCGCTTTCACTCAGCACTGCTGTAGTGTAAAGTTCAAAAACGATATGAAATTTGTATTTGACACAGAAAACTGACATCTTGTTTTTTCCTGTTGCAGTAAGTTCCTAACGTTCCATTTATCACGGCTGGAAGCCTCTTTGTTTCGGGAAAGAAAATTACTTCTGAGGCATGGCTCTTTTGTCCCACTAAAAAAAAAAAAAAGTATTCCAATTAGCTTTTCCAATAGGAATCAACTGGGACCAATTGGAACCAATTGGGAAATCCCTAGTTTGAACTGGTTACGATTGAGTCAAAGTGCAGCCAATTGATTCCGATTAGACTTGCGAATTGGAATCAACTGGGCCCATCGGAAAATCCACACCTCCAATTGGTTACGATTGAGTTAGGGATGCAACGAATTGAGTCCAATTGGACCTGCCAGTTTGAACCAGCTAGGCCCACCTTACATTCCCAACTGAGTCTAATTGGACTACCAATAGGAATAAACTAGGTAGAACATCACCAACTGAGAAATCATACTTTCAGTTTATGAACCCATTTTTGGAATGAGTTATAGCTATATATGCATGCAGTACTAAGGCTAGAGCAAACCTGTTTGACATCTGGAATCCTATTTAGGTTTGCTTTGTGGGGTATATATGTGTACTGGTATTGCCCATTGGCGCAATTGGTCACTCCAACCAATTGCTTTCAAATCAATTGGCACCCATTAGGTACAATTGGTCACTCCAACAAAAACCAATTTTTCCCGTTCCAGTTGGTTCAATTGGTCCAGTTACGTACTAATTTACGATTGGAAATTTTCGAACTGGTACCAATTGGAAATTTCCCAACTGGAGTCAATTGCTTTTTTTGACAGGGGTGAGCCGCGCAGCGCTGAGGTAGCAGCCTTAAACAAATGTTACAATTCTCAATAGCTGTTGCTATCAGCATGGGAAATCCATAGGCAAGAACGGAAACTAAGTGGCTATGCGAATAATTTGCCGTCTAAAAATATAAACACACAGTCAGTGCAGTCATGGTTACAGGTCATAAATATTTTATTGTTTAAACCAGAACAAAGTTTTTATATGTGCCTATGTTCTCATGGAGGTACTAATAGGCACCGATTTTATTTTCAGTCTATAAATGAAAGAAATCTTGTAAACAGAACAGGCTACTGATAATCACACACACACACACACACACACACACACACACACACACACACACACACACACACACACGCACGCACGCGCGCGCACGCACGCACACACACACACACACACACGCACACACGCACACACGCACACACGCACACACGCACACACGCACACACGCACACACGCACACACGCACACACACACACACACACACACACACACACACACACACACACACACACACACACACACACACACACACACACACACACACACACACACACACACACACACACACACACACACACACACACACACACACACACACACACACACACACACACACACACACACACACACACACACACACAGAGGCCGTCGAAAAACACAAGGAAGGGCAGTAGGTCTGAGGCGCGGCTTGTCCCTCGGCAACTATACGGCGACACCGTTTATCTTGAAATCGTCCGTACGGAGATGGATGATGGATCAAAGTGCTTCGCGCACACACGCACATGCTTGGACTCGAAGCCGAAATCGTCCGTTTCTTGCCGTGGTATGGCTCGCTTCCAACTCTCGAAGTGCTCACGAACACTCGGCATGCAAAATAGCGATTCCTTTCGGTTGTGCCTTTGTAGCCGGAGCGGCCCCCCGGCACACAACACCTGAACGGCATCGTGAGCCGAACGTGCCACTTCAATTGTAGAATACCAGAATTCGGATCTTGTCTAAAAATCAATCACAAATACAAAGTACGCGTCCAAACTTTCAGCCCACGCCGGCCGCATCTGCAGTCTCTCCGGGTTTAACACAGTGGCGCCGCAGCGCGGCGGCTTCATGCGACATATCAAGCTTTCCCATAGAGTGACGGTGGAGTTTTGTGACCAGAAAAGTATTGTGGGATCATGCCTAAACTAAACTAAACTAAACTAAACTAACCTAACTTGACCTATCGTGGGTGACACGCAAAGGCAATAATCCTCACGGCGTGACATCAGAGCGTCGCCGGCGGCGTTTCTGCCAATCGCGTTCAACCGCGGTTGCTAAGGAGCTGTGCCTTCTAGATTTTCACTATACGCGTCCCGGACCGGTATCCAATTTTTTCATGTTGTTCTACAATTTTCTCATTGACATTGACACTTTTAATCTAATTGCAATACTTGAGAAGTTGATTAATTAACTAAGACTGGTTATGTAATTAGGCGGAATGCAATAAATATTCTGAGTATCTCCAAGTGACGGCAAACAACGTTACCTTGGTTCTGTCCAGCTACGTGGCATTTGCATATTTTCAAATCTTCGTGCAAGATGCGCATGTGTTTTATCCTCGTTGTGCTTAGCACTATTCAACGCCAGGACGTCGTTAGCCAAGAAGGCCAAACTCGAAGGACGCCATATGTATTTACCCTCAATGACAAGTCCTCGATCTGGGTAACCTGCTAAAGTGCGTTGTTCTCGGCAAGAAAACCTCAACACGACGGGAATGAAAGATCCTCGATGGAAACCGTGCACAACCACGCTACATTTGCTTATTGCTGATAGAACACACGTCGATCGTGCGCACGCCCACATACACCCCGAGCGTGTGCCTCCCTTCGAAGCGGAGATTTCCGGGAACGAGGCAATTGCGCGGGTTTCGCATTCCCCGGCGAATGGGACAGACCACGTCCGCGATAACAGCTGTCCGACCATCCACTTCCATTGCGAGGAAGTAACGCGAGAAAGTAAAGCAGCCATTTCGTCGACTGCCAGCCCGGGCAGCAGCCAGCGAAGAGCATAACAGTTCGTCTGAACGCTTCCCAGACATGCATTAGCGAATCCACCGAGGCGATCAATTGGCTGGCGAATTCAACAAGGCGTGATCGGCGGGATTCTCGAACGTGTGGTTACAGATAACAGCGTTCTGCAGGCTAAGATTCCGTTTTTACTTGCTTAGTATTTTTCGGAGTAGCCAGTTGGTGATTGTTTGAACGTTTGAGTGAAACGCTCATCGCTCAAGGCAGACTTAGGGAGTGCTCAAAGCGAAGAATAGGTTTTGCAGGCGTATCCGCGAAAGAAATAAAAAAGCGTCCCTTAATGCGCTGGTAAATGCCGCTAGAGTGTCATTGTATTGCCAGAGGGACAAGCATAGATACTCAACGAGGGCAATGAAACGAATGAAATTTAGCAGAAGTTCTTTGCTACAACTGTAATGTTTCCTATAAAATTCCTGAAGTAAAATCTCATGTATTTCGGGAAAGTGGACGCCAGGCGGAGAAACATGCTACGGCCTGCTCCCATTTATTCAACAAGCCAAGATGGTGTGTTTTCTTTTTTTTCGGTGGCAACTGTCGACGGCACTATTTATCAGAAATTAATGGATCACCTCCCTAGGCGCGATGCTACGTACGATAAATGCATGCACGGCCTACCGAAAACAGCTGCGTCATGAGCGTGTGCGATTCTTTCTTTGTGTCTCGTCCGTGTCTGCACTGTACGTATAAAAGATTACGCCCTGGAGGCAACAGAGAAGCGTGCAATCCTCATCGAGCGAAGCAAAAATGTGGTAGATAATTACACGAAGTAATATAAACATGTCCCAGTTGGCATTAGGAAGAAAGAAAATGGAGCTGGGCAGGCCATGCAATACGTAAGCAAAATAACCGGTTCGGGTGATAAAATGTGAAAATTTGTAGGCATGAAGGAAGGAAGGAAAGAGTGGAGAAGGAAAGGCAGGGAGGTTAACAAGTTTAGCACAACTGGTTTGCTACCCTACACATGGGAGCGGGATGGGGGAGAACGAAAGATGCAGGCTTGAAGCCATTGTCCTGCAGTGGACATAAAAAGCCTGATGATGACTATCAGGAAGATGGCGAGCATAAACAGATGCAATTTAAAAATTAAGGGTTCTTTTACGTACCAAAACAGCAATGTGATTATGGCGCACGAAACAGATGGATTAGATGGAGGTACTAATGAGACATGGCGCCAGTGTAGTTGAGCATCTTATTCAGGTTTGTTTCAACAGGGAGAGCAAAGAGGGGTGGGGGGGGGAGCTTTTGAATGATTTTGACCACTTTGGGTTCTTTTAGATTACCCAAAGCATGTGCAAACGCTCGTTGGCACGCAGCTACCAGTGCTCGAACCAGCGACCTCCTCATGTTGATTTGTGTGGCGAACCGATTCTTCCCAACATGCGGCAGGCACCAGCGCCACCGAGCACGATAACAATACTCCGGAAGAATTCTCTCTAAAACACACACATAACTGGAGGGAAAAGGGAAAGCACAAACGCCGTTCTCGTTCTACTTGCGTCCGTGTGCGCACGCATGCCTTTTCGTGCATCGAATTCCTACCGAGTCGTTCAGTTTCACTCATTCTATCCTCCTCAAGCTTCAAGTAATCGCCAGATTTAAACCCTGTATGTTGTTTTACCGTGAAGCATCTGTACTAAAAGCGATAATATCGTTCCAGGAGGGGCTGAAGCTGCTGATGAACAATGTATATTGCCATCTCTAGCAGTGACGAGCCTCCAAAATCAGAGGAGCTGGCGTTCTATGTCTGAGCTATCAGAGTGCCGTGTTGAAACGTCTGTTTCAAGTACAGTGGTCGCGTTGTGTGCTTCACTTTGCGGCACATGGAAGCCGACAAGAAAGAGGTTTGGAGGAGGGCGTGTGGCACGCCGAAGGCGGTGAATGGACACGGGAGAAGAGAAAATAAAAAAAAAAAAGTCGGCAGATCCCATTTCCTGTGGCAATCGATGTTATGCGAAGCAGTGTGTGGGGAGCCTACCAAGTCAATGAAACGACCATGAGAGCACCAAGACGTAGGCGGTTGTTTCATGACCTACATGACACGCATGTCATGAGATGTCATGAGTCCTCAGGCGTCCCTTTAGCTACGTCTAAGAGACCTTAAGGCGAAAGCCTTAGTCATGGTCATGACTATGACTTCTACCAGCATACTTTCGTGTTTCCTTCACTTAGTACCCGCTTCCTAACCCATTTCAATAATTTTGTCTTAATCTTTTTAGCTGAGTCATTGTCATCTTTGCTGAGTCGTGCTCATGAATACAACTTCTACCATCATCCTTTAGTGTTTCCCTCACTTAGGGCCCACGTCCGAACCCATTCCAGTGTATTTTGAGTTTTAATCTTTTTTCGCTGCGTCATTGTCATTTTTGCTCAGTTATGCTCGAGACTATGACATTTATCATCATCCTTTAGTGTTTCCTTCACTTGGAACCCACGTCCGAACCCATTTCAGTGGTTTTTGAGTGTTAATCTTTTTTCGGTAGTTCATTGTCATTTTAGGCGGCTGTTTCATTGCCTATATGACACGCATGTCATGACATTCATGTTATCAACTATCATTTATGTTCTTCATAGACTCTTGTCATACTGTGCCAATTTTGGTACCTACCAAGTTAACGAAACAACCATGAGAGCGCCAAGACGTAGGCTGCTTTTTCATGACCTACATGACACGCATGTCATGATATTCATGTGATGACCTATCATTCATATTTGTCATACACTCTTGTCTTACTATACCAATTATGGTAAATACCAAGTTAACGATACGACCATGAGAGCACCAAGACGTAGGCGGCTAGATAGATAGATAGATAGATAGATAGATAGATAGATAGATAGATAGATAGATAGATAGATAGATAGATAGATAGATAGATAGATAGATAGATAGATACTGTCAAAGTGGCAAATGTTCGCAAAGAAATTATTTCAAAAAAACTCTGAAGACGAGCAGAAGCATTGTCTCTTGGTATCAAGGCTTGTCCGTCCCCGACGACGAAGCCTGCTCTTTGATGGTGCCGAAATCCGGGAACGAACCAGGGACCTTAAGAACCAGGGCCATAACATTCCGTCTGTGGGTATACAGATGGAACGACTGCACGATGCGCTGGCGATTGACGGTGCTTCAAAACGAAGTGAGATATATCTGCATAGCTCTCTCTCTCTCTCTATATATATATATATATATATATATATATATATATATATATATATATATATTACGGGACAGGACGATACATATTTGTTGCGTATACTTAGACTGCTATAGTTGCAGGTTGAGAGGCGTCTTGCATGGGACACAAGCTTCACAATGCTTCCGCTAGCTCCAGAACCTTACACGAGCGAGCTAATGGAAGCGTTTCGCGTCATATATACAGAACGAGAAGGCATGAGTCAGAGACATCTGTATAATCACACAGCAATGAACAAAATTGTTTCGAATGAATGCTGTGATTTTGTTGTACTTATGCAGTATAACTATAATCACTAGTGGTGCTACTGGAGCCTGTTAGTGTGTCATTAGTGCGTGTAACGGTGAGCGTAAAAGATACAGAAGCAAGTGTGTATCTTCGTTCCTTGCTTTTGTGCGTGTTTTTTACGCGCAATGTTAGACGTACTAATGACTAGGATGTTCGTATAGCCTCTAATGCGAGGTGTAGTCGGTGCACGTTCCTTGTATTCAGCACTAACGTCTCGTGCCTACCTTCTTTTGTCCCATGCAACGTGTACGCTCGTTCAAGCTGCAAGTACAAACCAACTATCCCAGCAACACGTTCTATTATGGATACCCCCAGTTGGCGAGCAGTGGTTTCTCAATCACTGCTGCTCCCAGACTGCTGTTGATGGGAAAGTTTCCTTGAACCTCCTTACCTGAACTTGGTTTGAGCGTTCAGCAAAGTTGTTCTCTCTGTTTCCTTAAACCCGCGAAAGACGAGGGGCATACGCGCCTAACTTTTACACGCAGTCCTTTACCGACCTGCTTTACCGACCAAATGAGCTCTTGCCAACCAACCAAGGAAATCTCCGCACTTAATGCAAGCTCTCGCTTCGCCTTTCTTTGCTAGCCCTTGACGAACGCACAGCGAACTACCGAATGCCCTAGCGCCAGAGCCAAAAAAGAGAGAGAGAGAGAGAAAGATTCTATAGAAGATATATAAAAAAGATTGAACAGCCCTTTCATTTAGTCGGTTTCTCAGACAACGGGGAAATTCTTGCTTCGGTGCAAAAGGCTAGCAGTGCTCTTAGTGGTGGGTGGTACTCTTAATCACCTGGATGGGGTCTCATTAGGCACCGAATTAAAAATGAATGGCGGAGTGGTTGAACCCCTTGTAACGACCTTCTTAGTACCGCAGGAACGCAGCGCGAATGTAATCAGTGAGGTGCAAAGTTGGAAAAGGTCTTCGTACTTTCTAAAGAGAGGTGCAAGGCACGCAGCTAGAAAACCGAAGGAGGGAGAAACGTAACTAGTTTTCTTCTTTACTGGGCATGCGCGATAAATAATAGCAGTATAGAAAGAACAATAGGAAAAAGAAAGCTTAGGAAAGTAAAGAAAAACAAGAGGTATACGAAAGAGATTCGTGAAGTGCAGTGCGGCCAAACTAAGGTACTCGTAGCACATCTTGCGTTTTTCGCGAACTATGCTCAGTTTCGTGCATAGCGGGCTACGCTACAACCCCGGGAGCGACGCTTGTCACTGTCCGCAGTCGCGACAAAAAGTGCGCACTAGTTATGCAAAAAAAGCATAAGTATGCGTCGTGTAATTTGATGTAACATTAGCTTTTGTCGCAGAGTATTACGCATCTATTACATGAGACGCATCGCAGATCTAAACTTGCTTGCTGCAGAACGAGCGGAGTGATACGTTTTTGGGTGCAGGCATCGGCGAACTGCTTGCCCTGGCGAATGTAACATAGTGTGCCGCATACGGGCGATAGAAAAAAGAGAGAGAAAGGGTGCATAGAAAGGAAGGGAGGTTAACCAGAGGTAGTTCCGGTTTGCTATCCTGCATAGGGGAAGGAGTAGAGAGAGAGAAAATGATTTAATGAGAGGCAGGGAGGTTAACCAGGACTGAATGAATGAATGAAAAACTTTATTTCACGAGCTTTTCAGCGCATGCGCCGGATGGAAGTGACCAGGACTGAGCTCGGTCGGCTACCCTACACTGGGGGAAGGGAAAAGGGGAGAGAGAGATTAAGAGAAGAATAGAAAGTCCGCTGTGGATATTGCCGACGTAGCAACAGATCTCTGCTCTATCACTGACGATCAATCAGTCCGGATCATAGACGGTCACTCAGTCCTGTAGTTTTCAAAAATCGCAGCAGCGCTTTTGTGGCCTTTTGCAGCTGTGATATTCGAGGCTATGGTCCCAAGATCTTGCTCAAGGTGAACGGTGTTCTATCCAGCCTATTGAGAACGCTGCAGAGGTCATTTCTTTCGTTTTGAAAAGATGGGCAGTAGCACAGTAGGTGTTCTATAGTCTCATCGACACCGCAGGCATTACACTCGGCGCTATCAGCCATTCCAATCAAACTCGTGGAAAGGGACTGGTTGGCTCCAACGAGAAGGAGACTGGCTGGCTCCTTCTCGATCATGCTGCTCGAGCCAATCGCGACAGCCGAAGTGGACAGTCCACTAGGAGGACTCTTACAGAATACCCCCCCCCCCCCCCTTGCACGGCAAAACGCGTGGAGTGACAGTTGTATGACCACGCTACTGGCGTAGAATCCGTAGTGTTACCTGCGAAGTATGAAACGGAGTATACGTTGGCAAATAAAACGGGCAACAAAACGGGAGCACATAATTTTGTGGGATGAATCGTGTTCTGAAATTACTATTATTAGGAGCATGTTTCTTAGTATGCTTTCCCGTTTGCGTTTCATTTGTTCGTGATGACATGCGTTCAGTCCACTATGTTTTACGCTGGGTTGTTTTCGGTATACAGCGAGCGGGAGCATATTGTGTGGAGTCATGAAGGGGGTGCCGATGACGGCTGCCGTATATTGTACTACATAACTGTGTGTTTGTTGATGGATGGGTGGATAGATGGATGGATGGACGAATACATGGTCGGATGAATGAATGAATGAATGAATCTTATAAGGATCCCATTTAATGCCTTGTCGTCGCTGATGCAACCAAGATCTTTATTTTTTACAGTTCCTCTGAGCTTATATAGCCTCTCGAGACTGACTTGATTTAGCAAACCGTCCAAAATGAGTGAAATATATGGCCCGAAAAATAATGTCTCTTCACTCTGCGTCTTACCTTAATTTGAGTCGCGAATTCTCAATACGTCTTTTACTATTATTCACCGCAAATTTTAATCTCTCGTCTGTCATCCTTGTCAAGCTATCGGGCAGGCTACCTACGTCCTTATTTACCTCTTGAAGGGTACTGCTACATGTGAACAATATATTCGCTCTGGTGTGCTTGCTATTTCCGCACGCAACGCATGTGCAATCGTCATCGGCAAATTTGAGTCTTCAGCGGCTTTTCCTCTATCGCGCCTATCGAGTATATTGTTTCTACATTTATAACTTTATGTTTAACCAGCTTTTCCTCGTCACTGTTCGCGCCACTAAGGTTATAATTATCAGCCATTTTCTCACGTTCTTTTTCTCCATTGTGAGTTGTTGTTCTTTATTTTTCCTTCATACTCCTCAGTCATTTTTTGAAGCTCTGGGCCGCTCGTCCTTCAAAAGACACCCTGCCCATATCTACCTGCAGTACCTCATTTGTTTTCTTTTTTTCCCGTGCGCTTGTAATAATACTGGCCTTTCAACAGCCCTTTCATTATTCTACACTCTAGTTAATTCTTCAGATTTCAAACACAATACCGAGTTTACATATGTAAGTGCAGAAACCATTACCGCTTTCCACACACCTCGCGCTGCCTCACGCTTGTGGTTCCAGAGCGCTTCATGCTTCATTATAGTCACATTTCTCTTGCCTTTTACCTCGAATACTTGTTTATGTGTTTCTTGGATTCTTTTTCGGCTTTAATTCGCATTCATAGGTATCCATATTCTTCAATCCTAAGGATTTATTTTCCCTATATTGTGACTGTCTCATCAGACGTCGTTAAACACTAAAGGCCTATCCGCTGACCCAACAATCTGATCTGCGCACATGAAAGCTGGCAGACATTGCTCCACCTGCATAATGCCTTGTTTACACGAGAGATTATAACCTAACTCAATTGACTCTGGCCTTCCTTCCATGCCTAACATGCACATCGCAATGCCGCCAAGATAGCGCTACCATCAATGAAGCACTCAGTGGAAATATGTCAAGAGGGCCGTCTTGTTTATTCCATCCTTTCATATCATTGCCTAAAGAAAGAGGTTGCCTACATGCTAAGTTAGACTTTTAGTGGCGTAATAAATTGACGTTGGGAAGCTTTCTTAGCTCGTGTGTTGTTGTTTTTTAAATTGTAGTATCCTATGGCAATTCTTAGTGTGTTTTTATTGCTATACTGGGCAATTTATTCCAGTGCTACAATTAAAAAAAGGCCGCTGTTGGTTGGCATTGGTGCTGTTTACCTTTATAGTCTGTACAGTTTTGATATCAATAAATGAATTGTTCCCAGCGTCAATGCGTAAGTGACTGGATGTCTTGAAGGTAAGGTTTGGTTGCAGAAAGATGATATGGACGGCGCATTATGAGTACGTAAGTTGAATGAGGCTTTGAAGAAAACGTTTTTGTCACAGAGAGATATCAACAGTGCATTATCAGTAATTGCTTCGAGCAATTCAAGATATCGTACGTGATGGTCGCAAATCAATTTAAATATCAAATATTCGCCAAAACGCACAAGCTTCCGACAGAGGCTGTGTTCTAAAAAAAATTCACACATGTAAAAATTGTCTGCAGACCTTTTGTAAAGCGTTTTGTCTTATTTCCTCTTCATCTTGTCTAACCTACGCTATAGTTATAAAGTCATGCCAGCGTGTTATAGGACATGTCGGCCATGGAATAGAGCAAGAAAAATAAGCTTTAATATTCTTCTGTAGTTTCACAATATACTCAAGATTATTTAACCATTTTGGCAAGTGTTAGATTTAGAGAAAAAAAAAACGTTTAATGAGAAAGGTTAGTACGTCAAGAGGAAGCAGTCACTCGAGCACTTTTTTGACTTCTCGCCTAATACGCAATCATTCTTTGGCGTATATAAGTTCCGAACAGTTACTTTTCTGGAAATAGAATAAAGAGACATGTGAAATAATAAGGAAGAGTTACCAAAATGAATGAACACGAGCACGAGACAAGCCGATTTTGAAGCTCCGTTGGCGCAAGTGGAGAAGTATATCCTCGAGCGTTGGAGCATGCCCCCCGGCAAAGCAAGATAGATGCGACAGGATATCTACGATGATAGTTCGACCGCAGCTCATCACTCACAAAACTGGGATACTTGCTCTACATATATAGGGCCATGTTTCAAAACGCCGGCACGCTGACTGCAGAAATTCATGCACGTTCGCTAAAATGTCACGGACGCTGCGTGGTACAACAAAAACGACCAAAATGAATGAATAGATAAATCAAGGCGGTGCACCTCGCGACATCATTCCCAGCACCCTGACATCGACAAATGAGTTGAGAAGTCCAGCAGGTCTAAACAAAATGGGCATGATCATTTTTTTACCAGTAACCCAAATCTTGCATTGCAACATCTAGCTCCGTGTTGCTATTTTTTACCGTTTGACATCGTGCCTCGAAGATCGTCCGCTAAGGAGCAAGCGCGAGTACAGATGTGTGAGAGTTTTGTGGGATATGATGGGCAGCACTTTAGAACTCACTTTCGCAAGAGTATTATATTCAGCTACCGGGCATAAATAATCCTCTTTGGCCGCTAACGACGCTTGCAGTGATGTTGCAAGCTCTTAGTTTCAGAAAGAAGTCTTCAATGAATGGATTGAAAGCGAAATTTCTGAAGCTCCTACATATGAGCTCATTACAGGAGTACTGCGCGTTTGTGTTGCGGGGAAGCCTCGGCCCCGTAGTCCCAGATAGCACTACTTTTTATTGCACTTGTTTCTCAACAATGACTCATACCGCCTATGGGTGATTTGGCGAAAAAGCAGGTGGTTTTACAAATGGTTTTAATAAGATTGTAGCCAAAATTAAACTAGAAATTTTACAGCGTGGCCGGGTGAGATAAAAGATCTAGAAATGGAAAGAAGGCTGTAATAAATTTTGAGATTTATTTATTTATTTATTTATTTATTTATTTATTTATTTATTTATTTATTTATTTATTTATTTATTTATTTATTTATTTATTTATTTATTTAAGAAAATACTGCCAGTCTGAATGCCAGACTTTAGGCAGGAGTGAGCAATACATTGAAAATATCACGACACAGAAAATACAGAAAGAACAAAGTGGAATGCAGAGCCGATCCTACTGCAGTAAAATAAAAGGTATCAATCCTATAGAATGAAAGCCCACGCAAATCAAAACAGTTATGCAATATGACAACATAACTAACACCACATTAGCACCACAGCAGAAGCAATTACCACGTATATAACGCAGTGAAAAAGGCTGGTGCAGATACATACGCGAACGCAGACGTGGTTTCCTTGGGTTCCTTGGAAATTGCTCGACAGCAACGAAAATCTCGCCCTTATCCGGATACAAAGCTTCTCGGAAGCCTATGGGGATCTGCGGACTCTGGTGAGGACTCTCCTTTGCCTTGTCCTACTGATCGTGCTGGTCTAATAGACTCAAAACACGCACGGCTGGCGCTTAGGCCTAGTGCGGCCGCGCCGCCGCGCTCGCCCGACGAAGAAGTGTTTGTGCCAGATGTGAGCTCCTCATCTGTACCTTCCACTGGACTGCTGCGCGTGACAACATCCATGCCAACTATGCAGCAGCAGTGTACAATCGATAGCTCGAAGACACAAGATGCAACATCGAAGGACAGTCCACTTCGTGATGTGAATGTGAACCTATCCGCAATCGTGCCGACGGACACTGGTGACCCTATGGACGTGCAGCCCTCTGGCGGTTCGACGAATGCAGCCAAGCGAGGTCCCCCAGTCAACGTGCTTCAACAAGACGTCATCGCATCGGAGCAACCGTCAAAAAAGGTAAGGGCCACCCCAGACAATTCCTCCACGCCCTCCCCTACGCCCGCTCCCTCTCAGTCTTACCCTACGCCCACCCCTTCTGAATCCTATCGAGTTCATATACGTCCCCTTTCATGCTACGACATAACTTCAGTAGCCACGAAATATGTCCAAAGGGTCATCGACCAATATCTTGAAACCACTGGATACAAAGGATTCGCCGCATATAAATCTACCAACTCGATCACTGTGCACTTGGCATCTCTCAGTGATGTGCAGAAAATGTGCACTTTAACATCTATTCCACTGTCAGAAGATCAGCACCTACCTGTGCAGTGCTACTTTGCATCGGGCCCTAATATACAGAGGTGTGTTGTCTATGACATTGACCCGGAAGACACCCCTGAGATAATATGTCGTGAATTGACGTCCACGACACACAGGGTGCTCGCAGCTAGGTTCATGGGCAAAAGCCGTACTTGCTTAGTGACGGTACAGGGCCCCCAATGTATTCCAGAACGGTTTTACTATTATGGTTGTATATTGCGACCTAAACCCTACCTCCCTCGGGCGATATTCTGCTACCGCTGCATTCAACGTGGACAGATGCAGGCTTTTTGCCCACAACGTACTATTGACCCAGAAAAGCTCACACCAGAAGGCCAACCACGATATCGATGTGGCTTATGCAAATCTGATGAGCACGATATGACAAGCACAAATTGTCCGACTAAACAGAAGGCCACAGCACGGATACGAAGGGCAGTACCAAAAACGAGTATAGTAACAACTCACAATCGTTATGAGGTTCTTGAAGAAGAGCCAGAGATGCTCATGGCAGAAGAAGCAGAAGCCCCAGAAACACAACTGTATTCTTCTGCTCTTAACGTGGCAAGCAGTCGCAGACAAAGAAACAGAAATTACCGGAACCTCTGTATCAGTCGGATGATGACCATGATGACATTGACGCTCGGATAGACGCACTGGCCAGAGAGATTGAGCGACTACGCAAACATAAAGAATTGGTAATTCTGCGGCGTCAGAAAACAGGACCAACACGTAACACATCAACCAGTGCGAATGCCACAGTTACGCCTGGATCCCGTCCGGCACAACAGGTCAACCAAGCTGTTTGGGCAGCATCAACCAGTACGAATGCCACTGTTAAGCCTGGATCCCGTCCGGCACAACAGGTCAACCAAGCTGTTTGGACAGCAGTTTTAGATCAACTTGCTCAACTAACGTTGCTCATTCAGGATTGCCTGCATCATGGCTAATTCTCTGCATCAACTGTCACAGGATGGAATTCTACAGTGGAATTGTCGCGGCCTAAGCTCCAACTTAGGAGAAATTAAAACCAAGCTTCAATATAATAAGCCACATGTATGGGCACTGCTTATTCAAGAGCATAATAAGCTATGCTCACTTTCCAATTTTAATGGGTATCATAACCCATCTATTAAAGATAGACGTGCTACTACAATGGCTTCAGCTCCCGGAAAAGCAGCAGTGTATGTATCATCGCATATTGCTCACACAGTGATTGATCTGGAGCCATGGTGTAGTGTTAATCAAGAAGTTGTCGGGGTCCTCGCACGACCAGTGAAGACTCCTGTCATTCTAGTGTCATTCTACGCCAGACCACAGCGCACACGCTTGAACTTGGGATGGATAGCCCATCTACGGTCTACGTACCCGGGAATTCCTATTCTCGTGGGTGGAGACTTTAATGCTCCACATACAGAATGGGGGTACAAGTACAACTCCCGAAGAGGATGTCAAGTTAAAAACGTCATGAGCGATGCCACTTTTACTCTGTTGAATCTTCACGCTGTGGCTACCTGTGCTGTACCCGCAGTATCTAGAACACACGCTCCAGACCTCACGTGGTGGTTGGGCCCTGGAATGCCGCAGTGGCGGGTGGAACCAGATACCTGGGGCAGTGATCATATGCCAATAATGATTGGTTTGCGTAGAACGTGCATAAAGAAAATTCGATGGCTTGTAACAGTCACGCATTGGGATAAGTTTCGGGAATCATCGATTGATAAAGTACCCTCAGAGCCCTCAGAAATTCTTCCCGCTTTGCAAGAACTGCTCCGAAGTAACACCACTGTAACCACAGTTGACGAAGAACAACCTCATCCGGACCTCGCTCTTTTGCAACTTTGGGCAAAGCGACGTCAGGCAGAAGTGTATGCGTCGAGGAATCCCGATGTACCAGGTAGCCGTGCACGTGCTAACCATATAGCGGCGAAGGCGCGTCGGCACGAAAAGCAACTTTCTCGACGACGATGGTATGAGTGGTGCGAGAATCTTGGATCGGGCATTGGAAACAGAGCACTTTGGCGTACGTTCCGGTCAATGGAACGCGGTCATAAGCAACCTGACCCTGCAGCGAGCGTTAGGTTAGCGATGCAAAGTTCGCCACATGAATTTGCAGAACACGCTGCTAGAGCGTTTTTCCCGAAGTACGATCACGCGTCACCTGTAAACTGCCCTGAAATTGATGAGTCTGATGAATCCGAAATATCCAGCCCTTTCAGCATGGCCGAACTAATAGCGGCGATTGAATCTTCGAAGAAACGCACAACACCTGGACCCGATGGTATTCCTTATGAGGTTTTCAAGAACATGGAAGGAGCAGCTCTCGACGCACTTCTTCAGGCTATTAATAAAGTCTGGGAGACTGGAAACGTTCCACCTCACTGGAAGCATTCAATTGTTGTCCCGATCCCGAAACCAGGAAAGTCTCCAAATAACCTGCAGTCTTTACGCCCAATTTCGCTATCCTCAACTGTCTGCAAGCTCGCTGAAAAGATGCTGGCCACACGTGTTTCCTGGTGGCTTGAACGCCATGATAAATATCATCCTGCTCAAATTGGCTTCCGTTCTTACTTGGGAACTGAAGACGGTCTTTCTATCTTATCAGACGATGTTTTACAGATTTCACCGCACAGCCACGCTGTGCGCACGGTAGTAGCAACTGACATAACGAAAGCTTATGACAATATAGACCATGAAATCATTATTGCCAACCTCATCGACCTGGGACTTCCACCGCGGGTCCTAAGATTTATCTACTCATTTCTTCAGAATCGCACATTTGTGATTAGAGTAGATGGGAGGCAAGAAGGATACTTCACATCGAACAGAGGAGTCCCACAAGGTTCGGTTTTAGCTCCTCTTCTCTTCAACGTTGCTCTAATACCTCTAGCCTGGCAACTACACCAGATTCCAGACGTGAAGTTTTTAATCTATGCGGATGACGTCACTTTGTGGTCCGCACATGAAGATGTATCTCGACAAACTCAACAGCTTCAAGAAGCCCTTGATGTTCTGCACAACTACGCTCGGAAAGCAGGGTTGGACATTTCCGCCCAAAAATCAAGCTATGTTGTGGTGGCCAACAAGAAAGGACGCACAAGAATCACGCAGCGCCCCTTTAAGGCCCAACCACAGGCACGCTTCGCCACGCGCCGGCACGCGCAAATGCGTCAAATGCGTCAAAAGCGTCAGTCGCGAACGGGGAGACGCGTGCCGGCGCGCGGAGATTTTGCCAGCTGCCGATGCTAGAAAACCAGCGGCGCGAGCCGACGCGACGCCGGCGTCCACCAATCAGAGCCTTCAAACCGTCGCCGGCGTCCACCAATCAGAGTCCGCGAAGCCTCTGGCTGCTACGCCTGATGATGGCCGCCGATGCGAAGGCGCCGACACCAACGATCGTCCGAGTGCTTCGGACGCACGACGCGCGCGACAGTGTTTCTGAAAGACAGTGTTGTGATACTAGGCCGACACGACCCACGACCGTGGGTGGTGTAAGTGCGACGAGAACTTGTGCCGGCGTTCGAACGACGCCGCCGAACCCAACCTGCCGGCCCGCTGGATTCCGCCGATCTCAGTGCGATCGTCTGCTAAAACATCCAACCTAATCACGATTGCAGACGATTGCGGCAACGCCTGTGCTTGTTGTATGTATATTTTCTTGTGCTCGAAACGAATGGAAACTTGCTTTCGAAGTACGAAGTCTGGATAATCAGCACTCGTCTACCGCTGATGTTGTTTACATTACGCGTAGGCCTAGCGCGTCCGTCGAGTTCGACCGGCGGTGAACGAGCCCAGCTGAGAAACTCTGCCGAAGGAAATGAAATTTCAGTTACGTTTTGCGCTGCTGCGATTTGAAATATGGCTCTCCTGACTTCGTGCTGTGTGTGGTGTGGTGTAAATGAACCGTGTGGAACTTCAGGTGGTGAACCGCGGCGTGTTTCGTGTGTGAATTATGTGGTCTCGGGACTCTGGTTTAACGGGCGAGCTCTGCGCTGTTTCCAGCGGCAAAGATAACTTGCGAAAGCGAAATACACTAGTAGCCGAAGCAATGGGAAATACGCGTACATCTTCAGCCATGCCATTCGTTTAGTTGAAAGTGCACTCTTCGATTCGGCGTGTGAAATCTAGTTCAGTACAAGTTCACAGTACTCCTTCACTCACTTCTTTCAAGTGCAGGTGTCTTATGGGCTAGTTGGCGATAAATCGCTCGTGCAGCGCTCAAGAACGCTGACACACTGAAAGAAACGTGATACAACACTGTCATGTGTTCTTGTAGTTGAGCACTTGGGAAAAAAAAATCTGTTTGCACTATGTGCATCGTGTGCAATGCATAGGAGGACCTGCGTCATAAGGAGGACCTTATGCATGCTGCTGCGTATACCAGGATTGCTTCGATGCCTGCTTGACAAGCAGCACGTACTGAGTCAGTGAAACTGCAATTGGCTTTTGATATATGTTTGTTTTGTTTATGGAAAGAGCAGGTGGTGTGAGTGTATGCATGCATTGCAGGGAAGGGGTAAAGGTGTCATCAGTGCATTTCGCAGTCTGTATGCTTAAGCTGCCCAAATCTCTTCAGCTTGCACTAAAATGCATCTCCCTGTGATACTATAAACTGTAGTCGGGAAAAAGATTAACTCAAAACCAAGTTCCTAATGCATCTTCGCAGAATGTGTTTAATTCACTAGTTAACACTTGCACTGCAACATTATGCCAATACGCAGTGCAGCATATGCGCTTGAAATAAATACATTTTGTAAAGGTCGATGACTGGGCCTACAATTACAAACTTTGTGTTAGCACTGAAATAAGTGCTGCCATGCATATCAGCAACACCACAACCTCTGTGCACCCAACCTACTTCCTCAGTGGCACCCCCATGAAGACCGTTTGGACCCTTCCCACCCTGGGTGTAATATTCAGCCCTTCTCTCGACTTTTCCGCACAAGTCACTAGGCTCGTCGCATTCTGGGATTTGTGACCTGTCTCTCCCTTCCCTGGGGACCTGAGGTTTTCAGAGCACTCTACACTTCTCTCGTACCACCACAGCTTGAGTACTGCTCATCAGTTTAGTCCCCTTACCAAACTCATCTCGCTGACAAACTTGAGCTTGTTCAGCGCCGGGCAATGCACACCCTCTACTCCCATCTTTTCGATCGTCGCAAGCTCATGCCAGCCTACAAGGATCACCTCAAAGCCCTTAAGTGGCGCACCCTGCAATACCAGCGCAAAATTGCACTTGTCCGTCTATTCTGCAGGGCGCTGTGTGGCTCTCTGGAAACACTTATATTTCTTGTTCTGTCCGTCTGAACAAGCCATCAGGACAGCCTGAGCCCCATCACACCTGTACAGTCCAACGCCGCAACTCCATTCTTATACAGAGCTTTCTCTCCATTAGGACTCCCATTCCTTGCGACCGTAGTGAAACTGCACTCCTGTGCATTGTGCACCGTCGACTTCCCAGTTATTGGCTTGTATGTGCGTGTGATGTGTTCTGCAAGTGAGCAAGCGTGTTTGTGTGTGTGTGTGTGTGTGTGTGAGCGCGCGAGCGCGTCATCTAGAGCAAATTCCTGCTCTAGATGGCTGACTATCAGACGCTCTAGCGTGCAGGCATGAGCCTTACTTTTTAAAAAAGCCTTGCGAGCTGTTTAGAGTGCCATGGTACTGCTAAGGTTATTATTATTATTATTATTATTATTATTATTATTATATTATTATTATTATTATTATTATTATTATTATTATTATAGTTATAATGATCCCTACAACCACATTGATGGTGTTGAAGCCAGCATGACACATAATTCAAATATTTTTGGAGCTTCGTGCGCTGTCATTCTTCCAAAGAGAGCACCAAAGAGGTGTCTTCTTGATGAAAATGGTGATGATGTCTTGGAACACTGGTGATGCCTTTGCAGAACATTTCTGTTGTGTCTATTGTGTAAAGGATGCTTCAAGTAACCTTCCTTCTCAGCCTGGCACAGTGTTTATGCTATCAGTCAATGAAGACCTTGTTTTCAAGTGTATGAAGTGCCTCAAACCTTCCCTTTCTTGTGGTGTTGATGGTATTCCTCCCACATTGCTTAAGACGTATAGAAGCGTCCCTGTTGTCCCAAGCATCTTCCATAGTTCCCTAAAGTCTAGCATATTTTTTAGCACTTGGGTAGGTAGCATGGATATTGCCCGTGCACAAATCGGGTGCTGCGAGTGCAGTTACTAACTACCAGCCTATATCCATCTGCTGCATTGAGTCAAAAGTGTTTGAATCGGTATTGCATTCCCTGCTTTCTGTTAGTGCTAAGAACATTTTAATAGATGGACAGCATGGCTTTGTATGCAGACGACTTAAGGATATTTAAGACTGTCAACAGTGTTCACGACTACATTGACCTCTAAAAAGACATTTTCTCACTCTCAAGCTGGTGCAGAAACAATAATGGTATGTACGCTTAAAAGCTTCCAAAACTATGGCATTAAGTTACACGCGCAAAACATACCATGTACAATTTTCATACGCCCTTCGGGATGCTCCACTGTCCAGTGTCGATGAAATCAATGATCTTGGTGTGTACTTCGACAAAACATTAAGCTTCTGTTCACACATTAAATATGCTCAAAGTGCCCTTCACGCTCTTGGAATTGTATGTCGTATATTGCATGATGACCACTCACCTGTTCTGTTTCTGAAATCGTATGCTGCTGTGTGCCTTCGACTACTAGAGTATGTCTCTGTAGATTGAGATACAACATGCAAATCTAATTCTGACATCACTGCATGCATCCAGAATAAATTGATATCTGTCTTCCAACACCACTTTTGCCATTCTGGCGACCATAGTCCAGCACTCTCAAATGTACCTCAACTCACACCTCTAGACTCCCTTACACCTTACCCCTTCGATTAATGAAGTTGTTAGTCACTCATCCAAGACTTATTAAATCATGCCTTTTCGTTCCTAAAGCTGCGCAATTTGTTGTGCTGCAACAGTATACCAGGTAACATTCCGCATTCTCTGCCTGGCCTTGTTCCAATAAATACTGTCCTATATATGGCTCGACGCCAAAAAACATAATAAGAATTGTGCCTGCATTGACATATTTCAGAGTTCATTTCCTATGTATTGTATATATGTAGATAATCATGTTGTATGATTAACTGCAGTTTACGCTTCCTTGTTTTCTTTTCCTCTTATATTTTCTCTATCTCGCATTGTTTTGTCTTCCACATTTGTGTTCTCTGTACATTTTGTCTCGCATATTGCTTTTTAAGTGCACCAGTCAGAGGCCCTCTAGCTGTTTCAGGGCCCTATAATAAACATTTGATTGATTGGTTATTGTTACTGTAATATGAAATTGATCTTTAAATATGTACTAGTAATTAGTTTAGTTCAGTAGCTTTTGTGCAATATTATTATAGTGTGACAGTTTTTTAAAGCATCCATTAAGTGTAATAAAACGCTGTTTGCTTGATCATATGCATTGTGCCATTAATTTCTTCTGGGGTTTAAAAATGGTTGGCTGCAGTCCAGTGTTGTGCAATATATGGCACAGCAATTGTTACGTGCCTCACATAACAAATTGAATGTCTTTCTCATTCGAAACATCATTGTAGGCTGAAAACAATAAACAAACTGGTATTTCTTTCCGTTTCTTTTTTTGTGGGGACTTGTATAAATTTTAAAAATAACCTTTACATTTTTTTTCATATTATGCAAATGAGCTGCCCATACATTTGAATAAGTGCTTCAAGAGTACGAATAAGTGCTTCAAGGCCTCCCGATGCGGTGTTGATGCTTCAAAACAACCTAGAAAAATTAAAGGTTCCATGGGAAAGATTAGACAAACAAGAATCAGGAGACAAGCTACGAAACTGGTAAATTTTGGCTGTTCGAATGTCTCTTTGTGAGCGCCACAAGTGTTTAAATTATTTTTTTTTTGCTGATTTTCTCAGAACCCACTTACGCATATCATTCATGCACCAACAAGCGTAATTATATTTATAATACAGATTTTTCACTGATACTTTGCGTAGTTCCTACGTAGTTCTTAGGTAATTCTTACATAGTTGGCTGTGCAACGAACTACAAAAAAAAAAAGAGAGATCGTACGAGAGCTATTGATGTGACATGCCAGGCTCGTGCAGGTGTTTGCAAAGTGATCTTGCAGACGACAACGTGAACGCAATCGCTGATGTCGATAGCTTGTGCAGTTATGTTCAAGGAAACTGTTGCGGCAGGCGTACATTCATTAATCAAACGTGTTTTTTTATATCTAAAATAGCATACAGATCACTGACTTATTGTTTCAAGCTCAGTTTACAGAAGGCTGTTTTAGGCCGCACTTGGACAGTTGAAGACAAAATGGTCAAGCAACAGTGCACCGCAGCCGAGGAGCGAGCGCCGGCACGCGTCAGAGCTAGTATCCTGTGGTTGCGCGCCCTTTTCCTCCAGCCGACGCGAAGCGGCGCGTTCGCTTGTCGGCGCGCGCGGAAGCGTGCCGACGCATGCCTGTGATTGGGGCTTTAGGTCGGTGCTGCCGTTGAGCTACAGATAATGTCGAAGTCTTTCGCGCTCCAACCGAGGCAGGACTCGTTTTTTTTTTTTTTTTTTTTTTTTTTTTTTGTAGTCTCGGGTGCTTTTTCAGTGTACGAACCGAAATCACGTGGGGAAACAGCATCTCGTCGTTCAGCAGTGCGTTGTAACACAGGTACATTAGCTCGCGTTGAGGCAGGAGTAGAAGAAGTAGTAAGGGTGGATGACTTTCCGGTGTCGGCAGGTGTCTTCACAGGCATGGCAGTTGCACGTCGCGACAGCTCGTCGCGCAGGCAACGAACCTCCGCTCGAAGGGGGGCGACGACTTGAGTCTGTTGCTCCACGCCGCGGGAATGGTCCTTACGAAGGCGTTCATTCTCCTCTCGCAGTTGGGAAACTTCTTCGCTCAGGAACGAGATTCCCTCCAGCGCGTCGAGGAGGAGGCGACACAGACCTGCCATGCTGCCGTCAAGGTCACCCGGTGGGGCACAAGAGGAGAAGGGGGAACCAGTTTGGGAAAGAGAAAGCTGCGGGGAGCACGCCGTCGGGTCGTTGTCGCTAGGCTTAACACCCTGCTGATTTAACTCGCACAGCAAAAGGAGCGCGATCCGGACTTCAAAAGATCCAGTTCGTCGTCTGGCCAGGTCACACATTTCGCATGCACACGTTTTTCACACTTTTCACAGCGAAAGAACTGCTGTTTTCCGAAAAAAAGGCACGAGCAGAGCAAGCATGCGTCCTTACTGGGCGCCATGCTGCGGGACTATAATAATAATAGCAATAATAATAATAATAATAATAATAATAATAATAATAATAATAAAAGCATACAGGGGTTGCATGTCACGGTCGTTTGCTACTCACAGATGTTTATACTTGGCAAAATGTTACGTACTCAATGAAGGCGAAACTTTCCAAAGCGTCCGTCACTCAAACGGCGTTGCAAGTAACCTCTAGGTCTGTCGATGCTATAGACGATCTAGCGGCTGTTACGAAGAGTAGGATTATTTGTGAAACCAGAGTGAGCACGGACAGTTACGCATGGCGAAACTCATATGTTGTCCTCTTTATTGGTGCGGAGAAAGTTTTCCGCACCAATAAAACTCCCGCACTAGGAAAACTTCCGCGCACGAGCGCGCGCGCGTGACAAGCGTGTGCACACGATGTATCTGTCGTTGATGCGTGGGCGCTCTGCCTGTTTCATCTGTCGCACAGCGTGTGCTGCGACCGTAATCCACAATATGAGAAGCACTCTCTAACAGTAGCGCCACGGCCGCTGGAAAGAGGGTTTGTGTTTCAGTTTCCGCGTAACAGAAATGTTTTCTCGTATATTCGAATTACAATCCGATGTTGTGATGTCTGTAGGTTGTGTGCAAGTCCTACTTCACGCATTTTCTGAGACAATTTACCTTTAAACATTATTTTGTTCAATAAGGCGCTTGCGCTTGACCGACGGCCTATAGAAGAGTAAGCATGTATGCTGCACTTCCGCACACGTGCGTGCGCGCGTGACGTGGTGGTGGTGAGGCTTGTGTAACGTCGTCTAAGGGCCGTATCATGTTCGCTGTACACCCACTTTCAGAAGGCGGAATGGAGGCGGAACTTTTTAAAGAATGGCAAGTCGGCCAAGTACGCTGCCTGCTGCCTTCACTAGCAGTGCCGAAATGCCACTACGTTGTAAGCCCTGATGAAGACCAGCGCACTGGCCAAAACTGGTGAAATTAAATACTTGTTCGATTTACATTGTAGCATAGCTCAAGCTGTATATATATATATATATATATATATATATATATATATATATATATACGAGGGTGGTTTGAAAAGTTCTCGGCCTCAATAAGAATCACGAAAGCTAGAACTTGCAGCACTCATGTGCACGTTCATACAAGCCTCTGCAAGTCTCAGATGAAACGCCATCTAGTGCCGATTAGCAGTTTGGCTTTGACAGTCGATCACAGTGGGTGTAGTGTGAAGCACCGTAAGGCATGGAGAAGCTTGAGCACCGTGCGGTGATAAAGTTCTTTGTAAAAGAAGGTTTATCTCCGACTGAAATTCACCAATGGTTTGTTAAAGTTTACAAGCAAGATTCACCTTCATACTCCACAGTCAAGAAATGGGCTGCTGAGTTTAAGCGGGGGAGAGAGAGGATTGAAGATGACCCGCGCGAAGGGCGCCCAAAAAGTGCAAGAACTCCTGAATTGATTGACCGTGTGCACGATATGGTTTTGGAAGACAGGATAGTGAAGTTGCGCGAAATTGCCGAGGCTGTTGGCATCTCAGTGGAACGTGTAGGTCACATTTTGCTTAACGAACTACACATGAACAAGCTCTGTGCAGGATTGATGCCGCGCATCCTTACTCCTGAGCAAAAACGCAACCGCATGACGATGTCACAGCATGCTTTGGAGCTGTATAACAAAAATCCAGCAGACTTTTTTCGCAGATTTATAACAATGGATGAAACTTTGATTCACCATTACACACCGGAATCGAAACCAAAATCAAAGCAGTGGACTGAAGCCGGGTCGTCTGCACCAAAGAAAGCCAAGTCAGTTCCCTCCGCAGGAAAGGTGATGGCCTGTGTTTTTGGGACGCTGAAGGCATTATGCTTGTGGATTATCTTGAAAAGGGTAAAACCATAACTGGGGAGTATTATTCGGACCTTTTAACTCAATTGGATCAGAAAATTTGTGAGAAAAGACCAGGTTTGCAGAAGAACAAAAAGCCTGTTTCATCAAGACAATGCACCGGTGCACGAAGGGCATCTTGCAATGGCTAAATTGCACGATTTGAAATATGAATTGTTGGAGCACCCACCCTATTCTCCTCACTTGGCCCCGTCGGACTACCACCTGTTCCCAAAACTCAAAATCTTTCTTGGTGGGCAACGTTTTTCATCAAATGAAGAAGCAATTGCTGCTGTGGATGAGTACTTTTCAGAACTTCCACAAAGTCATTTTAAGGACGGAATCCTGGCTCTGGAACATCGATGGACCAAGTGTGTAGAGTTTAGAGGAGACTATGTTGAAAAATTAAAATAATTTTGAAGGTCCAAAACGCTTTTTTCTACATCAGGCCGAGAACTTTTCAGACCACCCTCGTATATATATATATATATATATATATATATATATATATATATATATATATTCACGGCCATATAACGCAAAGGGAGAATGAAGCCAAGGAAAGCATAGGAGTAATTAGCGGTGGTTGAAATTGAAATACTGAATATATATAAGAAAAGGAAGAATGAAAGTGACGAAAATACAGCTTGTTGGCGGTGGGAGAAGAACTGAAATTCAGCATTAAGGATGTCTTGCGCTTAGGCGACAGCGATAAATCCGCCCACTCTTTTACAGCGATGCTTTATATGGGTAGTCAATTCGTCCGTTCGTCGTCCGTGAGCAGAAACCATTATCATCAGTAATGGCTCGTGTGTCGTCGTCTTCTTCCATAGCTGACTCCGTTGCCACTCATGATCATTGCAGCATAGAAGTTCACTTCTCTTCTGTCGTCGTAATGGGGAGGCCGCCTTTGCGGGGGCATGAGCCATTATTGCTTAAGGGGGTATGAGCCATCACTTGTCTCACGTGACGGACATACTTTATTTTGAAGCAATGAAATTTTGAAGAATAGCAAGCGGCAATGCGACAACGGCGGACTGCAGGCATATCGTCAGTGACATCGTTTTCTCCGTCGCAGCAGAACGTTTGTGTAACCTCATTAAGAAACACAAGAAACCAATAATTGAGAAAGACTTTAATTTACCGTCGGGATTAACCCAGTGCTAAGCACTGGGGCCGCCCGTTTCAGCTTCGCTGGTTAACCATCTGCGCCGAGTGCTTGGGCGGTGACGGCCATCAAACCGTCCACTATGATGGTTTTCTTATGTGTACTAGATCCAGTCCTGGGAGTACTGGCCAGCGCTACTCCAGGCGCTGTTGATGTACATACTCGATAGAAACAACTGTGGTCGAATTGGGAAAGTATTTTTTTTTTTTTCGAAAGTGCTCTTTTTCACTTGCCGCCGTTGTTTCTAATATTATGTCCTACGTCGCCATTACCGGTTATCGGTTCGTACAAACAGTTTAAGCGCAAGACCGTTCTTGCGAATACGGCGCTGTTTATTGGGGCGATTTGTTGGGCTAACGCGGCCTTTCCAAAGACAAACATATACTATATATTGTTTTGGGAAAGACCTGACACCAGCCGAAACGACACCACAATAAACAGCTGTGTTTGCGAAATGCATCAACTTTTCAATCATATGCATAGTGTATGATATATATATATATATATATATATATATATATATATGCAGGTGTATACAACACACATACACATGTGTATCGACCGCCTTTCTCAATTTTGTTTAATGGGGATGAGATCAGTTTATGTGATTAGGATGGGCTTATTCGAATTCAAGTTCCGGCCTTCGATCATTGTTTGCATTTTTTCGCGCCAGTTTCAATATTGCGCGGGCGCTGCGAAAGTCATTCCGTCACATGGTGGTTGCTTCGTGGGACCAACTAGCTGCTCACGATTGTAGGCAGAGTTTCCTGTCGTCGTTGCGAGCATGACTGTTTCATTATGCTTTTTACGAGCTTCCATAATAACTTATGTTATACGTATGCTGTTGGAGTGCGTAACTTGTGTAAACGTAGCTTCAATAAAGTGCCTGTCTGGTTATAACGAAGTGTATTTCCTGCCCTGCTGAATTCGTAGCAACGAAGGCATTGCACATACAACGAGCATATTATTTCTGCTCCCTCGTCTGACAGGCTGCCCGGTAACTAGCAAGACACAGGTGTCATCAAGTTCATCCAGCTTCTCACCTCGCTCGATGTGGTCGGAATTGTAAAATTGGATCGTTTGCACGGGTTGTCGAGCGCCTCCGCACCGGCTGCCTCATATACGCGTGTACATAGCGAGAACGACACGGAGATGGAAGGCTGCTTGTTCCACGTAGTTCTCTTGTTGACCCAGTCCAAAACCTGAACCTGAAATTGAAGAAGAGAATACGAACAAGTGGTCTCCAAGGTGAATCGCACGGGAATTCAGAAGCGAAGGGACTGTGGCGTGGATAAAGCAAGCACACATTTTGCCGTGCCTCTGAATGAAAGCGTGCACGGTACGGAACCTTACACAGTCGAGAAAGATACGAGAGCTACAACGAACGTATTGAGAAAGAAAATATGTTGCAATCTGCCATAATCATACCAAGAAACAAAGCGAATAGAGGCCCCTTTCCTGACTTGGCTCTACGTATTCTTCGCGCGCTACACTGCGCAACAAAAAAAAAAGGAAGAAAAGAAGAACAATCCTTAACTTGACGGAAAATCGTGATGACATCTCTGATCAAAGTGACAGTCGTTCCATTATAGGATGTGCAGACGTAACGTATATACGTAAAAGTGAAAACGTCGCCGCGTCGGGCGTTTCACGAATCTTTGCCCCGTTATTATTTTTTTTTAATGTTTCAATAAAAAAGACGTTGCCTCTGCACTGAAAACGAAATTTATGCCTCTTTCGCGACAGCATGCATGGAATACGTGTAAAGGGGTCCTGAACCACCCCTCGGTCTTGGTGAAATACACAGCCCGCCGATAGCATATGCTGCTGTGAACGTGTCAGCCAAATTTTGCAGCCCTGAGCAGCGCGCGAATCTCACAAGCGGAGCGTGAAGTCACTTTTTCTTAAACACTCTTTTTTTCTACAGAAGCCTACCCCTCACTCTTTTCGGATGCTATACGAGGTGTACGTACGCTATACGTATTTGGTCATATAGTCTGAGTCTGAGTCTTTATTCCAGACATGCATGTACAAAGTAGAATACATGGCTGAGGAGAAGGGAAAGAAAGCCGCTTAACTGCGGCTTGACATTGCCACCTTCCCCCACGTATACATCGGTAGAGTGGTACACATACAGAACAAAAGTAGCAATCAACTCCGAGCAGAATAGAAAAACATGACGCAGCATAAAAATTAAGCAATTGCAACAGATACAGAAGCAATCTCATGAAGCGTTCAATACAAGGCATCCAAATATCCGCAGGGTAACGCAGAAACACGAATTAACGAAAAAGGTTTCGCAGAGAATTACAAGAATTGTTGCGAATAGAGGTGAAAGAAAAGCCGTACTTGTTTAGAAATACAGGAAAGGTATATTTTAGAGTCTGAAAACCATATTTAGTACGTGGGTGAGGCACAGACCAGTCAGTATTCATGGTGCCGTGTTGGGTAGTGAAGAATATGTTAGCGTGGAGGTCAGCAAAGTCAGTTAAGAAGGCTATGCCGTGTTCTGTTTGTGATTTGTACAGCTGTAAAATACATGACGGTACATATTGGATTGGTGCATAATCCCATAGGCTTTTAAACAGTGGTTCAGTATGACTTCTGAAAGGCACATTGGCAGTCGCTATAGTAGATTCCCTTACGCCACTGCTATTGGCCAATTGAGCTGGAATCAATCGAGAAGGATGTTTCGATCATGGCGTTTCTTCCTGCAGTTAGTGCGTATATCTATTTATGCAGTTTGATCAATAGGTTGAAGTAAGCGAAAATCTGCTTTGAAATTTCGATAATAATCTCGAGCTTCTGGAAGAAGTCGACTATCGTCTGCTCTCGTTTGGCCGCGGCCGCCCGCGGAGGAATTATACTTTGGCCTCCCTGCTTATCGGTGTGGTAGCCTTCGCGTCTCGCTAATTTTGACTAGTTTTGAGCACTCAACTATCCTCGAACAACGCGGAACTTAAGGTCAGACTTAAGGTCAGGCTCGCTTGCCGGCGCGCGCTCACTCCTGGCCACTCCTGGCTAGACGCCTTGGCACATTTCGCTTCGTATTGAGCTATTGATAGTGCTTCAAAGTGTGGAATTTCGATGTTGTTACTATCCGTCGGCCAATCTAGTGTAGGACAAAGCTGCTCCGCACCACTTAGCACAGCCAGATTGGAACATATATGCACGCGATTGTTCACTCACGCCCTGCCATGCACGAAGCAAACGCTGCGCATACGCACTAAAGCTGCATGTATAGCTGCGGTCTGCTACGTAGCGTAGATACCACGGCCACCTCGAGCACCCGCGACGAGTTCGCTGGCTGAGCGCACTGCGGATCGGTGAGGCCAGACGCGTTTGTGGCGTCGTAAGCGCCAAACACAGAAATGGTGGCGTCTACGTGAGCATCCAAAGTCAAACTTTAGCTGCCCGCCACAGTGACGTTCAGTGGGAGGAGCGTTGTGGGCACATCCCGATTGGGCGTAGTCTTCGCAGTGCAAGGTGCAGGAACAGGAACACAGTGACAGGGATCATAGGCCAACCTTTGATTACTAATAACTACGCTTCTGCTGAACGGATTGTAGCAATTTTTAAGTTAAAGTATTATTGCGATAGCAATTATACGGACATTCCAAAGTGGATTTCTGCCGTCGGCGTCGCCGTGAGGTTCCGTATGACGTCAACGGGGATGAAATCGTCGCCGCGCTCCGGACGCTGTATGTGCGAGTCAAAGCGCGCGAGGGACGCGCGCTTTCACGGGGAGCGAACGAACGTCGTAGAGCAAACGCGCATTCGGCGCCGTGCTCCCTGAAGGGCTGCTAGAATTAAGCGTGTCTTTCCTGCTTTAGAATCACCATAAGTAGAGAGCAAACGCGACTTCTGCCGTCGCGCGAAAAGCCGTGGGGGGACGGGAGGGGAGGCGACGTTTAGCTGCGGCACCAAATGCGTATTTATGTAAATTTCCGACGCTGCTCGACGAGTGTCCCACTCTGATCTCGTCGAAAACCTCCGAGCCACCGCCAGAGGCACCGGCAACAGTCACCAACGCCGCGCGCGTTCAGTGCGAACGCGGACAAAACGCCGATGGCGTCGACAATAGTTCTGCGCGTTGCAGGTGCTACTGCATGTCCAAGTACATACAGCTCATTAAACTACTATCCTTACTCCGTATAAGCTCTCTACCAATTTGCTTCATCATTGATGCTTCGCCTTTCCGGTGAAACTGCGACAAATTTTTTTTTTCCGTAATAGTCTAACTGCAAATGCATCACTCGTCTTCGATAAAAGATAGTGCGTGAGACATGGACGCCATCTGGCAATACATCGGGAAACATGAGCTTGTGCAGAGGGTTTCCTTCCTCCATGGCAGAGGGCGCTCGTCGGCGCGCAGTCGGGGAAACACGAGCTTGTGCAGAGGGTTCCCTCCCTTCGTGGCAGACGTCGTTCGTCGGCGCGCATAGCATGGCATTTTCAGCGCAGCTTAAGAAACTAGGGTCTTTAGAGTTACGTATCTATGTATTTTCTATTAAAGGAACACACCTCCTAATACTTACCTAGTGATGTAGCGCCTCAGATATGCGTAATATTTACTTTTTGATCGATAACGTTCACAAGTATGAACAGCCGTACCAGTTTAAGTAGTGTGGGCGGTAAGCAAGTGGTCCAACTTTGGCCGGGTGGCTGAATCGGTTGACAGACAGACAAACAGAAAGACAGACAGACAGACAGACAGACCAAATTTTCAGCGTTTAAGTTCCCCAAGAAAGACTATTGTCTTTAAAAAGGTGCTGACGTTTCACTTCGGGAACGTGAGTAGCGCGCAAGCGTATGCGTGCTATAGCGTATACGAAGCTATCGGCTCTCGCACCGGCTACACTTTGCGAATCGCAGGTCGCTGTCAATGTAGGGCTCGCGCGGCGCCTCGCCATACAGAGCAGCCGCCGGAGTGAAGCGGCGCCCACCGTAGGAAGACGGCACGCTTCCTCCCCGCTTTCCTTCCAAGCGCGAGCGAGATTGCGCCACCATCGTCCACTCACCGTCGCACGATTTCACTCGCACAGACAGCATACGGCGCGCGGCGACAATGTTAGCACGAAACGAACCCGTACGTCCATTCCGCACAAAGCAACCGTAGAGGTCATCCCAACGCGCCTCCGCCTACCCTACTAATGCGCCTGTTTTCGCCTGTTTAATAATTCGCCTGTTTTCTCCTTCCCCGCTTCTCTCAACGCCACCTAGACTTTCCTCTACGTAGCGTTGCATTGCCGCGCGCTCAGCGCGCTACTTCGTACTTTGCCGGCGCGCGATTCTCTTCTCCACCTCCAGGCGCCTTCCTATTCCGGCGCTCTATTCCTTCGCGGTTTCAAACTTACCTTCGCCGACTTCACTGGCGGGCCACTTAAGCTTGCGCGCAAAAATGGTTCAGGGCCCCTTTAATGTCTGGGAATATAGCATGCGAAATTATTTTCGTTTGTTTCTTTACTATCTTTCAATAATAGTGTGCAGGTTCACCACCAACGTAAGAGTAGGTAGACAGATTCTGGATGCGTCAGGCAAATGGTCTCAATTATTGGACGAAAAAAGTACGCCTCCTTTCCGGGTCAGAGAACACCACTCAGAGCATGGTTATATATAATTGCAGTGTATATTCTTGGTATGCGTCTTGAAGTGTTAGATGTCATTGTTTTCCTCATGTGTACTATGTAGTGTTGTTATCTCTGCTGGCATGACATCTCCCACAACAGTATTCGTTGCATGTGCATGTGTGCTTCGTTGGTCTGTTTTGTAAAATATGGGAAATGTCTGGATTTCTCATCATAGGTGCTTCGTGATAGAAAAGACTTTCCGTATTATGGACTATGGACTGTTTTCTAACTACGGAAATGAGGGTGGCAGTATTTTACCTCCGGGTTTCTCCAGAATCCTGGAAAAATAGTTTTACACTGTAGGAAGGCACCTTCGGTCTTCCAGCAGGACAGAGACCTTAACGGAAGTATGGTTAAGTGAGGCCTTCGTCTCTTATTACATACTTAATTAGAACAATAGCAGCAAACTCACCGCGCCCCAAATGTTGGTGTTGTTATCACCGCTGTTGTTATACGGCGTCGCTCCCGTTATCCAGCATGCAGGGTAATTGGCCTTAAACTCGTCCTCCGTGAAGTGCGTCCATGGCACGAAGCCATCAACTGGAAATTGCCTGTGAAGTGGAGGCACCCGAACAACCACGCAAAAAATTATTCATTCATTTTTCAGTTCCACCACCCCGACCTATATACTGCAGTCTTTAGTTAAAAAAATATGATGCTTTGACGCATATTCTCCGTTCTGCAAGTATGTTTCCCCGCACGTCTCAGTTGATTTAGCACGCGTAGGCGGACGACGACCTAACCGTGAAAATAGATGGCGTCCAAATTCACGCCCAAGCAACGGCTCTCTCTGGGTAACATAATCGGATCTCAAAGGCTTACTGCGTGTGCGGAAGCGATTTAAGCGAAAGACGTCAGAGGCGCCAGATCTTAGATACCACCTATAAAGCAGGAGGCCATGAGCTGGTGCCGCTACTCTAGCCCGAACCTCCGCCTTGTCTACGTCGTCGCTAACCGCCGTGGTTGCTTAATGGCTGTGGTGTTGGGCTGCTGAGCACGAGGTCGCGCGATTGAACCCGGCCGCGGCGGCCACATTACGATGGGGGGAAAATGCGAAAGCACCAGTGTGCTTAGATTTAGGTGCACCATAAAGAACACAATGTGGCCCAAGTTATTCCGGAGTCCCTCACTACGGCGTGGCTCATAATCAGATCGTAGATTTGGCACGTAAAACCCCCAAGATTTAATTTTTTTAGGTCTCCTCGCTGTTTGGAAGCTTCAGCTGAATGGTGCCGCAAGCAGGAGGTCAGCCATCTTGTGTAAGGCCAATGGATAAGGTTAAAAAGCATACTTTCATCATTCCGCCTGTAACCTGTTGCATCTGCTCCAATTAATTTACAACCATTGTATAATGAGGCCAACAACGCCCCGCGGCTGCAGCCTACCTGAAATTGGCCGAGACATGGTCGGCTACCACGTGACTGAAGTGAGGAATGGTCCAGTGTTTAACAGCAACACTCTGACATTCCTGACAATATGTGGCTGCTTCAAGTCTGGACGCCTTTGTTCATTTTCTTGCATTTTCTTTGTCTGAATGTTTCTCTATGTACGATTTTTATATGGATAGTGAGTCTTGAAAGCCTTTCAGAAGGTTTTCGTGCTTCTCTCGCACAATATCCGATGGAACTAAGATGAACTAAGATATTTTGAACACACTTTGAAGCCATAAACAAATGTCGAGAACTAGCGTAGTCAAGAAAACATTCGATACGAAAAGCGAGTTCAGGATATGACAAAGCATCTGTAAATGGTGGTGCAGCAGTAGAAGCTAAGGGTATATGCAAGTATATAAATAAGAAAAAAGCGTAATTGTAGGCTCGGTAGTTATAACTACCGAGCCTAGGATTTTGTTTCTTAGCTAATGCGAGCACCATGGGCGACCGAAAACCGCAAGCACCATGGACGAAATGCATTGAAATCTCTTAAAAGCTAAGCACAGCGGGCTTGCTCCATTAATAAAAAAAAGCACTTGCTATGTTTTTGTATGGTGCTTATTGAAGGAATTGTGCGCGATGAATCCGTTAATTTGGTGTACTGGCGTATTCAATTTAACTTTCTGTACCGGCTGCTTGAAACGTACGAAATGTGATGAACTAATGTGTTTTCTGGTTATTACTTTCCCTCCTATTTTCGCAGAGGCTTAATAAACAATCCCAACACACTCAACGAGTTGCGTCCAATCAGCGGAACAAAAAACGAACATTGCAAAGAAATTCAAAGTGTCTGCTTAAAGAAAAGCTGTAACGGGTATTGGATCTGCGCTGTGTAAAACAATGACATCCCAGCACCGCATCTTATTGCAAGTTCGTGTCGGTACTGAGACACGTTACAACACTGTATCATAATGTGAAAATCAACTCGGAGAGGGTACCAGACGACAATTTTTTCCTTTAGGCCATGCGAAACTCGCCTCAAAGGCTATGCTAAATAACAAATGCACTGCATTTGACAGTTTGTGTAATCAAAACTACGTTTCAGTTGAAATAAATTCTGACATTTTACGTTCTAACACAATGATGTGATTAAAGGGCACACCGTAGTGGGGGACTCAGGAATAATTTTGGCCACCTACATTTCAATAACCTGCACCTAAATCTAAGTACAAGAGCATTTTCGTATTTCTAGTTCATCGAATTGCGGCCGCTATAACCAGAACCTCGAGCTCAACCGCGCTAATGCCTTAGCGCTTAAACTATACCGCGGCATGTGAAACTACGTTTCGGCCATATTTTCTGCGCTCATACTGGTAGATTTGTATTACCATGTCAACGAGCATCAGCGGTTACGAAAATCCAACATACACTGCACCACCTCAGGCCTCTACGCAATCCTAAGTATCGGTCACGCTGATTCTTACTGTAGATTGTCGCTCACTTCCTCGAGGAACCTCTTGCTGTTCGCTGGCCATATTCGAATGCCCAGGATGACGAGGCTGGTGTCGGGAGCAGGTGGCTGCGGATGGTCCTTCTTCAGCTGGTCTCCCCTGTCACGTAACTTCTGGGCATGCGAGAATATTAGATTGGTTACATTTATATAAGCATGCGGCATGCCACTAGTTCTGTTTAGGTAGCCTGCTGGAAACTTCTTGCGTTTCTTAACCTCTTCGTTGCCCCAAAATTCATTTTTTACGCACGAATGGCAAAACTTAATTCTTTCTCCTGACACCCGAATACAGCTATGGTACTTAGTCGCTCATCAAGCTGCTTCTAATTGTCTAATGGTATGTTGCGAACGTGGAAAACATTAAAAAATTTAAATATCGTGGGCAGAATCCAAAAGCAGAATCATTACGTACGTATAAGAAGTAACCATCTCCTCATGCTTGATATGGCTAAAAACTTTTCATTTCATTTAATTTCTTAAACACAGAGATGAAGATGGAACTACGGTGTACTCCTATTGCCATGTTGCTGTTGCATCCTGCAATTTTGCGATATCTCAAATAGTTCGAAACGCACGCCGCACGCCAATGTTCCTTTCCGCAGTCTGTTACAACACAGAGGTCAAGCTCAATCTGTGTAAAATTTATCCAAAGCAGAGGACAAGGATATGGGCAAACCACTTCTGCACAATTACAGATGCGCCGGACTTCATGTCCAGAATGAATAACTTGAGTAATCGCTTCCGAGAGAATACTGAGAAAAGAAAGTGGAACGCGATGTGAAACATATTGTGGAAGGGGTCTTAAGGGAACATGTTCTATGAAATTGTGCCACATCGAGTACTCAGAGAAAATGGAGATTGTTCATTGCAAGCCGCCACATGCGACTTCATCATAGGAATAAAAACAGAAGTAAGTTTAAACGTGTGATTGCTCAAAAATACATTGACGGCTATCTTATTGCGTTTCCGTGAAATTCCGCGGGCTTACAAAACGTTTTCTTATAATGTTTCAATTAGTGCTGTTGGTCAACCACGGATGCAAGGCTGACGCGCGCGGGTATACATCGGTTGTGTATGACAACACACCAATCCAGGGCCAGGATAATGTAACGGTGTATCCAGACGACGAACCATGGACCACCTCGGACAGGGCCGCGGACCGGTAACGTGGGGTTGGCCAGTATTAGGCAAGTATTAGTGAGTATTTAGTGATTATATGCAAAGCTACAATAATCTTACACACGTTAAAAGCCACTCCCATCACCACCTCTCGAATACGTAAGGTCAGTTTTATAAATAGAGAGTTGTAAATAATGTTTGCGAGGGAGAAGTACTCTTATGCCACTTTGATTCTAGTAACGCACAAGACGATTGAGTCCTCACTGATAATTCAGTGACAAGCTAAGCGAGGCCAGAAATGCGAAACCCTTGCTAAGAAAATGAGCTGCACATACTGTCCTACCATCCAAGCTATAAGAAACAGTTTTATGCCACCTCCACGAAGTGGAAGAGCCCCTGGTGTTCAGAAACAAAGAGCGCGCCGTTATCACGCGTCACACCCTAAAGAGGCCAAACCGACAAGTCTGGGGCAAAATAGGCTTCAAGGACTATTTTTTTAAGAACTGTGGAAACGCATTAAAAAGGGGAAGCCTTCCCTTATAGTACTTGAGTAAGCATTCAGATGCCGTAATACTTTAAAAAAATTTAGAGGACGCTTAAGCTTCGCCTTTAAGAGTGGAACGCGATAGCGTTATCGGGCCCCGTTCGCATCGAATTTTTCTTTATGAGTAGGCTTCACTGCAAGAACAAACGTGGGAAAGCCAGCTTACAAAGACAAAGCTTACACCTATTCCCTAAAAGTGGCTTCACTTTTAAACACAAATGCATCGCTGGGAAGACATTTTACAGGTGCACTATAAGCCGTCTCATATCAAAATGTGAAAGCTCTAGGGCCGTTTTTATTATTTTATTAATTGTTTGCTGTTGGCCCGAGGCGCGCACGTTTCCAAAACGGATTAGGGTCGCAGATTGACTTGTCTTAGAGTTACTGTATATGCTCCCTACGGGAGCACCTTTGGTAGCATATACAGTAACTCTAACTTGTCTAGGAGGCGAGCGCCATCTGGATGGTGTTTTTGCAAGTAATCTACCCGGGCACGCCGCGGTTGTATGGTAGAAATGCTGGAAAAGGGTTCGAGTTTCCTCGTAACAGAATTAAGTTTTCCCGTACATTCAAATTACAATCCGACGCTATCATGTCTGTAGGTTGTGGTTAAATCGTGCTTCACGATTTTTCTGACGGAATTTACTTTGAAAATTTTAATTAATTCACTAACAGCTCTGCGCCACGCGGAGTTCCTGCGTGGTCGGGGTGGCTCGGGATTATTTTCTCAGCCGCGGACGCCGATGCCGGATTTTCTGCGACATGGGGCCCTTAACGCACGTTAAATCAAGCGTATGCTTTGGATCTCACGAACAGCCTGGAGACGCAACGCCTGTGAGAAGGTAGACCGATGGTCAGACGAAGTGATACGTCGAGCGATGCATGAACTTTGCGTTAATTGGCATTTGCCGCTGAATAATTCACCTGCCGCTGACACTGTAGCGGCTGGGCCGAGCTTCCTATACTAAAGCTTCACTTTGCCTCCGTAACTTACCTTGAGCATCTCGAATACCACCGCCACTTCGCGCTTGATATTTGGTTGTGTCCAAGGCTTGCATTCCAGGTCGAGGACCGCGTAGTGGTAGATCTTCCTGACGGTCCAATATTCAACCATTTTGGCTTGTCCCGCGTTGTCGTCCATGTCTTGCTTCGCCTTCGAAATGTTCCTTGGAATTGAGTAGGGCGTTTAAATTAGGATAATTTTTATTTAGGCACCCGAAATAATTTTCTATCCTCATAATTTTGTTTACTGTAGACAGCGAAGTTTCTCAAGAAAATCAACGAGAGTTAGCGCCAGAAGATTTCATATTATTTACTTACGTCATCCTTGTTCGGTCAAGAAGGGTTTTGTGAGATTTCTTATCTTCTCGGAAAAAGGAGAAGGGGGGGGGGGCGTAATCTCTTTCGTATACTAACTATTTTTTAGGTAACTACTCTTACGTGAAAATATAAAGGCGATTACAACACGATATGGATGAAATACCCTGATGGCGTTTAGTGGGACAACGAGAATAAGTCGAACAACATTAAGTATGTCAGACACCGCACGGGATAATTGATATCCTTCAGTTCAATGCACATTTAATTTTATTGCACTAGCAATTATATGGACAGTCCAGGCGCAGTTCCGCCGCCGTTGTCGTGAGGTTGCGTATAAAGTTCAACGGCGATAAAATTATCGCCGCGCGCTGTATGCTGTATGTGCGAGTGAAAGTGCGCGAGGGGAGGCGACGATCACAGCTCAATCTGGAGTGCGCACGAGCGGCAAGCTGACAGGAAACGCATCGTCTGCCTTCGCGCGAAATACCGTACGGGGATGGGAGGGAGGGACGGTGGGGCGACGTTGTTCTCCGACAATGACCGCGTATTTTGCGACCACACGCATGGGGAACCCACGATTCAGGCTCACTCTCGCGCACGCAGGGAGAGAAGTGGGAAGGCAGCGCGGGAGCAAGGAAAAGGGGGCGAGGGGGGTGGCGCCGTCTTAACTCCGGCACCAACTGCGCACTTTGCGTGGTCGCGCGCGCCTCATCTTGAAAGCGATCTGCAGGTGTCTCATACCTTTGTGCGTGCGGTATTCTCGTCGCTGAGTTTGCGTGGAAGCGAAAGACAGCACCAAGGTAACTTCGCTCACTGCGGCGACCGCGCTTACTCACGCCAGCGTTTTGACAGCGAGTGTTCGCGGTCATCGAGTGTGATGTGTTCATGTCTGCCTGTGCGCGCGGACAACATGGTTGTTAATTTACTAACTAAAAGAATGTTTCCAAGGGCGCTATGACGTAAAGCTATTGCAAACTTTTCTATTCCAATTCTGCAATCAGCCCACCACGATCGGTCAAAACATTTTCGGGCCACTCCCAACTTCGCCTTGTCTGTCACGCAACGTCACGAAAACCACGATAGCTCCCCATCTGAAATAACGTGTACACACGGATTATGCATGATTAAACCGCACACAAGAAAAATAATTAGTCCTGATTCGACGCCTTTCCACCATTAGCCCTCTGCTATTTGTCCAATGATTTCGGGCTGCGCCCATTTCACCTGTCTCTTACGCGACCTCACAAAACAGCGAAAACTCACCGCGTCAAAGTGACGTGTACGCGAAAAAAAATGCATTAATATGCCGAACAAAATTGAAAATTTTCTGAATAGCCAGAGACTGACCCGTTCCGAAAGGAATAGAAGATGCCTGCCCGCCGATCGCTCAGGCCCTCGATACTCGCACCTGCCGGTGAGCATGTATTTATTTGCGCATGATAAACCTTTTGTGTGGCAGTAAAACGTTGTCGAGCCCTTTCGGCACGTATACGACATCGCTCTGCCAACTATTCCTTGCTGAGTATCCGTTTTAGCGGCATTCTTATCCTTCCGTTGCACGCCGCCGCTATTTTCGACCAGCCACCGGAAGCAAAGGAGAAGCGGACCAATCAGAAAAGCCAGCACCACCCTCTTCATGCGGTTATATATTTTCACTGGGCTGGCTCGGCCCCATCGAAACCCTCTCCATTAGAGCGTGCTCCTCGCCTCTTGTCAGCCAATTAGATAAGAAAAACCTCTGAGTGCAGGCAATGTTATTCGTTTTGAAAGCGAACAAAGGTGACCTCCTATAAACGAGGAGAGTGTTTGATTGGGTTGTTCAGGACAACGCTGCGGGTCACCGCCCGATACTTGCGTCGGTGGTTACGTAAATTTGACGTCAGGAGATTGGAATAAAAACAGTTTGGGAATAGCTTTACGTTATAGCGCCCCAAGATTATACGGCCGATAAAATTACTATCCTTACTTTGTATAGCTGTCTACTCGTAATTTGCTCTCGCAATCGATGCTTCGCCTTTCTCGCGAAATTGCCGCTTTTTTTTTCTGCGGCTGCATTAAGTAGGCTGCCTTATCGTATTTCTGCACCGTGATGCGACGCACTAGTGAGATTATTGTATTTTTTTTTTCGTTTTTGGCCTAGAACACACTCACTGATTGGAACAGTGCGTGCCGCACGGCACAAAAGGGATGGGGAAACCAGTAGCACAGGTGGGTCAAACTGCGTGTCTGTTAATTGTTAGATGGAGAGATATGATAATTGTAAAGCGCTATTAGTTTCTAATGACGCACTCTCATTCGCACACTCGCGTTAGCGCCCAACGTACGACCTCCATCGCTTTTCTTTATTCACTGCTTGGTCCATCGCGAGCCACTCTCTAAGAATACTTCTTTACACAGCTGTTGCATGAACCTCCTTTCCCACTGTCCTCATCGCTTGCGCGCTTCTCGCTTCGTCATTATGGTAGTAAACGTTCTACACAAGGTAGCTTCAAAGCGCTACCCGTTTATTACTACAATAATGAATCCCCAATATATTGGAAAGGATGTTTCGTACCGGGTTTAGCCGAAGCACTCTCACGGTGGTGCTCCCACCCATTACCTTTTTAAGGAAGTCCCAAGGCGCATCTGTATCCTTCAGCTAACAAGCGTTTCAGTAAGCTCTAGATGCAGCTGCCACAAACGCGTTATCTAGCGGAAACCATCAACATTCTTTTTCTACACGCGTTCTAGCTACCGCCACCGGCTCATAAGAATCGATACTGTTTTCGCTAATATTAACACACTAGGTGAAGTGGTTCGAAAAGTGTGCGGGACCCTTGTGCGGACATTTTCAATGGAGATAGGCTATAATTTATTCGTCTGTATATATAATGGTTTAGTGCATTTAATAGATGCTGTTATCTAGAATATACCACTCTCTCTGGCGCACATACTGCGCAGGAAAACAAGAAAGGAGTATTTTGTCTGCGTTTTAGAAATAATTCGCTTATGTGGTGTCTGAACAGCGTCAGACGAAAGGACTTCCCGTAATTTCAGCTGTTGCAAGAGTTCCGCATTCTTGTCGACAAGTCTCATGTGCATCCCGTACTATTACAGCTATAGCTGTTAAGCTCACTCTCGTAGTTGTTCTGTAGTCTGGTGCCCGCGCCACTGGAATTGCACAGTGCTTTGCCAGAATTTGCAAATCAAAGCCCCTCCGACGATTCAAACTCCAATCTCAGATTGCCAGACGAAGATTCACAATTTTGCTCATAGCCACTCTGCCGATGTTGCAGTAAATACAGCGTCTGGACAATGCCGAGCCTGACCGCTTGAGAACTCGTTAATGTGATTGGCACCGAGCACCGTGGTGAAATAAAAAAAAAGGTATGCATAGAAAGCGAAAAGCCGGAAAGGAAGGAGGAGGCAGAAAAAGGTGTCTCTAAAGTTTAGACCGAGGACTGCTACCGCACAAACTAATGTGACTCAGACTAAAGGCATCAATAGCAGCATTTATGTCAATCACTCACAGGGGACCACGATCATGGGAAGGAAAATTACCGAAAAATAAAAATGGGCTGGAAGGCATATGACAGGCATTGTCCAATCCTGGCTAGAAGCTTACCACTTTCACTGAACATAAAAATGTACACTCATTGCATTTTACTAGTGCTAAAATATGAGGCATAAACATGGAGGTTAGCAAAGAAGCGCGAGAACAAGTTAAGGACCGCGCAAGGAACGAAGGGACGGACAATGTTAGGCGTAACGTTAAGAGACAGGAAGAGAGCGGTGTGAATCCGCGTGCAAATGGGGACGGCCGATATTCTAGTTGACATTAGGAGAAAACAACGGAGCTAGGCAGGCCATGTTATGCGTGTGACAGATAACAAGTGGACCATTAGAATTACAGAAGTACAGTCGAGGACGGCGCACAATTAGATGGGGTGATGAAATCAGGAAATTTGCAGGCGCAAGTTGGAATCAGCTAGCGCAAAAGAGAGGAAACATCACAATTCTATAACAATTGCAATTTTTTGCGCAAGTGATGTCCACTCTTCGAGTAGACCAGCTCATGAACACGAATTCTGCTATTTGCCACAGGCAACCTTTAAACATTTTATTGCGATAGCAATTATATGGACACTCAAAAGCAGATTTCTGCCGTCGGCGTCGCCGTCGCCGTGAGGTTCCGTATGACGTCAATGGAGATGAAATCGTCGCCGCGCGCCGAACGCTGTATGTGCGAGTGAAAGGGCGCGAGGGGCGCGCGCTTTCACGGTGAGTGAACGCACGGCGGAGAACAAACGCGCGTTCTGCGCCGTGCTCGCTTAAGGGCTGCAGAAGTAGGCGTCTCTTTCCTCCTTTACAATCACCATATATGTAGAGCAAACGCGCCTTCTTCTGACGCACGAAAGGCCGTGGGGGGAGGGGGAGGGAAGGGAGGTGACGTTTAGCTGTGGCACCAAGTGCCTATTATTGCGATAGCAATGATATGGACACTCAAAAGCAGATTTCTGCCGTCGGCGTCGCCGTCGCCGTCGCCGTGAGGTTCCGTATGCCGTCAATAGAGATGAAATCGTCGCCGATGATGATGATAAGTGGTTCTTGAGGGAAAGGGAAAGGTTGGCGCTATCTTCTGCAGCCCTTGAGGGAGCACGGCTCAGCGCCAATGTCGCCGTGCGCCGCCGAACGCTGTATGTGCGAGTGAAAGGGCGCGAGGGGCGCGCGCTTTCACGGGGAGTGAACGCACGGCGGAGAACAAACGCGCGACTGCGCCGTGCGCGCTTAAGGGCTGCAGAAGTAGGCGTCTCTTTCCTCCTTTACCATCACCATATATGCAGAGCAAACGCGCCTTCTTCTGACGCGCGAGAAGCCGTGGGGGAGGGGGGAGGGAGGGAAGGGAGGCGACGTTTAGCTGCGGCACCAAGTGCCTATTTATATCAGAGGCTCCGGCAACAGTCACCAACGCCGCACGCATTTTGAGCGAACGCGGGCAAAACGCCGACGGCGTCGACAACAGTTCTGCGTGTTGCCGGTGCTGCTGCATGTCCAGTTTATACAGCTGATAAAGCTAATATCATTACTCCGTATAGCTCTCTACAAATTTGCTATCGCAATTGATGCTTCGCCTTTCATGTGAAACTGCGACAACTTTTATATCAGAGGCTCCGGCAACAGTCACCAACGCCGCACGCATTTTGAGCGAACGCGGGCAAAACGCCGACGGCGTCGACAACAGTTCTGCGTGTTGCCGGTGCTGCTGCATGTCCAAGTTTATACAGCATGATAAAGCTGCTATCATTACTCCGTATAGCTCTCTTCAAATTTGCTATTGCAATTGATGCTTCACCTTTCAGGTGAAACTGCGACAACTTTTTATATCAGAGGCTCCGGCAACAGTCACCAACGCCGCACGCATTTTGAGCGAACGCGGGCAAAACGCCGACGGCGTCGACAATAGTTCTGCGTAATGCCGGTGCTGCTGCATGTCCAAGTTTATACAGCTGATAAAGTTAATATCATTACTCCGTATAGCTCTCTACAAATTTGCTGTCGCAATTGATGCTTCGCCTTTCAGGTGAAACTGCGACAACATTTTTGAAAGTGTTCGCTGAAACACCCGGTACATACAGGTTTTATTATTTCTGCTACTACTAATTCGGGATCCACCTCGGTTCTTTTGCCTTAACACCATACGTCATGGCTAAGGTTATGTTTCGTCGTTTTACGTAACTACCCTCGCAATTCGTTACAATAGATGACGCCTTCTATATTTGAGCTCAATTTCACAATTTCAACACCACCGAGTCTCTCGTATCCCCTCTTTCACTTTTGGTGTGGCTTTCACACATTATCAGCACTTGTGATCAATTTTAACAAGATCTCTCTTTATCTCAATCTTTAGCCAAGCTATACAACCGGCTCCCGCAATCAAACCGCGTTTGAAGCACCTATTTTATGTCCTCAGGTCATTATGCAATTGCGAATTGCGTTTAACGTCACAAGATAACACAGTGGCAAATAGTACGCCTTGGTTAAAGATTGTGGGTTAAATCATACAACATATGATTATTTAACGTGCGCCCAGAGCTCTGTACACAATCTGTTTCATTTCACCTAATGGTTATGCGGTATTCACGTCAGCAAATTGAACCCGCAATCTCGTACTCGGTTGCACAATGGCATCGCCACTGTGCAACCTGGGTGGCTACCTGTACGCAGTGAGTTTCTTTCCTTACTTATTTCTTTCTTCCTTTCTTGCAATAGGCTTGTGATCTATCCACGAGTGGACTAACATTAAAAGAGGCGCGAAATAAACAGTAAGCGACAGTCACCTGTGTGGCAGATGGATGGCGTAGCTCGTCCTGGTCGCCTTCTGCGCATTGCCGAGCAGCTTCTGCACGATCGGGTTGCTGTCGTCTAGAAAGGTGTCCTGGCCCCGCGTGTAGAACGGTATAAAGGCGAAGTCGCAGAACGGGTTCAGGTCCATCTTGTCGTACGAATAGTTGGTGGCGATGGTTCCGAAAGCGCACCACACCAAATTGCGCTTCATACGCCGTGGCCCAAGTGTAGCTGCGACGATAGAAAAATCACTGGCGTTTACTTTCCTCCTTTTCGGGGCACATATTTGTTTCACCATTCATGTTACAGTAGAATGGGTTTAGACACTCCATTGTCAATTGTCTGCCAGGGCATGCACGAAACAATTAAGCAAATGTACAAGTAATCAAAGTGCGGAGTTTGTATGGTTCGCACTCGCGCTTAAACTAAACAAAAAAACAACACGGCTCCAGCAATACTGGTGAGCAAAGCACAATGTCGTGGTGTCCCAGCACAAGTGCACTTGGATTTTTCTATACCAGCTCAAAAATCGCATATATAGAAGTCACTGGATATTTACTGACACTTCCAGAACGTGTTGCAAGCGTTCATCGGGGCCAACGTAAAATATGTTGAAAGTCGCCGCGTGGCCACCGCTGCTGCCATTGGGCGCTTGCTGCGCCCTCTGTGTGACGTCACACTCCGCGCTCCGCAGCTGTGATGACCGGGAGTATAGAAGGGGAGAGGGACGCTGCGGAGCGTTCGGAGCGAGCGGACGTACTTCGCGTCGGCTCCGTCGATGAGGCCAATTTTGGGAGGACCATTCGACCCCAGCCCGTCCAAAACTGTACGATCGGTTTCGGCTTGACACCCGGAGCACGTAGAGCCCAAATTTTGGTGAGTCCGCCCATTTTTGCGGATTTTACGCCTGTTTTGCGCCGGACAAAGTGGCGAGCCAGCTAGGCCTAACCGGCCAGCTAGGCTTAGCGACGGCTTCGGCCGCATCGGACCGCGCCGGTGGCCCCGCTTCGTGCGAAATGTCGGCGTCGGGTCACTCAGCCATGGATACGAGTCCGGCCCGGGACCAGCAGCCCACTTTGGACCGCAGCTCGGGACGCATGGTGGTTGCCGTCCCCGGAACGCCGATCGACGAGACCCCAGAAAACATCGCCGGTTGGGTGGTCGCCACTCAGCGAGGCAAGAAGGCCACTCTGAACAACGCCGAGAGTCCGCAGCAAGTTTCGGCACCCCAGCCCGGTAAGAAGGCAGCCCAGCCAACCCGGGCCCAGATTATCAAGAAAGTCAACGCGAACTTCGCGAAGACGGCACGCATGCCTCACGTGCCACGTGACGAATGCAAGGTGATAGTCAGGCCCCGCGGGGGACTGCTGGTGGGCAAGATTATGATGCCGGAGCTCGTGCAGGCGATTGCGGGTGCGGCGAGAATAAGTCTCGAAGACATACAGAGGGACACGATCTGTCCAAACGTTGCACAAAACATTATCGTGATCAGCACGCCGGAAGGCGAGAGAGTCAGCCGCTACGCGGCCATCCATGCACTCATGATTGGAAATCAAGCATACGAAGTGTGCGCTTACGCGGCGGCACCCGAAAATACGGTGAAGGGCGTAATCGGAGGCATCCCGCTCAGCGAAACGCCTGAAATGATCCGAGCGAAAGTTGTAAATATCTACAACGGTACGGCGCTCGAAGCGCACCGGATCGGAAACTCGCACGCAGTGATCGTGCTCTTTAAGGGGGACAAAGTCCCGTCCTACGTTAAATACTGCGGCGCGCTAATAAGGTGTCGGCTATACCGCCAACACAAAGAAGTGTGCAGAACATGCGGGCAGGTCGGCCACCGGAGAGACGTGTGCCCCCGACCGAATGTGGTGGTTTGCTTCGCCTGCGGGAAGGCAAACCCCGGCGAAAATCACGAGCAGGATTGCAAACCTCGCTGCAAACTGTGCGGAGGCTCGCATCCCACCGGCACGGGAAACTGTGCGAACAAGTTCAAGACGCCATTCTTGCTTCGGAAGCGCGAACACGAGCGCAAGATGGCGGCGGAAAAGGCGGGAAAGTCTGGCCAGAGCAAGGCCAGATTTTCTAGAAAAGACGAATTCCCCGACCTCTCCCCGAGCAAACAAGAGGGGCGGCGCAAGAGCCGCAGCAAGAGCCGAGGGCGGTCCCCAAGCCGCGGACGCTCGGAGAGTCGCGATAGGCGGCGCAGTCGCTCACGTGACGGCCGGAAGTTGTGGTCAGATATTCGCCAGAGGCGGAGCCAAGGGCGAAAAAGACGCGAAGGAGCGCCAGCGCTCGCGCACGCCGGCGAGAAAGCCGCAGAACAACTCGCTTGCATCCAAAATGATGCAGCTCGAGAGCACGATTAAGCTGTTGCAGGAGACGGTGAAGCAACAACAGGAGACTATGAAACAGCAGAAGGAGCTGATTGCAAGATTCACTTCGCAACAGCACGGAAACCAATCAGATACGCCATGGAGTGTGGGAACGGCGCAGCAGACGGCATCGTTCACCCCGCTGGGGACGCCGGTCATGCCACCGCCAACACCGTCGCCGCAATCGTTGGAACAAGGCAAGACCCCTTGCCAGAAGAAGGCCCGCCGTAGCTCGGTGATCGAGTCGGACGAGGACGAACACCTGAACATGAACACCGGGGACGACGAGACCGAATCCATCTCATCGATCTCGACACTTCACTCTAGGGACACGGATACCCAAGGCGGCCTTAACTACGGGGCCCGGTTCAAACACATCAACGCGCGCCTAAACAGGCAAGACAAGTGCACAAAAGAGATCTCACAGAAGGTCGACAACGTGGCGTCAGCCATGAAGAATTTCAAAAACGACGTCAAGGCAGACTTTGCAAAGCTCGAAGCCCGAGAGGAGGCCCGCATCAACACGGGCTTCGAGGAAATGAAACATTTCATGGTCCAACTACTGCAGGAGGAGATGGGGAAACTCGGCCACGGCAGCCACACGTCGCCCGGAGCCTCGCCCAGCCATGGATAAGGCCGCCAACAACGCCAAGCTCAGAGTGTGGCACTGGAACGCCAACGGCCTCCGGTGCCGCAAGGCCCTACTACAACAACAAGTACAATCCATGGCCGCGCCTCCTGACGTGATCATGATTCAAGAGACACATATGGAAGAGACCCCGAAACTCCCGGGTTACCACGTTCACGCATCACCCCCCAGCGCGCGCACCAGCAACACGGGCGCGGCACAGGGAGTCTGCACCTTTGTACGCAAGGGCATCACCCTCATCAAGCTCGACCGCTTCCTCGATGGCAACACGGCCCTGGAGTTGTGCGCGACCGAAGTCGTGGTCGGTAAGAAGACGCAAGAGTCCGTTTGTCTGATGAACGCCTACAGCAACCCGCAGCACCGCAGCCAGCGGTTCCGGACGCTGTTCCAGAAAGCCAGGCGAAAAGCCGTCGACATGCCGATCATCGTGGCGGGTGACTTCAACTCGTCCCACAGGGAACTGGGCTACCCCCGCACGACTGCCAAAGGACGGAGCCTACTGGACGAGGCTGAAGAGGCCGAATTTGAGCTGCTCTCGGACCCGCAGCGGCCGTCACGAATTGGCACTTCAGCAACCAGGGACACCACCCCCGACCTCGCCTTCGTGCACCTCCCGGATGACAGACCGGTGAGCTGGCGCAACACGGGGCTCAACTTGGGAAGTGACCATTACATCATAGAAGTGGAATTGCCGCTGCGGGTCCGGAGCAAGCAGGCCCCGACTCGCAAGCACAAGCTGACGGATTGGAACGCCTTCCGCCGGCAGGAGATTGCGCCCACCATTGAGGACCTCGAAAAGTGGACGCGCAGCCTGGTAGACGCGGTGGCGCGTGTGAGCACGGAAGTGGAGACGGAAGAATCGATCCCCACTATGGACCCTCGACTGGCCCACCTGATCGAGGCACGACAATCACTGCAACGCCGATGGAAGCGCATGCGGCACAACAGAACACTGCGCAAGCGCATCGCCCACCTCGGCCGCGAAATCGAAAAATACAGCACGCAGCTCTGCGTGCAGCAGTGGCATGCCATCTGTAACGAAGCCGACGGGCAGCTGCACGCCAGCCGTACGTGGAAGCTGCTCCGCCACTTACGTGACGAGACGCAGAGCAAATCGTTCCAGCAACACAGACTGGCGCAGATCCTGCACGCGGCAATCAAAGAACACGGCGAGGACGAAGTGGGCAAACGCCTCATTGATCAATATCTCCCGGCCACCGCACAAGTCCGCCACCCGGACTACGAAGGCACAGACAACCCCGCGCTCGACGCGGATATAGAAGAATGGGAGGTCCGCCGAGCGGTGCAAGAGCTGAACTGCAAGTCGGCAGCCGGCCCGGACCTGATCCACAATAAGACCCTGCGAAACCTTGGCGACGTGGCCATCACGGCCCTTACGAATTTCTACAACGACTGTTGGCGCTCCGGCACGCTGCCCAAGCAGTGGCGGACCGCCCGAACGATATTGATCCCTAAACCCAACAAGCCGCCCAGCATTGAGAATCTCCGCCCGATCTCCCTGACGTCATGCGCGGGCAAGGTGCTGGAGCACGTGCTAAACAACCGTTGGCAGAGTTACATGGAAGAGCACGACGCGTACCCTGCGGCGATGCTGGGCTTTCGGGCCCGGCTGAGCACTCAGGACGCAATGCTACTGATCCAGCACGACCTGCTCGAGTCCCCCAGCAAAACCGACTGCAGGGCGATCCTAGGCCTCGACCTCAAAAGTGCCTTTGACAACGTGCTACACTCCGCAATCCTGGCACAGGTCGAGAGGCTCGGGCTGGGACGGCGAACGTACGATTACATCCGGGCCTTTCTCTCGAATCGGACGGCGTGCCTCCACGTCGGTCACCTGCAGCTGGAGGAGCGAAGGTTGGGCAGCGTCGGCACACCGCAAGGGGCCGTCATCTCCCCCTTTCTTTTTAATATAGTCATGATACCAGTGGCCGAGCGCCTTGCCCGATTGCCGCAGGTCCAGCACACAATATATGCAGATGACATCACATTGTGGATGACGGGAGGCACGACCGGCCACATAGAGGAGTCACTGCAAGAGGCAATCTGGCAGATAGAAGACTGCCTGCGGGGGACAGGCCTCCGATGCTCTCCGCAGAAGTCGGAGCTACTGGTATTGCCACCTCCTGGTCACTGGCGCAAGTCAACGGAGAAGGAGGCGGCTAACATCACGCTGAGGACCGAAGACGGCACCACCATCCCGCACGTCCGAGGAATCAGAGTACTCGGCATGCACTTCGACGCGGGAAACGGCAACCACACCGCTCTGAGCCGGCTGCTAACGAAGGTGGGAGTGGCGACCCGCCTGGTCAAGCAGATCTCCACCAAACGACATGGGATGCGAGAGACGAATCTCCTGCGACTGCTGCAGTCGTTCGTGACGAGCCACGTCTCGTACGTCGGCGCGTTCCACGGATGGCTGCGGCACGAGCGGGAGAAAATCAACGCTGCAATAAGGAAGGCCCACAAGACGGCGCTGGGCCTCCTCGCCAGTACGAGCAACGATGCCCTGGCTCGACTAGGAGTGCATAATACCCTGGAGGAGGTGAGCGAGGCCCAGCGCACGACGCAGCTGACTCGCCTCGCAACAACCAAAGCCGGAAGAGCGATCCTACAGAGGGTCGGCCTGCGCCCGCCAAGGGCCGAATCCTATTGGGAGGAAGCCCCGAAGCGGGAGGAGGTGAGCAAGCAAGTAGCAAGGCGCCTGGTGGTCCTGCCGCTCCCGCGCAACGTGCACCCGGACCGCAACAAGGAGCGAAGGGTGGCCAGGGCGAGAGCGCTGGCAGAAACATACGCCGACGACGCAAAGGCGGTGTACGTGGACGCAGCCAAACACCAACGCAAGCCGAAAACGTACGTGGCAGCGGTTGTCCGGGCCACGGACGGGAAAGTACTCAACGCCTGCAGCGTCCGAGCGACGTCTGCGGAGCAAGCGGAGGAAGCCGCCATCGCCCTGGCGCTGAGCGGCATACCGGAGGCGACCACGATCCTGAGCGACTCCCGCACGGCCATCGCCAACTTTGGCCGCGGGAGCGTCGGGACGCCGGCGGCGAGCCTGTTGCCGAGGACCAAGTCAACCACAACCCATCTACGATGGTTCCCGGCTCACGTCGGAGTCATCCCAGGAGGAGCGGCCAACCGAAACGAGGAGGCGGACGTCGTCGCGCGTGAGCTCGCGTACCGTGCGGCGCCCCCCCGCCCCTCGGAAGCGGACGAGGCTGACTTCCTGGACCCGGACCCGCTACTGGACTACGGAGGAATCCTCGCTTGGTACCGAGAGGGCCGCCGAGCGTTGCCTGGGCCTCACCCGAGACTAGGGCGACGTGAGGGGGTCCTCTTACGACAGCTACAGACTGGAACAGTACTCACGCCGGCCCTAGCCCGGCACGTGTGTCCCGGACTGTTTGAAAGTGCTACGTGCAGTGTGTGTGCGCGAGAACTGGCAACCTTAGCCCACGTGCTGTGGGGGTGTGACGCGTGTGCGGGGGGAACCGTGCGGGACTCTCTGCCACCGGACATGGAACACTACATCAGTTCGCCTGACCATCAGGCGCAACTCCAAGCCATCCAGCGGCTCGACGCGGCCCTGGCCCGGCAAAAGCGAACGGAGGCAACTCCTAGTAGCTAGCGCCGGACCGGTCCGCGCTGAGGTCTAGTGAGATAGGGGGTTGATGGAGCCCTACGTGGCCTGATCCACCCCTACATGCCGGATTAATGTCAATAAAGTCATTTTCTCTCTCTCTCTCTCTAGAAGGGGAGAGCCATAATTGAAGCCGCATATAGATGGTGAGAAGTCGGCCAGCCTGAAGGTGGCCATGGGGATCGCCGTAAAAATGAAGAGGAGACAGCGCGCTGAGGAGACTCAAGAGGAGCGTGCCGGACGGTTGGCCAAACGCCGTGAAAGCGATGTCGCTAGACGCACTCGCTTAGCCTCTAACGATGAATTTACAGCGCCGACCTCTGATGAGCGCAGCCGGGGGTCTGTAGCTATCGCTACCCGACTAGGTTTAACCAGAGCTAAAGCACAGCAAATTTGTTTCTTGTCAGCGTCAATTTTAGTCCAGTTTGCGGCGTTTACCAGAAAGTACTATCAACCAAAAAAGTTCATGGACCAAGGGATCTGGCAAAAAGCTGAATATCTCCGCAGCCTCAAAACGCAGCCTGATATTCTGATTTCCAGCCTCTACTGGTATAAGCGAAAAACATTGTGATGTATACGGTTTTACTGGCTACTTTAAAGGCTGCTCGGATGTTTAGTGTTGTTTGAGATCCCATGGTCCGTAAACTTTTTTGGTCGATAGTACACGCTTTATCCTGAAAGACCACAGCGCTTAAGTAATTCTAAACTCAAAGAAGACTGACCGAGTGAGGTAATTGAGGATTTACAATGGTAACTGACACCTCTAAATTAAATATTTGGTATCCAGTTAGTAAGGCCGAAGTTGAGTAACTGTCCTATTTTAAATTTCTCTAAGTCCACTAAACCTTGAACAACTCAGTAGTGGTCGACATTAGCGGAGTTGAACGCTCTCTTGTCTTGCTCGGTTCAACTGGGAACTAATGTAGGCAGCAAAGGCATAGGCAGTAGAACGTAAAACCAGCTTGCGGGTTCATGGCTTTATTGAGCGGAGACTTCCCCGCCCGGCGTCAACATTGCAGTCACATCTAGGCTGAAGCTATCGGCATTCCTCGCAAAATATTGCCGGCATAACCATGTGAGTGTATTGCAAAGCAAAGTGGATAACAATATTCGACCCCTCTATTTTAGCATTAATATCCGTATTGAATAAATGAGCTGCAAATATATACAGGGTGTACCAACTATCATGCACCAATATTTAAAATATGCATATGCCACGTACCTGGAAAGAACCAAGGTAATGTTGTTTGCTGTCGCTTTGAGATACTGATTATTTTAACACGAAAGTGTTTTATGCCGGGGTCCACCAAGACTTCACTGACGTATTTCCGTCACGGAAATACGTCAGCTTACAATGTACACGAACATAATACAAAGAAAGAAACCAGAAGAAAAAGTTCCACAAACATGCAAAATTTGGAAATCGAACCCACGACCTCTCGGTCCGCGACGATAGATCGCCGAGCGTTTAACCCATTGCGCCACAAACGCATTTGCAGAGAGCTACACAGACGCGCCTTATATATCTAACACTCCTCCATGTACCCGCGCTCTTGCTCGGGGCGGTGCCGCCGCCTACGAGCAGAAAAGTTGTCGCAGTTTCACCTGAAAGGTGAAGCATCAATTGCGATAGCAAATTTGTAGAGAGCTATACGGAGTAATGATATTAGCTTTATCAGCTGTATAAACTTGGACATGCAGCAGCACCGGCAACGCGCAGAACTGTTGTCGACGCCGTCGGCGTTTTGCCCGCGTTCGCTCAAAATGCGTGCGGCGTTGGTGACTGTTGCCGGAGCCTCTGATATAAATAGGCACTTGGTGCCGCAGCTAAACGTCGCCTCCCTTCCCTCCCCCTTCCTTCCCTCCCCCACGGCCTCTCGCGCATCGGAAGGCGCGTTTGCTCCACATATATGGTGATTGTAAAGGAGGAAAGAGACGCCTACTTCTGCAGCCCTTAAGCAAGCACGGCGCGGAACGCGCGTTTGTTCTCCGCCGTGCGTTCACTCCCCGTGAAAGAGCGCGTCCCTCGTGCCCTTTCACTCGCACATACAGCGTTCGACGGCGCGCGGTCACGATTTCATCTCCATTGACGTCATACGGAACCTCACGGCGACGGCGACGGCGACGGCGACGCCGACGGCAGAAATCTGCTTTTGAGTGTCCATATAATTGCTATCGCAATAAAAGAGAAGTACTGCATTATGACACTAACGCGCACCGACAGTGAACGCTTCGGTGGTCTCAGCACTACGCCGCCTCGATGCCAGCATTCGAAGGGACGCTGGCATCAAGAAGCACTACCAACGCCACCTAGGTGGCGTTCACCGTACTCAGCACAGCGGAGCGTGGCCTCCGCAATTAGCTCTGAAAATGTTTCTGAAGTTGATCGCGGAGGCTGCAATTACGACGCGCTGTACGCGCTGATTTGACTCGGTGACGATTCAGTTACGTGCTTTGTCTTGCGCGTTGTATTAGTGTGTCAGTTACGTGCTTCGTCTTTCGCGTTGTGCTAGCGTGAGCAGCGTAGTGCAGCTTCCATATGCACGACGGTTGCTCATGGTCATCGACGTTGGTAGTCGCGATGGAGGAGACGTGCCACCAGGCGTCAGCGTGGGTGCATCAACGCCTAAGGGCGCTTTAGCCACAAAACACCAATAGACATTATATATCAATGTGCAATAAACTTTACACTACTTCTGTGAAGACACGTTTCACTTTCGTGTTCTATACCGATTCCTATATAAGAGGGATCAACCACATTTTTTTTTCATTCCGCCTAATTACAAAAATTAGTCTTAATTAATAATCAACTTATCAAATATTATTATTAGATGTAAAGTGTCAATGGGAAAATGTAGAGCAACAGGAAAACCTCCCGATACATCTTTCTATTTCTCAATACGTGCTACATAAATGTGTTTTTCCGAGCGTGAAAGAAGCCCGGGAATACACACTAAAATCGCCGCGTCACTGGCCTCTCGAGGCACATTGCGTGTATTCGCGGGCTTCTTTGACGCTCGGAAAAGCACTTTTATGTAGCACGTACTGAGCAACAGAAAGCTGTTTCGGGAGGTTTTCGTATTGCTCTACAATTTTCCCATTGACACTCTTCATCTAATAATATTATTTGAGAAGTTGATTAATAATTAAGACTAATTTTGAAATTCGGCGGAATGCAAAAAATAATCAGAGCATCCCCAAGCTACGGCAAACAACATTACATTGATTCTGTCCAGCTACGTGGAATTAGCATATTTTTAAACCTGATAGTTGGGGCACCCTGCATACTGGTATCGTTCATCGCTGTAAATCTTAGCCAGCTACTCAGAAGCACGGTGCGTAGAAATAAAAACGTCCTACTCACTTGTGGTTGTGGTGGTAGTTGTGGTTGTGGTGGTAGTAGTTGTAGTGGTGGTAGTTGTGGTTGTTGTGGTAGTAGTAGTGGTCGTAGTAGTTGTAGTGGTGGTAGTTGTAGTGGTGGTAGTTGTGGTCGTGGTAGTCATGGTTGTGGTGGTTGTGGTAGTAGTTGTAGTGGTAGTGGTGGTAGTTGTGGTTGTTGCCTTCATAGTCGTTGTAATGACTGTAGTCTTGGGTGGGCTTTGCGCTGAAACCAGAAATATGCAGAAAAATAAAATAAACGGCTGTTCTGATTCCTGCCGTTTTCAGCGCGGTTGCATTGGGTGACTACACACTCCACAAAATTTTAACAGAGGTAAAATATAAACACCATAATGCTGCGGATTCCTTGCCACCTGCAACGTCGCTATCAGTACTTGAATATCCGGTCATTCCCCCTTTTTATAGAAGCAATACACAAATCCTGCTTCCATTTCTACGCATTGCTAACGCTTTGCTGCTCCTAGACTGTTTTGTCCAAGGCTCAACATTCACTTTCCGCCATAAAGCAGAAACTTGTAGACACTGAAATTTGGGTCAAAATTGAAGTAGTTATTGTCAGGATTAGATTGTGACTCAAGTGAGCAAATGCATACAGCCAGATAACAAAAACGGTGGCCGAGCAAACGTTCAGCAACATTGATGTAGCCGCACCGTCTCTCAGGTGTAATCCTTTCTCCACAGTCAGAGGAGTCCTGCGGTGCATTTCCCACTGAAGGTAATCTTTATGGTATTTACCTCCTAAGGCGGTGCGACAACTATATGTTAAGGACGCATTATTACATAGTTTCTTATTAATTTTTTTCCAGGAAGTTTCAGGTAACTATAGACAAACTTAAAATACGCAAATATTTGCAAATATGCAAATATATGCAAAAATATGCAAAAGGAGGAAGAGCTTAGTGTCAGAGCTCATGGACAGCAACGGAAGAGCTCAACAGCTGTCAGTGAGCGCCCACACCTTGGGCTCATGAACTATGGAGTCCCGCGATAGCCCGTGACCTGTATTTATTGTTCGCGTGGGGACATGTGTAGGAGGAAAAGCTCAGCGTCAGAGCTCATGGAAAGCAAGGGAAGAGCTCAACAGCCGTCAGTGAGCGCCCCAGCTTGGGCTCCAGTACTATATAGTCTCGCCTTAGCGGTGTTTTTTTAAACATATTGAGCAAAGTGGACGATTCATTGCTGTCTTCTGGGACAGGCATTTCTATATCAATCCGCATGCCACACTTCGAGTATGTCACCATCTCAGATGGCACGGACAGATAAGTCGCTTCTTTCTTTCCTTCAGCGGACGTATTCTTGGGCGAACACTTTCCGAGATATGACTTTCAGTGTGCGCCGATTGGCTGGTTGAGCAATACCGGTTGAGTTCATTGAGCGGTGAAGCATAACCGCTGGAATCGTTCAAGGCGCCTTGTACTGCGCCACGTGAAGCTGTTATTGCCGCCAAAAGTGATCGCCCGAGATAACAGCCCTTGTACGCGTAAACGGCCCGCACAACAATTACGCGAAGCGTTCAATCAGCTTCATGTGCAGGCCGCCGCACATCTTCTACAGGGCTTGCCTATCGCGCATGTTTCTTTATTGGGATTTCCGTTACTGTAACAGTACAGAAAACACGCATTGATGGTGATACGTCTTTTAAAGTATCGATAAATGACAAGCTTTACTTACTTGATAGGAGAACGAACAGGAGATAGGAAAGTGACAGCATTAAAACAATGAGGAATGCGAAGACTGCCACCAGGATGAACCTGCCACGCCTGCGATGGGAAAAAGAGGTGGAAAAGGCAAGTGGATACACCACTGATTTGAATATGTCAACTGTAGGGACATATTCGGTCGCAGCGAGCCCTAAATGGGCTGGGCGTTTAGAGATGGAGGAAAGGTTGTGGACTTCATGAGAGCTTTCGGAAAGATGGCACCGACGGCAGCCTTCGAATGTGAGCAGCATACTTCATTTTCCTTCTAAAACATGTTTTTAGCGACCTTTTATTGCTCGAGTAGTGCCCCAACCTGTTGCTAGCTACGAGTACACATAGGCGGGGACAACGTACCATTGCGCCATCATCTGGCTAGCGGGCCTATACTAACGGTCGTAGAGACATTTGCACGCTTAAGCTGTTTATAAATCATGCTACTGCAACTGGCCCCAACGCGAGCCCTAATAATACGCTCTGCTAAGCGCACACTTTGAAAGCCAGAAAAAACTACATCAAGCGAAGCAAAAGCACCTTGTCATTTACGGCTATTTATAAATAGAATATCCACAACCGAATATCCCAGACAGGTATTCAATTCACATTCACCTACTCAAACGCAAATTATTAGGCCCCCAAATCTCAATACCGACGCGGTCGCGATGAAAATCGGTCATTAATGCAAGAAAATTGATCATAGACAATATCTAGAATGAAACTAGCTGTTATACCTAAAATATCGTTGTACATATATATATATATATATATATATATATATAATGTGTGTGTGTGTGTGTGTGTTTGCAGAATAAAAAGCAAGGAAAGTCAATTAATTGACTATTGTACGTAATTCTCAGGGAATTTTTAGGCAATATCAAAATATGTCAGCACACCGTTGCTCAAAAGGTGCCTGGTCATATATATATATATATATATATATATATATATATATATATATACTGGGTGTTTCAGCGAACACTTTCAAAATTTATTTGAGGTTGCCTGTGGTAGATAGCCCAATTTTAGTTAATGAGCTGGTCTACTCGAAGAGGCGGACATAACTTGCACAAGCATTGAAATGCAGAATCGACTAATGAACAAATATTCACTAATTACGTTTTTAACTAATTACCTGATGGCCCATATTGCAATTTACAAAGTGTAGCCGTGGAGTTCGCAAGGGGCATTCACTTAGAATTAATTCTCAGGATGACACCAGTTTCGAGATATTAATTCCCGAACTTTGCGGAAAAATGCATTGGCGTTCCAGTTAATTTTGTGCTTCAATGCAAAAAGCGACGTTTTGTTAAGAACCTAACTGGAACACCAATGCATTTCTCCGCAAAGTTCGGGAATTAATATCTTGAAACTGGTGTCATCCCGAGAATTCGTTCCAAGTGGATCCGCCTTGCGAACTCCTAGGCTACAATTTGTAAATTGCAATATGGGCCATCCGGTAAGTAGTTAAAAACTTAATTGTAAATTTTTGATAATTAGTCGATTATGCATTTCAATTTCTTGTGCAAGTTATGTCCGCCTCTTCGAGTAGACCAGCTCATTAACTAGAATTGGGCTATCTGCCACAGGCAACCTTAAATAAATTATGAAAGTGTTCGCTGAAACACCCTCTACATATATATATATATATATATATATATATATATATATATATATATATATATATTTGTTTGCGTGTTTCGCGCTAGCTGGAGACTTTATCATAGATAATTTCCTCGTAGCCGGCTAATAACCTTTCAGTAACAGAGCGGACCTCACGTACCAATACTCCGTCTCAGATGGACTTTCTCTTGGGTAGTATGCCGTCCGCGGGCTGTAAAAGGTGCGGTACAAACTTTCTTTGGAGGTGCAAGCAATAAAATAGTAAGTCGATATGTTAGTCGTGCGCAAGATATACAAAACCATTTTATTTTGCCTTAGTGCCACCGTTATAGTTAAATATAGCCTCTGAGAAATTACCCAGGCAGGCTACTCGAGGACGGGGAGAATATTTTATGACAAAGTAAATACTGAAGTCCTTAGATAAGCTTTTTTTATGGAATCACTTTAAGCCTGCAAATAATGTACCTAGGCATTTGAAGCCGGAAAGTTAGGACGGCGCGTCGATTTGAAGGAGATATTGACATACGCCCGAGTTTTCCTAAAGAGATTTCAAATTCTAAAATTTTCGTTTGGAATTGTGTACAAAGATTCGATATAAATAGACTTAAAAACAACAATAATTCTGCCGTCAAAACTGGAAATAAAATAAACACTGCACAAGTGTCTACTTCGCTTAATAAGTTTAGTATTCATTTCTCTACGGTAATGTGGCCAGTGAATCGCAATTGGGAGTGACGGCGTCACCATAGGCGTTTAATATTTGCCGGTCTCACTTCTTAGAACGCACTGCTACTACCGTGGTGACTTGAATGTTAAATGCCAAAATCTTTTGTTACCCATTGTCTCTTTCAAGTCAGCCATCCACCTTTCGCTGAGCGTTTTCCATGCGCGTGTTTGGGGCTGTCAGATGCTTTACTTGCGGTGGGCTTCAATCTCTTTAGAAAACGCATTATGCTCCGCGCCAAACAAAAGCCTTTCGAATATTTGTATTCGAATTCGGGTCCAACTGAAACGCTAGAGACAAAATGAAAGTAAACCATCTATTGACGCGAACATCGCACAGCCCTAGGAGAGGAGAATGAAAGGATGCGGCCTGCATAACCTAACCCGGGAATGGCAGTAAAGAAAGAAAGAGGGAACACCGCTTTCTTCACTGTCATCCTCGTGGAAAGTTATGCTGGTCGTACCTGTCGATATGTACCCACAAGCCGAACAAAATACCATATTAAGAGAATAAAGTTTGAAGTCAACAATGCTTACACTTACACTGAAAGAAAGAGAACAAAAATGATGCCACAGGAGCAGTTAAGTGAGTTTGCTAATGAGAAATTATTCTAATTATTTTTGCATGAACTTCCTGATTCATACTCGGAGAACATATATTGCGCACGGAGAAATACTCCTCCTATCTTATGTGAAGGCAGAGAGTAATTCACTGTAGAAGAGTCTGTTGCTGGGCCTGTTGGTACATACTTGTAGAAACGATGAAACCCAGCCTTCAGGACGCAAACACTAGGGGAGAAGTAGACGGACACACGCTGGGACTAGCAACAAGTGTAATGAAAAACAACCACACAGAAGTTCGCAGGGAAGCCAGAGCGCGCATGCGTCGTACATACCACGTGACAAGTCAAAGAAAAAACACTCAATGACACCTAGTAGCCACATTTTTCTAAATAAGCTATCTCTTTCTTTGACAGCGATAACGAGGGCGCACTAACGCATTTATTGTGATGTTTTCGGATATGGTACGCTTCAATCAGTTCACGTTCGTAACGTGTGGTTCCCTTGCCTATAATTTGTGTGTCTTCCAAAAGAGGCGAGCAGCCGCAGACTCGGCAATGAGAAGGCTGGTTTGCTCTTCCTCTTGACGTGACAGACGCTCCGTGTTCTTTTAAAGCGGGTATTATTACAACACCCAGTCTGGCCTATATACACGCGACCACACTTCAACGGTATGCGATAAACGACATTTTTGATGCAAGTTGTGAAGTTATGGTTGGTACTGAAGGCACTCCTAGGTTTACGATTTTCAATCCTAGCACATAGACTGTACATCTTGCATGGCGCCGAAAAAAGTTGCGAAAATTTAGGGTTCTTTCTTTGACTTGTCACGTGGTATGTACGACGCATGCGTGCTCTGGCTTCCCTGCGAACTTCTGTGTGGTTGCTTTTCATTAAACTTGTTGCTAGTCCCAGCGTGTGTCCGTCTACTTCTCTCCTGGTGTTTGCGTCCTGAAGACTGGGTTCCATCGTTTCTACAAGTAATTCACTGTATGAAAAAAAAGAACTGAGAGTGCCCGTTAAATGCAAACGCCTGAACCGCCATAGTTCATAGATACCCACCCAGGCGAACAACTGAAGTTTAGGCGCCGAAACACTGACTAGCATCGCAGTCGTTGCGTATGGCGTGCATATCTCAGTGTAAAAAAAAAGCGGGCATGTTTACACTCGGTCGTGCACAGCTTAAGCACAGCGAAACTGTCAATCCTCAAGTCTTACTGGCTGCTACTACTAGGCATTAACTTGGTTTAACTTAACTACGCGTGTAGGGAAGGTATTCTCGAGCGATAATTTTCGGAGGTACCTTGCCTTTCGCGACATTTCGGGTGACTATAGCGCTGGACGCGTCGGCGCCTATACGAGCGACAGCGTTCCTGGCATGCCACAAACGCAGGCAGGCAGGAGCCGTGTCTGTGTCGGACGAAGCGAGCGCGCACCTGCGCCGCTGGTTACTAGGAATGCAACGCAAAGTGACGTCATCGCTATTGCTTCGGCGCATGCGCGGCTAGGCAACGCGGGTGGCGTCGGCAGCAGCTTTGCGCGTTGCCTCGTGGGTGGTACTAAAAATTTCTTCTCGGTCTTTCTCGCTCTCATTTTCTCTTTCCCTCTCTCGAGCATTGCGCATGCACTCCTTCCCTCTCCTTAACGTCCCATGTGAAGGCAACATGTGCACGGCACAGAGAGGAGGCGAGGCACACGCCGCGCCCGAGGTGGTTTTAGCGCCAACCTTTCCCTTTCCCTCAAGAACCACTTATCATCATCAGGTGGTTGCTAGGCAACGCAGTGACGTCATAGCTCGGCGAGGTTTTGCGACAGCAGGCGACACTTTTTGCGGTTAGGTAGAACAGCTTCGCTGTTAAAAAACAATGCTTCATGGGGGCAGCATTGAATCAAGGAAGGTCTCTTGCATTTAATAATACTATTGACGCTTTTGGCTGAACAGTTTGCTCTAAAGGAACGAGATGGTGCTTTCGACGGAGCGCCGCACGTTGCCTAAGCGAAAGCGCACGAATACGCAACCATAACCGCTTCTGCCCTGCTACTGTGCTGTCAGCTGTCGGAAAGGCAACTGGGTGTTCGCAATGCACGGCTTTCCTCGAGGATAAAAAAGTGCACTCATCCACCAGCGTTGTATTGCTAACCTCCAAAGAAAAAACTTAAACCCCGGAACATCGCCAAGAGTGAGTTTTGCGCGTCTTATCTACACACATTCACGCCAACTTACGCACACTCTAGCTGTTGCCAACGTATCAGGAATAAGGGAATGGGCGAACACCTCAGTCAATGCGCTGAAGCATGGGTGACGGCGATCATACCGAAAACACACGAGTGTTCGAAGCTAAACGTTTCGTGACGGTCCACAGAGTAAGCTTGTGACTCGCGATAGTACGACTTTGCTACAAGCTATCAGCGGTGGACCATTAGATTTACACAATAAGAGAAAGGAAACGCAGTCGAGGACGGCAAAAAAATTAGGTAAGGGGATGAAATGAAGAGATTTGCAGGCCTAATTAAGTTGAAATCAGTTAGCTCGAGACTGGGGTAATTGGAGATCGTTATAGGACAAGCTTTCGTCCTGCCGTGGACATAAAAATGGGATGCTGCTGCCGATGATGATGATGATGATGATTATAACGTAGATAACATCTGTATTCCAAGCGTTGTGCGCAGCAAGAGCAAATCTACCGGAACTGAGGACATGTCCGCGAGCGATTAGAAAGAAAGTAAACAGACATTGACCGCACCGAGGAACTTGATACTGAGTGAAAAACGTGACAAGCCGCTGCTTCAAGGTGTTTGCCAAATAAATAACGCAAAACAAAACCCCCTGATTCTCATTTATTTCGTAAGTGATAAGTTGGACAGCTTAGAGTACATTTTTAGTCCCTCTTTTAGTCAAGTCCCGTATACGCACCCCGCGCCGTTTGACAAGCCATAATAAGCGCTGCAAGCGCTTATATGTCTTCAGAAGCTGTGGCCAAAGCTTCGTGTCGTCCACCCAATCACCATCTACGATATCCGCCGAAACAGAGGTTTGCTGAGTCGCACCGGGCCGTCATGCACATCCATTGTAAACACGGAGCAACGGAGGCAGCTGAGGCAAGCAATGGACGCGTCACCACGTGATCAAACATGGCGGCGCCCATGCGATGGCAGGGAAAAGAGTCTATACGATTGTAATATTTCTGATCCATTGCTCCGACAGCCGATTTGCAAGGCTCTGTGAGGTAATCGCTATGAGCAAGAAAAATGAACCTGTGTCTGACAACTATTACACAAGGGGCATACAATCATCACCTTCCTGTATCTATATGTATATGTGTCGTACTTTACTGGGCGCCCATCTGTCCTCGCCATTCTATGCTTAACAAGCATCACGTATCAGCTTCGTTTTCAGGACATATCCAGCTGTGTTTCCGCCTGGTTTGATGTTTGCATTTTGGCAGACCTTGTGAATATGTGGTGCCTAAAGTAGAATAAAAATAATGTTGCTACTTGCGCGGCGAATTAACATGAACATTGTATGACATTCCAGAATAAATAGGAGGGAAAGAAACAAAATTGCGCACATTTATGTATATCAAAGCAGTCAACTTGCGTTAGGCCGCTTGCCTAATGTTTCGCCTCCCGAAGAATCTGGCCACTGTGTGAGATTTGCACAACTGTTTTTTTTATTATTTGTTACGAGTGAACCGTTCCATGCTAAGGAACTTAGGAGGCTGTAAAAACTAGAACTACCCCTCTATGGGGAGTGATTTTTCCAATGGCGTTTGTCGAGGCGTTTACATTGTACAATATATACAATTTATATGATGACATGTATGGAGTCGTAGCCAGCTGGACGTGGAAAAAATATTTGAACAGCAACTTTAAACGTGTATGCCTAGTCGCCCATTTTCTTGTAGCCTAAAGCAATCTTGTGCAGATTTCTGACGAATGTACGAAACTTGTTTTGACTTACGTGCATGCAATGGCTGTGCAGATTCAGACGTTGGCTTTCCCTCTGTAATGAAGTTATCAAAAATAAATTTCAGTGTTATTCTAACAGCCTTTGAAACTGACACAGCTGCACAGTAACCCATGCACAGTTGTGACAACTGGAACGCTTGCATGCAAAGTTCGGCAATGGAAAGCACGTCCGTCGAAGTATGAGTTGCATCAAAATCAAAAGCGTGTTCCATTACCCATCACCAAGGCTGCTTGAACCTGCACACGAATTCTACAATAAACGAGATACATTTTTTACCCATAGTTTGCAGTGTCTGCTTGTACCTTCTTTGGCTTCTTTACATTAGAGGAACTAAGCAGGCATCTAAACACCTCATGCTTGATCGCGCAACAATGAGCTCAACAATAGTTCTGGGGCCAGATTCATAAACCTTTTCTTTCGTGAGCGCTCTTTGCCATTGGCCGGCCGCCTTAGATAATAATATGTCTTGCATCCGGATTGGCTGAAATTCTTTCTTACGAACAATTTTAGCGTAAGAAGTTTTTGTGAATTTGAGCCCTGGGGCGCTATAACATAAAGCTACTCGAAACTTTTCTATTTCAATTCTGCAAGCAGCCCACCACGATGGGTCAAAACATTTTCGGGCCCCTCCCAACTTCGCCTGTCTGCCACGCGACGTGACTAAAACCGCGATAGCTCCCCATCTGATATAACGTGTACACACTGATTATGCATGATTAAACCGCAGAAAAGAAAAATAACTCTTCCCGATTCGATGCCTTTTCACCATTAGCCCTGTGCTATTAGTCCAATGTTTGCGGGCTACGCCCACTTCACCTGTCTGTCACGCGACCTCACAAAACCGTGAAAACTCACCGCGTCAAAGTGACGTGTACTCGAATTAATATGCCGAACAAAACTGAAATTTCTTTTGAATAGCCAGAGACTGCTCCGTTCCGAAAGGAATAAATGACGGCTGCCCGCCGATTGCTCAGGTCCTCGCTATACTCGCACCTGCCGATGAGCATGTATTCATTTGCGCATGATAGACCTTTTTTCGTGGCAGTAAAACGTTATCGAGCCCTCTCAGCACGTATACGGCATCGCTCTGCTAACTCTTCCTTGCTGAGGATCCGTTTTAGCGGCATTCTTATCCTTCCGTTGCACGCCGACGTGATTTTCGACCGGCCACCGCAAGCTAAGGCGCAGCGGACCAATTAGAGAAGCCAACACCACCCTCTTCATACTGGTATATAATTTCACTGTGCTGGCTCGGCCCCATCGAAGCCCCCTCCACTAGAGCGTGCTCATCACCTTCTGTCAGCCAATTAGACAAGAAAAACCGCTGAGTGTAAGCAATGATATTGGTTTTGAAAGCGAACAAAGGTGACCTCCTATAAACGAGGAGAGTATTTTATTCGGTTGTTCAGACAACGCTGCGGGTCACCAGCCGATGCTTGCGTCGGTGGTTACGTAAATTTGACGTCAGGAGATTGGAATAAAAACAGTTTGGAATAGCTTTGCGTTATAGCGCCCCTGCTTCGTATTTGCGCTTAATCATTGGCAAGCTTACTCTAGATGGAACCCGATGTGCAGAGATGCGTGGTCCGCTAGATAGCAGGTTATCATTTCGCAGGTATTCGTTGTTCGATACCAATAACCACCTGTCATTTCTACAACTGTGATAGCCTAAGGTTTTAATCAATAAGACGTAGCACGCCTTTGCGAGAAGGTGAAATGAGATATATATAGTACATAATACTTAAAGGCAGTTCTGAAATATGCGAACAAAGTAGCACTCTTTACAGAAAACTTTGCCTTCGGAACACACAGTTCAAACGCACGTGTAGCGTGAGTCACTAGCACGTAATCGATTTTAGCGGCAGAGGGCGTAGTTAAACAATGCTAATGCAGGTTGATACTCACAGCATGTTTGATTTAGGTCTTCAACCGCTTCGAATATAATCCTTATAGACTATGGTGTTTCGCTGCTAAGCACGAGGTCAAGGAATCAAATCACGGCCGCGGCGACCGCGTTTGAATGGGGGCGTAATGCAAGAACGCCCGTGTCCCGTGCATTAGGGAGGCGTTAAAGATCCCCTGGGGGTCAAAATTAATCCGCAGTCCCCATTAGGGCTTCCCTCATAATCACATCGTACTTGTTACATGTAATACGCCATCATTTCATTGATTTTGAATATTACCACACATTGAAAAATTGCAATATAATCACGTGCCATTATAAAGTGAGACTTGAAATTATGCTTAAGTAGATATTTGGGGCGCTATAACGTAAAGCTATTCTAACCTATTTCTCTTCCATTTCTGCCACTAACCCTCCACGATAAGTAAAAAAATACTTTCGCAGCTCTGACATTTCGCCTGTCTTTCGCGCGACGCAAACCGCGAGACCTCACTGTCTTATGTGACGTGTACGAAACAAAACAAACTCACTATTACTTTTAAATTATACGCCTTTTTCGCAGTGAGGTCTACTATACAGGGTGTTTCACTTAACTTGGACAAATTTGTAAAAAATCTGCAAATGCTACGTAGCTTTACAGAAACGAGGTATTGTTTGCCGTCACTTGGAGATACTAAAATCATTTCTTTTGCATTCCATCGAATTAGATAATTAGTCTTATTATTGAATGAACTTGTTAATTATTTTAATTAGATGAAAAGAGTCAGTGAGAAAGTTGTAGAGCAACATGAGAGACTCCCGATACAGCTTTCTGTTGCTCAATGCGTGCTACATAAAACAATTTTTGCGAGCATGAAAGAAGCGCTCGAATACGCGCAAAGTGCCTCGAGCGGCCACTCGTGCGGCAGTTCTGCGTATATTCGCGGGCTTCTTTCACGCTCGGAAAAACACTTATGTAATACGTAGGGTTGGTGCTTTCGTAAAACTCACGTAAATCAGAGGCAAAGCTTTATGTAAACTAGAAGTTTGCATGTAACATTAGCCCCTCTTTTAAAACTGGCCGAGTTTCTATGTAAATAATCGTGATATTTGTTTGTGCTGTGAAAGTGCACCGCTGCAAACTTCATTCTTCAATAACAAAGCTATCTTCATATATAGTCGATGCATTTATGCAACAAAAAATTAATTGGGGTGTTAATAAAATACGTTTCCGGCGCTCATTAGAACTTTTTTTTTCAAATTATTGCACTGTTCCATCCTCTTTTTTTATTTTCGGAGCTCGTCTATCAGATCCTTTTCTGCGGCTATCGTCTACTGACCATGGAGATTTCAAGGTAAAGCTGAATTATTTAGAAAAGGTGCTCGAAAATATATATTTGTCGTAGTACCGTGAGAGTCCCAATGTCGGCCTCAAATGTTTCTGGTGGATAGACTGTAAGGCGCTTCAGTTTATTTTCTTCGGCAAATAGACGAAATTGTAGTTATTTGTTCATATTCTCACCATTCTGCTATGTTAGCGCTTATCCAGGCACTAACAGCACCTGAAGAGTACTGACATCCTGCTTACCTTCAGTTCGCAGTGTCGACTGAGACGACGCTGCTGCAAATTGATAAAGCGTAGAAATAATTACTGCAGTACCAACCTTTCCACTCATTAAGCATATCGGCGGCCACTGTCTTCGAATTTTAAGTTAATGCCACCTTAGAGATAGATTGGCTGGATCAAAATGGCGGGGCAGGCTAGGCGAGAGACGTTCATAGCAGACAAATTTTAAAGAGCAAGAGCTTGCACACAAAAGGATGGGTAAGAAATGGAGGTTTTATGTTAAGAATGTCTGTGTTAACTACCTATGATAACCATTCAACTGCAAATCTGTTACCGTTCTTCTGTATACAGCATGCCCTAGCCTTAGCCGGGCAGCGAAAAAAATGGCACAATAAACAATTATGAGACCAGTTGAGTTCGGTCATCAGCCCTCTTCCACTACCTTAATAATAATGATGCACAACTTATCCGGCTAATTAGAGAAGGTTACTTTGGCCAGTTTGTAATTCTTAAATTCAGGGCGTGACTTTTGTACGTAAAACTTATAGCGTCCTAAAACAACATTCTGTCGTTTTAATGATGCCGTGTCCTGCATAAATATTTTTTCCGCGCTTTACTCGTAGCGGGCAAATGACAAAAAGTATTTTGGAAGCCAAGTATTGGGAAAGCATTGGCAAAATGTATTGGCACCCCTAGTGCCCCGTAATTGCGGACCCGCCCGGCGCGATACCAGGGGTCCGAAAGGTAATTTGAAGGATAGTGATTCCATTTAGTGCCCGACCTTGGCAACCGTCTGAAAGAAGCGAGCTGTCAAATCGACAGCTTGCTTATTCTAGGCGGTTGCCGAGATTGCTGCTTAATGCGTGCTGATGACGTTCACAAACCAACCTCCTCTGAAGCCGCTCCTTTCTCTTTTTCCGCGAAGTGTTCAGCGCGTAGAGTATTGCGAATTTTAACGAGCCCGATAATGAAATGAACAACAACGGAACAGTCGAACCCGCATCTTCGCAGGCAACAAGCGTGTGCCGATTCCGTGTTGCGGCGCACCGCTTGCCTATATGTAGCGCGATCACGTGTTTATGGCAGAATTCCCGGCATCCCCTTGGATTCTGCGCACCCCCTCCTTATTTTACTCTATTTGGCTAGGCTTCCAGGTCGTCCCCTCACGGTTTCTCCTATTTTTTTTTCTGTGCTTCATTTTCGCATCTGACGCAAAAACCAGGCGGCTGCAGAGGTCACGCAATGAGTGTTATTGCTTACTTCAAATTGGTTTTGAAAGCACTGGTGCCGCGGAATCGTTTCGTACTTCGCCCGCTATGAGTTAAGAGAAAAGAAAATAATCACGTCAGACACAGCGCGATCAAATGGCGTAATGAGTTCTTTTAGAACGTTATAGGCAGTTTTCTCATGGGAAGCTACAGCGTGAATTCAAATGCAAAAAGGATCAGATTATTCTTGCGTAATTAGCCGTTTGATTAAAGACGAATGCTATCGTGGTGACCGAATAGGACTGACGACAACAACTTAGGTTTCAATTATATATTGTACCGATATTGTATTACTGGCTTGGCTACAGTTAGCTGTAGCACCCTGTCTACGGGTATGCTTCAATAAAAATTTATATGCTGAATAAGCGCATTCCTTTCATTTACTTATTACCTTTTTCAAGCGAAGCTTGTATTATCTCACTAGTGTGTTATAGCCGTTGCAGGTGTGGCCGCAAAAACCCGTCACGCTCAAGTGAAGGAAAACGGCGGGAAAGGCTAATAGACCGCTGGTGAAACACGTGAGGCGCGCGCCCGTAACACGTGACGGGAGCACCCTAATCAGGAGCGGGCGCGCACAGGGGGAAGGGCAAGGGAAGGAAAGGGCCTCGCACACGCTGCGTCGGGTCTCCTTTTTAGTGCAGGCTCGGCGAACGGATGGAAAGGCTCGCGTTGTTCGTACGGCGGCGGAACAGGTCGTTTTCGGCCAGAAGTGCCGCCAACGTCGCCGGGAGCAGGCTCGCGCTCTCTGTGCGGATCCTGCGTTCAAGGCAGCCTAAGCCCAGGATCGGTTACAGCGGCAGGCAGCGGAATAACCCACGTGAAAAGCCAGTGTTACCGAAAACCCAGCGTCAACGAAGTGCAGCGAACCCCGAGGTCAGGGAACGCGACACCCAATTTTGAGGGGATACGACAAGCTTCGCGTGCCTCCCCGTTCCGGATAGGGGAAAGGTCGACAAATTTTCATTGTTTTAAATTCGTTTCTTACCCCTCTTTACCTATTAGCTCTTCCGCTTGAAAACCACATTTCGCGATGTTTGGATGCGTTTCTGAAATGTCATAACGCCATCGTTTACATGTAGGGTGTAAGTTAAGGCAAAGTCAGAATTTCGTCGATGACGCCCCATCATAGCTTCTCATGCACAACATTTGCCCACAGCACTTAAACTAAATACACTCAGGGGTATTATTATTGTGGCAAATCTGAAGTGGGAAATCCGACTCACGTGATGCACCGGCAAACGATGACGCTGTCGTGGTATCGTAGTTAATTCCCGCAGTCGTGGTGACTTCGCTGGCGGTGCCGGTCAAATCCATCCTGGTGTGCCCACTGGTACCTGCCGCGTGAGGCCTAGTAGTGTTCTGGGACGTGGCTGGTACCGCGGTGCAAATGAACGTGCAAAAAGCAACAACTGCGCTTAGAAGCGAAAACTTTGAACCGTGCCAACAGAACGTTGCATGCAGATTTATTAGCAGCATAGTATGCGCCGCGTGGTGCTCTGCCGTGACCTCACCAGACGAAAAGTAATGGCGCCAAAGTTGATCGTCTAAGTGACGGCTATCCAGTTCGACGCTTTGAGTAGGGACAGTGTAGAAATTTGTTCACCTTGGTTTCACCGTTGTATGTTCAAAACTAGTGCATGTATTATTTCTGTTTGCTAAATGGTATCAACCGCAAACTTTTCGCACACTAAAACACGTCACTTATCCACCAAGTCAAAGCAGCCGCAAAACGACAAATGAAAGGCTGCTTACGCATAGCGTCGTCGAAGCGTGAGCGCAGCGCCCAGGTATGCCGCTGGAAGAACGGGTGGTAAAGTCACCAGCGACGGTGAGGCGCTAAGGCCTGGCAGAGGACACAGCGTGATGCAGGACCCGGGTTCAAATCTTCTTCTGCTTCTTCTCTGAGTGCACCGCGCGGCACGCTCGCGTACCATGGTCGTGCTCCACTTTAGGCCGATAGGAATGATTGCATGCTCATTAAAGAAGTTTGAAAGTGCGGAGGAATCAAGAAAAGTCAGCTGACATTACCACGATTTTTCTATTGAAGAACTCATTTTTAGTGCACTGATTTCAGCACCTGCACTCCAATTCCTTCAGCCTTGTTTTAATCTGGCGTAATGCAAGTTCTCCAGAATGTACGAGATATCGAATGAAGACAACCAAGCGTCACGATGAAAATGTGGCAAATGACGATGGGAACGGCCCTTAATCATCATCAGCCTATACGATACGATATGATAATCACTATTAATAAATACAGGTAGTACTGATCAATAAGTTAACGGGTATAGTTCTTCTTTCTGGGGTTTTACGTGCCAAAACCAGCTTCTGATTATGAGGCACGTTATAGTGGAGGGCTCCGGATTAATTTTGACTATCTGGAGTTCTTTAACGTGCACTACAACGCAAGCACACGGGCGTTTTAACACGAAAGTGTTTTATTCCGGGGTCCACCAAGACTTCACTGACGTATTTCCGTCACGGAAATACGTCATAGAACATAATACAAAGAAAGAAACCAGAAGAAAAAGTTCCACAAACATGCAAAATTTCGAAATCGAACCCACGACCTCTCGGTCCGCGACGACAGATCGCCGAGCGTTTAACCCATTGCGCCACAAACGCATTTGCAGAGGGCTACACAGACGCGCCTTATATATCTAACACTCCTCCGTGTACCCGCGCTCTTGCTCGGGGCGGTGCCGCCGCCTACGAGCAGAAAAGAGAAGTACTGCATTATGACACTAACGCGCACCGACAGTGAACGCTTCGGTGGTCTCTGCACTACGACGCCTCGATGCCAGCATTCGAAGGGACGCTGGCATCAAGAAGCACTACCAACGCCACTTAGGTGGCGTTCACCGTACTCAGCACAGCAGAGCGTGGCCTCCGCAATTGGCTCTGAAAATGTTTCTGAAGTTGATCGCGGAGGCTGCAATTACGACGCGCTGTACGCGCTGATTTGACTCGGTGACGATTCAGTTACGTGCTTTGTCTTGCGCGTTGTATTAGTGTGTCAGTTACGTGCTTCGTCTTTCGCGTTGTGCTAGCGTGTGCAGCGTAGTGCAGCTTCCATATGCACGACGGTTGCTCATGGTCATCGACGTTGGTAGTCGTGATGGAGGAGACGTGCCACCAGGCGTCAGCGTGGGTGCATCAACGCCTAAGGGCGCTTTAGCCACAAAACACCAATAGACATTATATATCAATGTGCAATAAACATTACACTACTTCTGTGAAGACACGTTTCACTTTCGTGTTCTATACCGATTCCTATATAAGAGGGATCAACCACATTTTTTTTGCATTTCGCCTCCATCGAAATGTGGCCTCAGCGGCCGGGATTCAATCCCGCGATCTCGTGCTCAGCAGCGCAACGCCTTAGCTGACTGAGCCACCGCGGCGGGTAAGATAATAGGTAGCAAGGACTTCATATTATGTTTCCACTGCGAACCATGTCCAGTCCTCGGCTCGTGGGTACATGCCATAAGATGAAGGAAGAAGAAGATGAAAAATGTGACACGTAGAGGATTATGACGGCGGCGGAGGCAATTGACATCTGACATGGCGAATAAGGCTGTGGTAACAGACCATCAAATATGAAGTGGCCCTCTCTTACTAATATATATGTAGTCTGTCTATACACTTCTTCTAGACTGCTTTGTCTTTGTATAGATTTTTCATTTAAAATAAATTATTACACGAGTCTATGGACAATTGTTTTCAAGTTAAGCGTTTCTTTTAGTTGATTCTTAGTCTAGTGGACTACCAGTATAAAAAAGGTTTATAAATATTTTTTTATTCAATTCTAAGTCACAGACTGCCCATAGAAAAGAGTTTATATGTTGGTTATTCCGTTTAGTAGACTGCCAGTCTAAAGAACGTCTGTAAACACAAATCGATAGGTTGTGCATATATTATTCCACTTCTTATCTACAGACAGTCTATTTACAAAAGGCGACAAGTTGTCTCTCTCGCTCACTTAATTCACCGTTTATAGAGAAGCGTTTCTAGCGCCGGTAGGCGGCCACCATGTTTTTGTTGTGATGATGATATGGTGAGCGGAATGGGGTAACGGCGCGTGTTGCAACGGGCCACACTGCGTCTGCTGTATCAGTCACCTGCGATGGCTGGTTTCGAAAGCGCTGCAGCCGTCTTGCTGTCTCTCAGTGCGGGTAAGTGTGTCTTCTACAATGCGAACACATTTCAGATAACGAAAAAACACCACGAAGATAATTCATCGCAAGCATTCTGCGGCACCGCCTGATTCAAGGAAGCTGCAGCGTCGTCTGCTCCAATGCAGTTGCAACGTCTTGTAGTTGGCCAAGTTTTTTTTTCTGTGAGACAAGCATAACTATACGCGTGTTTCGGGCGCTTGAAGCACAGTAAAAAATATACTAGAGGACATCTAGTACGCTAACTTCGTTTCTTTAAACGCGGTTATCACATTTGTGCCACGCGCTACCGCCAAACGTTGTGCTGAGTCTTTACCCTGCTTTGTCATCGCGATGGTCGCGTGCTCTTAGCACAGATAATCAGTATGAGTGAAATAAAGTAATCTATGTTTTGCACGCGGTATGCAGTCGCAGGGAAAGCTCTAGCTCATACTTATTTTACATCAGACTAACGCGACACAAGTATGAGCACCATTTCACACTGACAACGGACACACTCATGGACATGACCAATTAGCGAAGCATTGCAGTGTGCAGGAGAAAGGAGCATTAGATATTATATCGCGTGTGCAGCCAGTTAGAGGCACTTTATTAATTTCTCCTGCGTGGTCAATGCAGAACACACAATTATAGGTATGTCTTCCTCAATAGAACTACATCTGCCTAATAACAAACAGTGGAAGACTATAGGGCTGTATGGTACATTTCTATTTCCGAGTTACACTACCGACTTTATTTTTCGCCTAGCTGAAGAGTTTATGCTTTATGCATACGACACCAACGTTTTTATACCTGCAAAAAATGACATTCATGTCACGTGTCCTCAGGAGTCTCTTTATTATGCCTAAGAGTCCTTAAGGCGAAAGCTTTAGTCATGCTCATGACTATGACTTCTACCACCATCCTTTAGTATTTCCTTCAGTTAGTACCCAGGTCCGAAACCGTTTCAGTAGTTTTTAGGTTGTAGTATTTTTTCTCTGGGTCATTGTCATTTTAGGTGGCTGTTTCATGACATGAATGGCAATTTTTGACATTCATGTCATGTCCTATCATTTATGTTTGTCATAGACTCTTGTCATACTGTACCTATTTTAGTACCTACGAAGTTAGCGAAACGACCATAAGAACACCAAGACGTAGGTGGCCGCTTAAGCTTTGCCTTTGAGAGTGGAACGCGACAGCACTTAAAGATCCCTGACTGCTTCTCACGCTTCTCGGCAACTGAGCTTATGTAACCGCAATATTTACCGGGTAGCGACTTTACAACTGTTAGTAGGTACAGCGGGGGCGTGGCACTGTGGGTCCCGTGACTTCCGCTTGACACATGTTGCCATGGCAATCGTGGACACGCAGCGATAAAGCGACCTTGCCGAGTGCAGCTCCTAGGTGCCTAGGGACCGAATAGTTTAGGGACGTTTGAATGTCTGGCGTTGTCTGGGCCACGCCACCCGCGCTTTATTATTGTAGCGTTTGTTCTAGCGGCGAAAAGTCGTGCAGTAGTGGTGGTGTGGCATGTAGGCTTTTGAACGAGGTGGCCTTTGGAGGGACCACCAGTAGTTTGTGCGCAGGCGCGAGCACAAGCGGGTGCGAGAGAGAAAATCTAGGGGCTTTTTCTTTTTGCATATCTGACTTTGCCTAGGTACTACGGTGAAGAACTTCCTTTGCTCGTTTTGTATGCGTTTGTCCCTAGGCTAGCCGGCATGTGCATTTGCGTTGATGGCGCCGTGCACAAATTTTGCTCTTGTGCTCCTACGACGTTTCTGGTGAGTTTGTTGCGTTTTATTGCGATAGCAATTATATGGACACTCAAAAGCAGATTTCTGCCGTCGGCGTCGCCGTCGCCGTCGGCGTCGCCGTCGCCGTCGCCGTCGCCGTCGCCGTGAGGTTCCGTATGACGTCATTTGGAGATGAAATCGTCGCCGCGCGCCGAACGCTGTATGTGCGAGTGAAAGGGCGAGAGGGGCGCGTCTTTCACGGGGAGTGAACGCACGGCCGGCGGAGAACAAACGCGCGTTCTGCGCCGTGCTCGCTTAAGGGCTGCAGAAGTAGGCGTCTCTTTTCTCCTTTACAATCACCATAAATGTAGAGCAAACGCACATTCTTCCGACGCGCGAGAAGCCGTGGGGGAGGGGGAGGGAGGGGAGGCGACGTTTAGCTGCGGCACCAAGTGCCTATTTATATCACAGGCTCCGGCAACAGTCACCAACGCCGCACGCATTTTGAGCGAACGCAGGCAAAACGCCGATGGCGTCGGCAACAGTTCTGCGTGTTACCCATGCTGCTGCATGTCCAAGTTTATACAGCTGATAAAGCTAATATTATTACTCCGTATAGCTCTCTACAAGTTTGCTATCGCAATTGATGCTTCGCCTTTCAGGTGAAACTGCGACCACTTTTTTGTTTCAACGGTAACTTAGGAAATGGTGCGATAGTCGCGAGGGGATCAATGAACCTGTGTGATTGACGACGAATCGGATAACTTCAATTCCAAAGCACTCCATGCTCATGTACTGGTTATCAGTGCATACTGCTCCGTTCAGGAGATTCGCGTGAATGAAAGCACTTCTACGTGTTGAAACACATTTTGCACCCTGTAGGTGTCCTGCGCAAGCGAATACTGCTCTCGTTGTGCCCCGGTGCCGCGGCGGAAACCGCGGTGCCGGGCGCTGACGCGAAGTGGCGGTCGTTGGGGCGTAGCAACACCCCAAATAAAAAACTACTGCTCCAGTCAGGTAGACTGATCCCGCCCTGATAGAGAGATTATGTCTGGATCATCAAAACAGTGATGAGTTTATTTAGGAATAGCATCGATCCCTTAACAGCAGCCACAGTTGTACAAAAGGAGCAAAGAAAGTTCTCCACCGTAGTACCTAGGCAAAGTCAGAATTCAAGGAGCAAGAGCCCCCACATTTCTCTCTCGAACCCGCGTGTACTCGCGCCTGCGCACAAACTACTGGCGGTCACTCCAAGCGGAAGTCAAAGGACCCGCAGTGCCTAGCCCCCGCTGTACCTACTAGCAATTGCAAAGTCGCTGCCGGGAAACGCTGGCGGCCAACGCTATGCACGAAAGGGAGCTTTCTGGTAGAAACGCGGCATTTTGTGTGGGACTATCCCTGAGGTAGTGCTGAGCCACCCACAAAAATTACATAATTTTCAGGTTTCTGTTGTTGTTTCGACCTTTTTATATTTCAGTCTGAAAAGATTTAACATAAAAGGCATGCGCTGTCAGTGTTTTGTTTCATGGCATTTGTTTGTGGGCTATCATTCTCAAAGTTCCGAGAAACAACATTGTCGAGAATCTAAGACAAGGTATGAGCAACTTTAGTGATAGAATAGTGTCGCAATATAACCCGCATATACCGCATGTCATACAGCAAGGCGTCGCATATCCGCGAGTAAGCGATGAGATAAAAGGAATTATGGAAACGCCGATCTCGCTGGAAGAGGTTAAGAAAGCTATTATAGTACTCAATACTAGGAAGTCCCCGGACCTAGATGGGCTTACAGAATCGTTGTGTAAGGTTCTAAAGGAAAAAGTAGCTGTAGTCCTAGTGCCACTTTTATTGCGATAGCAATTATATGGAAACTCCAAAGCAGATTTCTGTCGTCGTCGTCGCCGTCACCGTTGCCGTCACCGTCGCCATCGCCGTGAGGTTCCGCATGACGTCAATGGAGATGAAATCGTCGCCGCGCGCCGCCGAACGCTGTATGTGCGAGTGAAAGGGTGCGAGGGACGCGCGCTTTCACGGGGAGTGAACCCACGGCGGAGAACAAACGCGCGTTCTGCGCCGTGCGCAAAAGTAGGCATCTCTTTCCTCCTTTACAATCACCATATATGTAGAGTAAACGCGCCTCCTTCCGACGCGCGAAAGGCCGGGGGGGGGGGGAGGGGGAGGGAAGGGAGGCGACGTTTAGCTGCGGCACCAAGTGCCTATTTATATCAGAGGCTCCGGCAACAGTCACCAACGCCGCACGCATTTTGTGCGAACGCGGGCAAAACGCCGATGGCGTCGACAACAGTTCTGCGTGTTGCCGGTGCTGCTGCATGTCCAAGTTTATATAGCTGATAAAGCTACTATCATTACTCCGTATAGCTCTCTACAAATGTGCTGTCGCAATTGATGCTTCACCTTTCAGGTGAAACTGCGACAACTTTTTAACGATATTTTCGATATTTCGGTACTTCCGCCACCATTTCTTACGTCAAACACTGTTCTTATACCCAAGGTTAAAAACAAGAATAAGCTCATGCAAGTTACTTCGTATAGACCGATTTCACACAGAAACATACACTACAAAATATTCATGAAAATTCTTGCTAAGAGGCTGCAAACTGCAGGTAATACAAGAATTAGTCGGCGAGCATCAAACTTGTGGCTTAAAAGGTCGGTCAATAGTTACAAATATACATAAAGCCCGTTCCGTTCTGGGGTGTTGCTCTGGAGTCTAGAGTGCTGCATCTAGAAAAAGCGTTTGATAAAGTACCCCAGGATATACTGTTGGCAATATAAGAACACGTGAACGTTGGATCCGTTTAAAGAGAGAGTGTAGCTATAGCGTATAGAGGATGCACGACGCGTTTGATAGTAAATAAGGTGGTTGGAGCGCGCATCAAAGTTGAACGCTCGGTACGTCATGGTGCCCTTTGTCGCCATTGATTTTTCCCGTGTACATTGAACCTTTTTGTTTGAGCATAATCAATAGCGCCACCATACGACGATTTCGTCTCCATGCAGTGGAAGTACGTCTGCTTGCATATGCAGACGACATAGCACTATTTTGTGCTGATCATGAAAACATCAAATGCTGTAAAAGTTGTCAAACATTTCTGTGGCAGCGCAATAAACTCGGGGAAGTGCTTGGGATTTTGTAATGGATATCGGCCAACGACTCCAAACATTTTCTACAAAATCAGGTAAGATACGACTTCAACATCCTATTTGGGAGTCCCGTTAGTGCCGTTGGAAAATAACAAAGACAGTGAGCCTTTGTGGCAGCGGAAAATTGGGTAAGTGCGCGAAAAGGCTGACAACCTAAAGTGCTGGCCATTTTTGTCGAGAACAACGATGTGGACTTTGTTTTAATGCGATAGCAATAATATGAACATTCCAAAACGGATTTCTGCCGTCGGCGTCACCGCCGTCGTCGCCATCGCCGGGAGGTTTCCTATGACGTCAACGGCGATGAAATCGCCGCTGCGCTCCGGACGCTGTATGTGCGAGCGAAAGGGCTCGAGGGACGCGAGCTTTCACGTTGAGCGAACGCACGTCGGAGAGCAAACGCGCGTTCTGCGCCGTGCTCCCTGAAGGGCTGCAGAATTAAGCGTCTCTTTCCTCCTTTACAATCACCGTATAAATAGAGCAAACGCGACTTCTTCTGTCGCGCGAAAGGCAGTGGGGGACGGGAGGGAGGGGAGGCGATGTTTAGCTGCGGCACCAAGTGCGTAATTATATAAAAAAATGACAGCAGATCCACGAGGTGAATGATGATGAGTGGGCGAAGCTCCGGAGGGAATCATCGGATCTCCCGCTTAAGGGGACGCTAGCACAAACGCGTCAGAAACGTGCAGTACTCTCTAGTAAGGGGGAGAGGCCACAGCGTCTTACGCAGCCGTTTACACATGCCGGAACGTGCACCGCGTTTGCCGACGCCATCACATGACTGCTGAAAGAGTAAAGGCGGAGAGGCCACAGCGTCTTACACCAGCTTCTTACACGGGCCGTAACGCGCTAGCACAAACGCGTTAGAAACGCGCGGTCTTTCGTTAATGTGGGGTATTTATTGTCATCGTGGTGCGTGTGTCCATGTCCGCTTCGTGGCGTAGTGGGCTAGCGCTGCGCGTTGGGAAGCGTGGGGTCCGTGGTTCGATTCCGCGCTACGGACACAACTTTCGGAATTTTTTTTCTCCCGGAAGCGTTCTCCGGAAGCCGGAAGCTGGCTTCCGGAACCGGAAGCGGAACCGGAAGTGGAAACGGAAGCGGAAGTCGGCTTCCGGTTATACTATACATATACATATATATGTATATATGGGTATACTTACATATACGGACACATAACGCCAACTGGTTACACACTACTACTACTACGAGGGACGAACGGGTGCCGCTATAAGGAGCTTCGCCCCTAAAACGTCGTAAGGCGACAAGGTGGGTAAGATTTCCGACGCTGCTCGACGAGTGTCCTTTTCTGATCTCGTCGAAAACCTCCAACCCTCCCCCAGAGGCACCGGCAACAGTCACAAACGCCGCGCGCGTTCGGTGCGATAGCGGGCAAAACGCCAATGGCGTCGACAACAGTTCTGCGCGTTGCTGGTGCTGCATGTCCAAGTTTATACAGCTGATAAAACTACTATCCTTACTCCGTATAGCTCTCTACTAATTTGCTGTCGCAATTGATGCTTCGCCTTTCGGCTGAAACTGCGACACATTTTTTAATAGGCAAACTTTGGTATATAATAGAAGTAGTTCGTTGCTGTACAAATGTGCAGCAATGAACAACTACAATGAACAACAAACGTACAAATACAATGTACAAAAGTTGCATAGAGTTCTCGCCGTTTTCATTTGGGGATCTGCGTGGGAGCGGACACGGAGAACCAACGTATTCCGACGTGTGCTCTACGGAGGTTCGAGTTTGTCGCACCTCTACATAAGACAGCTAGTTAACCGATTCATGTTTTTTCGAGATGTATCAAACCCCTTATAGCGGACAGTTTGTCAGGTTAGACTAGGAAGAGCATTGCCAAACTTTGTAGTCGCGTCGGATAGTATGCCGGGAAGCCTCGGTGGATACTTAAAAGAGGTCTACCTGTCATGTATTTTCCTGCAGGCTCGCTTTTCATTGGACTATCTTTCGACTGTGTCGCGGAAAAAAGAAACTATACAAGGATCTGTGTAACATTGTCTTACCAGTTCCTCCGTATAGATCACAATATTGCGCCGCACCATGGGCAAACGTTCTTAAACGAGTTAAAAGCATGAGTGTACCAAGAGGAGTTAAAACATTTTTCCTCAAAGTGCATACAAATACGTTAGATGTGAAGACTTCTTTGGAAGAAAAGGAATTTTTTGTACCTTGGGGGACTCACTGTTTCATTTGTCGGAAGCCAGAAACGTTCGAGCATGTGTTCCAAGATTATTGGGCAGCATTTTTCTTCTGGGATATCTTACAACGTACTCTCAAGAAAGACCTACCTGTGGACACTTTCGGTATACGATTTTTGTCAGTTGAAAATGAGGATGGTATTCCATTTGATCTCATTATGCTCGTGGGCCTCCGCAGCATTTAGCAATCTGGGATGACAATTCGGAACGCTGACATAGACGCGAAGTTGATAAGAAGGAAAGCATCAACAGAATTTCCGTGCCAGTTTCAAACCCCACAGCCTGAATGGCTCCCAAGTGTTAAGCATTGTTAAACATGCCCGAATATTAACGGGATCGCGCAAAGCTAGTTCCGAGAGACTCGTTTTATCCCTCGAATGTATCTTTTTGTGTAATTGGGTTGTTCAATGTGGCAATACAGAAAAAAAAAAGAAGCAAGGCGTGACAGATACATATGCGTTAACATATACATATGTTATAAGGACCGAGGTTAGGTCCACTGTAACAATGCGTGAGTCGGCGAGCGAAAGAACACGGAACCGTTCAGGCCGATGGCAGGAGCAGAAGTTCTATTTTATTCTTCTATTTTTCTAACCTCAAAGCACGCAACACGAGGAACTATGCACATGCACCTTAGCGCCATATATAAAAGGCGGCCGATGAAGATCACGATGGCCGCTAGACCTATATTTAATTTTCTCTAGCGGCCATCATAATTTTCTCTAGAGATGCTATAGCATGAAAATTAATATTAACGATTAGAATTCATTTATTATCTCATTCTTAAGTACGAAAATCTCATTTAAGTATCCATAATTTTTCTTCCCACTGCCGCCCGATTCATGGCCAATCCCCCGTAGTGGGTTGTGCTATTTCTGTAGGCACCAAACCAAACCAAACCAAATCTAGCGGATAACGCCGCCGACGCCGACACCTGATTTTCTGCGTCACGAGACCCTCAACATTGTCGCGTTAAAACGATACAGCGGTCAGTCCGGCACATGTATCAACGATAAATGAAGAGCCTAGAACAACGATGGGGCCAAGTTCGACATCACTGGAAACTTTAGCTTATATTGTAGGCAGTGTAAATGTTGCTCTGTGTTTTCTCAGTGCAACATACAGTTCAAGTGCCGAAATAAAACGACGATAGAGGTTGATCGCCAAACATTTTCTGCAATATCAGGTGAGATACTACCCCAGCATACTATTTGGGAGAGGCGTTGGAAAATTTCAAAGACAGTGAGCCTTTGTGGCGGCGGAAAATTGTGTAACTGCGCGAAAAGGCTGACAACCTAAAGTGCTTTTACTGGCCAATTTTTGCTAGAGCAACGATGTGTAATTTGTTTTTAGAAGGCAAACTTCGGTATATAATACACGTAGTTTATTGTTCACGCATGAATGTACAAAAGTTGCATAGAGTTCTCGCCGTTTTCATTTGGGGATCTACCTGGGAGCGCACACGGCGAAACAACCTATTCCGACGCGTGCGCTACGGAGGATCGAGTGGGCCGCACCTCTGCATAAGACAGCTAGTTTACCGATTCATGTTTTTTCGCGATGTATCGCGAAATATTTATGCACATTCAAGATTGTAGGGTCAGAAGAGAATTGCGTAAGTAGTCATTCCAATAACCTCACAGATAAAGAAATGGAGTTTCTTGCCCTGACTCTGTAAAACAATGAGATGCCGTGTGTGTATGATGAAAATACCATTAGTACTATCCTTTTGTGTGTTGGTTTAGTCATCTCACGGGCTTACACTTGTTCTTTATTTGTGGTTCAAAGGCAAGGTATGTCAATAATTTCATACAGCTATTAGTCAGCTTTGTCTCGCCCGTATGGTATCAATGTTTTCATAAAAGGCTCAAAGGTCGCTTTCTATTAAAGCTTCGTGTTGTTGATTGGTCAAAAAATAATCAAAGAGAGGTGCTGGCCCACGGAGACGATGTGCATAACCTTTCGAGAGGCGCACCTTCTGTTTGAGGCTGTATAAAGTCGTCGAAATGTCCACAAACGCAAAAATTCACATTCATCTTGCTTGGAAGATGCTAGACAAATATTCTTGCTGTCAATATTGCAGTATCCGTGTGCTTCTCTGCAAGAAAGCTATGTTGCTCAGTTTATATTTCATAAGAAGCTTATACTGTACTTATCTATTGCAAAATTTAAATACATTCGGCGTTTTCACTCCCTTCAGGTTTTTCGAGTACATTCATAACAACGCAGTTATGAGCCTTAGTCATGCGTCATTATTGCAGGAAAATCACGCAAATGACAAAGAATGGAAACGAACTTTTTATTCGTTGTTCATGAATGTTGTATGCGAAAATCGTTTAGTCAGAGGATGTTATTCTTCTTGTGGCAGATTATTTCCGGGGAAAGGCTTCGCTGGCGCATTGAAAGATGCTTCCAATATGGCCAACATTTCGTTTTAGAACACGTTCAATCATCAAATTATTTGACAGCAGGTGATAGTTTTGGAAACTATGAATAAGTGTGATATATCAGTTCCAGCGCTAATGCACGCTTACGTGTCAAGGAAACAGATATATAAACCTTTACAACAGATTATCACAGTACAGCTTCCATCTTATTACATGGTTAGGAAACACTCTGGTGGCGACAAAATTTTATGCAGATATCAAGGCATGGTGCTGTTCAGTGTTACGCATTGAATTAGGGCTATGAGAGGAATGGTTGTAATCGCCTTCTAGGTGAATGACAGCACCTTTATCTTGTTTTTCGATTGGCAACGCACGGAAATACTATACCGATGGCTAATCACTCGCCGTCCACGCCTCCTCCTCTGCGGAAATCATAGCTGGCGTACAAACGGTCGCCCTTTCTCGTGATACCGTTGACGGTGGAGATTTTCCCTTCTTTCACCTCGAAGACGTGTCCCTTCTTCTCCAGCTCGGCAATGCACTCCTGGAATTTGCCAGAATAGAGAGATATAGCGCGTAATGATACAGATCACGTCGCAACCTACATGTGTAAGAGGCACTTATGTATTTTCGTCACATCTCTAGTTTTAATGCACAGCCAGCCTTTCAACAGAACGCTAAAGCAATGTGCCGTTACATACCACATTGCAGCTTCAAAGAATAACATAATTTTTTTCGTGGATATGCAGTACTCCAGGCATTTTCGAAGCGTTACCACAGGTGCATTCAGGTATCTTACCATTAAGTAAGCAAGTTTCACTCACTGAAATTTGACATGCCAGCAAGATTTCATTGCTCTAAGGCAAAAACTGCATCATTGATGCAAAACGGCATTATTGATGCAGTAGTCTAGGATTTCAAAAAAGGGTAATTCTTGCGTTCAGGGTCAAACTGCAGAATTTCGAACAGCATAACCTAAGACAGCGTTCGGTCGTGTGTCATGCTGCTCAATATTCTGCTGTTGGACCCTGTTTGATCAAACCCTTGTAGAGGATTTGTGCACTCGGAAAGCAGAGCTCTTGCCAAGAACGACAGCACATCAGAATGACGTGGTGTGCTGGACGCCGTGCTTTGTCTGAATGTTGTATCGACATGAAGCATCGAGGATTGCTGTTCACCCATTCTGGACAACGACTTCACGAACTCGGTCAACTTACAATTCACCCAGCCTAGGCTTCGCCTCACCTGTGGAAAGTCCGGCTCTACAATGACACTACTCGGGATGAGCTGGTGATGAAGCCTTGGAAGGTCGATGGCTTCCTTGATGCTGTAGCCTCCCCAGAGAGCTCTCATTGCCACCTACGTCATAAATGTGAAAAAATGAAAAACAATATCATAAAGTGTCATCGTTTTAAAAATTTCTCATAATCTCAAAATCATCACTTCATCACCTTAACTCAACAGCATCGTAGAACGTCTCATAAAAGCCTGGACCACGACGAGTTTTCCTTCAACTGCGAAGCTTTCTTCCCGACAAACTGGCATGGGTAAAGAAATAAAAGGGGCTAGTTGCGTCTACGTCCGTGTTGCCGTCTTTGTAATTTTTCACTGGTGTAAAACTCAGCGCAACGCAATCATCACAATATAGGTTTCTTTTGTAGCTCCTTGCCATGGTCAGGTTGATGAGAATTTCTTCTTTAAAAAAGATACACCGGCATTCAATATACCATGCCGGCAACCTGTCGTGTTCTTTTACACCTCTGACCTCGGAGAGAGAGTATAAGGAGGTAGGGGGGGGGGGGGTGTCTTTTCGGGCAGCAGTCGATCGCCGGCAGAGCCAAAGCCGTGTCTCCCTGGCATTGCTGGCTCTGGCCGTGCGGCATAGCCGTGCGTCTCAAGAAAAGGTTTGGTCTTCTGCTGAAAGCCCATTCTTTAGACTCGGCCGCCTTCGGTCACATACTGAAGAAGAGGCCGAACCGATTTCGAAACGTCGGGAAATACTTAACGTTGGCTGGAGCAGCTTTCGCTTCTAACGTTTCGCGTGTTCCATGCCGAGCGCACGTGGTTCACTAAGAAGCGTCATGCATGGAATGTAAACTGAACGCGTAATAGGCTCTCGTGTACTTATAATGCAGTGGAGTCGATGGTGCATGCAGTTTACAAAGTAAGAGATGCACGTGAAACGCAAAGCATTTATTACATCTTGGCAACTACTGATAAGTAACGTCCCGCGTAAATTCTACTATCCAAATCACTGCTAGGTTTATGACAGTTGGTCTGCGCTGCGAACGTTCACCCCCTAGTTTGTGAATTCGTCACCTGCGCAGCGCTCGCCCGCGTCTTACCCTACCGAAGGACTTGCGTCCCGCCGCGTTGGGGCTCTGGGCAGTACCATGCCACCTCTGGAGGACGTAGCTCTGGCAATGACGGTCTTCCTACTGCATCCGGTCATCCGAGGGCGAGTCTGTCATGCGTGACGGTGCACTATAGCCCCAATCGCCAATAACACCAGCTGGTCAGAGACGTGAAAGCAACCGGTGACCTGATGGCAGGCTACAGTGACCAGGAGCAGCGCCATCTGGGGGTGTCTGGTGGCTTCTGCACAGTCTCACCCACTTGAAGACGCAGATAACCCAAAGGCAGGCATGGGACGACGCATGCGCTGTAGCAGCTTGCAGCGACGTGTGTGCTTCCTCTGCAGCCTCAAGTGGCGCCAGTCGGGAGCACTGCGGTGTTGGAAATAGCCGGATCAGCGCACGAGGGCAGACAACTCGCTGACAGAGACGGACGGAGTCAACCAGCTTGTCTTGGGCCGAAGCAGACGACAACATCCCTGGTGTCCTCTCACGAGCAAGTGTTAGGGCACCCTGTTTAGTCTGGTTGTCTCCTAGCGTTGGCTTCCTCTCACGCCGCTTGAAAATCTCACTCGACAAAACAGTGACGTGTCCTGCAGAGTTGGCGACATGCGCGGCGTCTCGCGCCCTTTTTCTCGTAAAGAGAGTCCGAGACATTTCGCGCAGCAGAGGAAAGCCCCAAGGCACGGGGGGTGAGTTGGTTGTGTGATGAGGCGTCTCATAGAGGCCACATTTTAGAGGTGACGGCAGGTTGTTTTTAATGAACCATAACTGCAGGCTGGTGAGGCTCTGAGAACAGCGCAGTAGCCTGGACCGCGAGGTCGTCACTCTCACGTACGCTCGGCGTTGACAGCGCTTCGAGATGCGAGCCGTTGCCTTGGGGGACGACAGGCTTGATCCACAAGAGAAGCGACGAAGTCTTGAACCCAAGCCCGCTGCCGTACGCTGGCACCGTGGTACCCACGGAAGTTTTCAACCGTTGTTCAGGGTGACGGCACCGACAGTTCCGGAATCCAGCCACTGTCATCAGCTCGGTCCGAGCGCTGCTGCACTGGATCTTCAGGCGTGAACATCGAGGATGGCTACAGCCTGGAGGCAATCGTTTGAGTTCGCCTGGCTTCATAGCGGATTGCTTAGTGGTTCGTTTTCGCCAGCAGTGGTAGGTAATAGAGGACAAAACTTTCCTGCGGAGGACGTGTTGCCTGGCTGCTTGAACGTGACGATCGCGTAAGGATCCCGTCCGCTGGCGGTTGTGTTACACTTATAGCGTCCTCCTGATCGTGGGGCTTCTCGGAGAGCCTTGTTCAGATGCCATTTCAGCGGCGGGCCTGACGTGTTCAGTGGCCTTGGGCCAGCGGCACCAACTCATGAGGGACGATGGCAGCAAAGTGAAATCGAACGTTTCGAGGTCGGGCCACGTTCACAAATGATAGTTTGTCGTGACGTACGCAGAGACGTTATCCTTGGGCAATCTGATCAACCAATCTAATGGCAACAGTAAAACGCTACAAATTTTTGAAAACAGAATTTTCTTTAGGTTTTCTACTGCCCATCAGAATATTGCCATTTTCCGCAGAGACGGAGGAAAATCCGTAAGGTTAAAGGGAACAAAGAATAGATCGCCATGTCTGAAGCTTCATAACAATACCCCTGCGCCTAGAAAAAAGCCGGAAATTTCTAAACTGTACCTTACAAAGGGTCCGTAGAAAAATAGGTAGTTCAGGAAACATGGTTGCTTTTCTTAACTTGAGTCTTCCAAATGCATGTACACAAAAATAGGTATCATTCGCAGCACTGTACATGCGCAATATGTATGTAATTTATTTCTGGTTTTAAATGGCACTGATATTCAATCATTGAATCTCCTGAATATAATTTTCATGCCAAGTTACAGAGTTGTAAACTTGGTAACTCAATTTCTTGAACATCACCTATTCAACAAAATTTTTGTGAACATAAATTGAAGTCTTATTAATCTGTGTTCATGTATAACACACTTCTTTTTTTGCTTTCTTGTACCATTAAAATGGGCACAGCGGCTCTATAATGGGGGCCCCATCTACGTTTCGTATGAATAAGTCTAAAAGGCAACAGCTAAAACTTCCCTTTTAAAAGCTCTGAGAAGCGACTGACGTTTCTTTCAGAGGATCGTCCTTCAATATTTAATATAGGGATGCAGAATGGAGAAATATAAGGGGCATCGCCTGCAATCGCTGACAAAAAGTGATTCCTTGACGCGGTTTGGGTGAGCTTTGCAATGTTTTCTCTGATGTCGCGACGTTTCATTCTTTGCAGGCACATTACAACCACGAATGCCAATAAGTGTGCGAAATCGAATTCGAATCTAGTGCAGTCCAAACGTCAGGTTGTGGCGACACAATGTTTGGACAGACTGCCTACCCCGCCTCTCCCACTGTCCATTTCTTTAGCCTCCGGTAGTCACAACCATCATCGCTATCAGCAGCATACTTCACATCCACTGCCGGACGACGCTGCGTCCTGGACTGCACGACATCTTAGAATGACAGCAAGGCGTAACAGGCCACGCAAGCACGAAGTGTCTGGATAAGGTCTACATTGTCTCGAGAAAGAAGGTTGCGAGGAATGGGGCAGACATTTCGGGTCTTCTCTTTACTAGAGATTACAGTAAAAATGACAGCTTGTGTCGCGGTTTACAGCACTTAATTTATCGTTAGTGCTGATACAAAAAGGTCTCGATTCCTACTTATCTTTCTTTTCAGCTAAGTTCGAATCCAGCTTCCTCCTTTTCTTTGCCGCTTCTGCGCTATCATCATCAGTCGTCACCTCCAACGGCGTTCTTTCCTCTGGCGGTGCTCGCGATCGTACCACGAGACGTTCGACTTCGCTTCGCTGTCATCACCTCTCCCGACTGCGTGGCGCTTGTACTACAAGGCCACCGAGGACTTCAAGACGGCCACCCTCACCTCATCCGAACGAGTCGCCACAGGGTTTATAGGACGCTCTAACAGCCTCATCCACCAACACAAGCGGACGGCGTCACCACGCGATCACCACGCTCAAGCAGCCACGTAAAAGACATCCACCGCCGGCAAGTCCTGTTCACCATCCAACTGCGCTTGCGCGAAAACACACCAGCACTTGAGAGATCCTCCATGAAGACGGGTGGCCTTAAGCGATTACCATCGGGCTTAAGCCTTCCTCTATGCTGGCGGCCGAAGATCCAACGCCGCACCACTAGATGCCAGCTGTGGGCGGTGGCGGGACTTCGGAGCTGCCGACGGCGTTACCCTGAGCGACGGGTGAGAACTTCCGCGCTAGCCACGAAGACTGCGTACGGTGGCAGAACTGGCTTCGAGTCTCCGTCGCTTACTCTGTGGATCAAACCAGTCGTTCTTCATGGCGACGGCTCGCCCCGTACGCGCACTCTACGTCACGATTCGGGGAATGTCACGATATCGCGGGCTGTCCTGCGACGCTACCCTCAGAGACCCGCCACCAGACAGCTATGGTTCACAACGAAAGGAAATGCGCCGTGGCCTCTGCAACCTGGCGTGTACGAGACACCTCAGCCGACGAAGGACTCATCCTCAGAGACACGCGGGTTTTCTCAGCCAGCGGTGCGAAGGCGACAGACATCGGACGCCGTCACTGGCCAACTGCTCTGCGTCTATACACCGGATGCCGCGCGAATATCTCATTGTAGACACGTCGCTGCCTTGCCGAGCGAGGTTATCGAGACGAGCGACAGACCTGTCCTAAGAGTACCGGCTCCCGGACAAAGCAAGTACTTGGCAGACGCTCTCGAAACCCGGCGCGCTGCAGTGCGAAGCGTCAACGCGGACGGACGCAAATCATTCGGGTGCTGGTTGCTGGCACTGACAGTAGCAGGCCAGCGCCGCGCGGGTGACGAATAGACCTACTATGGGCCGAAGGCACACAGCGCAGACCAGTAGATATTAACTTCGCAGTGATTTTGATAGTAGAACGTTTAGGTTGCGTTATGTTTTCGTAGTTGCGTAGGTACAATAAATCTTTTGCGTAGCATATGCATCTTCCCCTTTGTGACCTTGATACACGATCGACTGGATACGCCTGAGTATATGCTTTCAATTTCGACGTGCTGCACGAGAGACACAGAAAAAGCGAACTCTCGCAAGCCATGCGAAACAATAGAAAATGATGCAGCAGCTGACCAGCGGTCACTCCGTGGCATAGCACGAGCTAGGTCGCTGGTTCGATTCCCGACTGTGGCGGCCGCATTTCAATGGAAGTGAAGTGCGACGGAACATAGCGCACACTAGTGGTTAAAAACTTCGCACAATTTTTTTTTCTTTCAAATGAAACCTATCTGTCTATGCCCTCCACGTTCCACCGGTTAAATGGACAGACGCTTGCTAGATGTTTGGGTATTAATGCGACTAACATTCTTAGAGAACTTTGCCCCCGTAATTGGGAAATTGAAGCAAACTCTTCGTACAAGCCATATCTACTTTCGTATCTTGTGGAATGCGCTTACCCGCGGAACTGTGCCATCACGAATTTCAGCTGTTACAGCGCGTAAGAACTAAACTGGGAGGTTGAAGGAATTGAGGGCAAAGCCGCACCCCTCGAGGCAGCGTTCTGCTTGCGTCACCCAGCAGCGGACGGCAAGCGTGCTGCGGCTCCCTGCTTCTCGATTTCGTAGCGCGCTGGCTACCCACCGCTGGGTGTTGTGAGCAGAACGTCGTATCGAGGAGTCCGGCATTCCGCTCGCTGCGAAGATGTGGGTTTGTATCCCACCTGCGGCCAACTGTTTTAGTAGCGCATCGGTTTAAGCTTCGCAAAATTGCGGTGTGCAACGCTAAAACTGGTTGGCGCGCGAGGAAAGGTGGACAGGGGTTACGTTCTACTCAGGCGGCAGCTGCCGCTTACGGCGCGGCCTCGCGGGCACCGTGTCTTGAAAGCGATCTGCAACGTGTGCAAAGTGCGCGCCTGCGCGGGCCTCATCTTCAAAGTGATCTGCCACGTAGACAAAGTACGCCCAGTGCCGGTAGCGTCGTATGCGCTGCGCTTTCGACGTTTAGGTCGCGTTGAAGCGAGACAGCACGAAGGTAAATTCGCTCAGTGCTGCTGCCGCACTTCCTGACTGCAGCGTTTTGACAGCGAGTTTCCGCGGTCATCGAGCGAGAATGTGTTCGTGTTTACCTGTACACGCGTGACACCGTGCTTGTTAATTTAGTTTATACGGCCGATAAAAGTAATATCCTTACTTCGTGTAGCTGTCTACTAATTTGCTATCACAATCAATGCTTCGCCTTTCGGGCGAAACTGCTACTTTTTGTTAATAATGAACTGGTAATTACACGCATATCACAGCTATGCTTCAGCACATGTCATAAGGGCCGAAAATACTATTTTAGTTTTCATAAGTTAAATCTAACTTAATTTTTTTTATTTGCATGAATGAGATGTTTTGTGTGTACAAAGCGTTGCTGAAAAATTTCGCTCCTAGATTCTCTGTCCTGCCTTATTACAATTTATCTCCTGGGTCATGTCACAACCATGTTCCGCGATGGCTTTGGAGACTACATGCCATTTGGCCATGGTGTGTTTATGCGGCTGCACTCTCTTTTTCAGATGGCTCATGGGGTCATTGTTAATAATTCAAATCGGGCACAGGGAGCCTGATAGCCTCAACTTCTGTATATGTATAGCACGAAGCGGTTGTTTTGTATTTATGATCCACTTGGTTGTTTGGTTGCTGTTGTGCGTGCAATCCACAAGCCGAGTTTCCTAACGGTGTGCAAAAGCAGTTCGCTCAGAGAAATAATTTATTTGAAGGAAGGCAGAGAGGTCGGCCTGAGCTAGCATGCTCTAGCCTGTTACTCTGCACAGGGGGAGGGGGAACGGGGACATAAAGGCTGGATGAGGGGTGATGACATGTCTTTGTGCCTCCCTTGAATATGACAGCTATAGATTAAATGTAGGAGAATGGGGGTAACAACGTAAGGAAGGGACAGCCGCATGTTGTAGTACAAAATTTGCACACATAACCACCATCAGTTTCCAGTCGTGACCTGTGAGTACGATCGTTCTCCATAGTATCTGGTTCTGGAGTTGCTGATAATGCGTCGTTTATAACAGCCTTCATCGTAATGCTTCTGAGCACAGCAACTTTTTGAATGAATGCTTATAGAGTGAACACCCAGTCGTGTTGCTACGATACAAATCTTCGCTTAATTTTTTGAGGGCATCGATTACATAAATATTCTACTTACCAAGGCCACGGCAGTCGTGATTTTAGATCCTCCAGTACCGCCCAGCGCAAGTACTGCATCCCCATTGCTGTCTACGAAGACGGACGGCACCATAGAAGAGAGGGGCCGCTTCCGCGGTTCGATGAAGTTAGGCCGCGTGGGATAGATGTCGTACAAGTTGCTCATACCGGGCGTAGAAAAGTCGTCCATCTGGTTGTTGAGAATCACGCCACTGGAAGTGCGCAGTTGGCTGCCAAAACTAGAGAGAGGCGAATGAGTTTTTGTATTAGATGCGTAATTCGTAATCACTGGAAAGTTATAGTTTCTCTTATTATGTTGGTAGCGTATTTCGTTATGAACTTTTACTACGTATAAAGAATAATTTCTTATTTCCATAGAAAAGATAAATCGCTAAATTGTTCCGCTTTAATGACGGTACATATAAATATCCGAAATAATATTTATTTTCTACGTATATGTGAGAAAAGCATCGATAAAAAACATAATAAATGTAAAGAAAAAAAAAGCCGGCAGATCCCACGCCCTGTGGGTCCAGTGTGGGAATCGATGTTGTGCGAAGCACTCTGCGGGGAGCCTAACCAGTTAACGAAACTACCATCATAGCACCAAGACATAGGCGGCTGTTTCACGACGTACATGACACACATGCCAGGATATTCATGCCATGACCTATCATTTATGTTCGCCATACACTCTTGCCATACCATGCCAATATTGGTACATACCAAGTTTACGAAAGGACCATGAGAGCACCAAGCGTCTTGTAGGCGGCTAGATATACAGATAGATAGATAGATAGATAGATAGATAGATAGATAGATAATAGATTGATAGACAGACAGATAGATAGATAGATAGATAGATAGATAGATAGATAGATAGATAGATAGATAGATAGATAGATAGATAGATAGATAGATAGATAGATAGATAGATAGATAGATACTGTCAAAGTGGCAAATGTTCGCCAAGAAATGCGTCGCATTTAAACCAAATTTGCAGAGATATCTTCAACATAAGGGAGCAAATTCCAGAAAGAAAACTGGAAGTTGATTTCACACTACTGGTAGTCGGTTTGACACAAAGCTCCTGTCATATATTTCATATATTTGGTCAGGTATAGTATTACTCAACGCGAAAGCGTTGAGGGTAGCAGAAAATGCAGCGCCAGCGTCGGTGGAGTTTCCGTGAGCGAAATTTGCCGTATGTATTTAGGTATATGCATATGCCACGTCTTGCTGTATGACATGCGCTATATGCAGGTTATATTGCTGCACTATTCTATCACTAAAGTTGCTCATACCTATTTTTATATTGTAGACAAAGTTATTCATCGGAATTTTGAGAATGACAGCCCACGTACGAACAAAAGTCATGAAAAAAACCCCGACCGCGCAGGCCTTTTATGTTAATTATTCTCAGACGAAAATATTAAGAGTGCGAAGCAATAACAGAAACCTGAAACAGATGTAATTAAAGCGAAGCTTTGTACCTCTACCAGCCAAGGGTTCTGTCGTGTACGTCGTTGTAAGCAAAAAACGATCCCGACGAACCGCTAACAATTGCGGGTATAGCAGTATAGCTTGCTTAAATTCAGGCATTCAGCGTACAACTAAGCACTTGTTTTCGCAAGAAAAACCACAAAAACAAGCTTCAAAGTGATGAGCCAACATGATGGATGATAAGGGCTGCGGGCAAACAAAGGAAACAGGCTCGGCGCAGTCCGTAAGATTAGATTGCAGCTGTTGCAAAGCTTATGCAGCTGCTTGAAAGAGGGTTGACGTCATTCGAAACCCTTCCAGCCTATGTATTTTTGGGCGTGCCTGTGGACTACCTCCGGGATCGGCCCGCGCACGAGGCCGCGTTTCTACCAGAAAGCTCTCCTTCGTGCATAGCGTTCGCCGCCAGCATTTCCCGTTAAACATTGCGGTTACGTAAGCTGCAGTTGCCGGGAAGTGTGAGAGGCAGTCAGGGATCTTTGAATGCTATCGCGTTCCACTCTAAAAGGCGAAGCTTAAGCGTCCTCCATTTTTGTTCATTTATTTTCCATCGTGTGTGTGACACCAATGCAGCTGGAGGCATTGGGTCGGTCTATCTCCTGACCCTGTTTGCTTGCTTGCTTCCTATATTATGGCGCGTACCCACTACGGTGGATTGGCCAAGAAGCCGGCGGTTAAACGGGTGGGACGGGGGAGAAAACTGTAGGGAAAAAGTATATGCGAGGGAACAGTTGAAATTATGCAATGAAACAAACTAACGTTAGAGAGATTTTTTTTCTTATAGGAAAGCGTGTGCTTCTTTGAAAGGAGAGCAAGCTAGAAGGTAAGAAATTTTATAGAATTTGAATTAGAGTTTTGCAAAATAATAATAATAATCAGTATATTAGCCTAAATTTGAATTTTGTAAAATAATAAATAATAAACCAGTAAGTTAACTAGGTATTCTTCTTGGGTCACAGGGGAACTCGAATACGACCATGCATGCGTTCCTGTGGCTAAAACCCAATGTTGATGCCCTAAAGTACAGAATGTTTTCAGTGTTTATAGATATGCCTAATTTTCGGAATGGAATTTAAAGGTATATTTTTGTCTGCATTGCGAATCGACGGCACGTTAATAAAAAATGATCCATGGTTTCAGGTTCTTTGCCGAAATTACAGAGGGGACAGCGCCAGACCAGACCTGTGAAGATAACAACAACTGTGAAGTGGAATACGGCAGCGTAATTTTGTGAGGGATTTGTAATTTACGTGTTAGGACACTACTGATTGTCCCAAGGGTAAATCAAATGATCTGTCTCTGTTATTTGGAATGTCTGTTTTGCAGAGTAATTTAATAGAGAGAATTTTCTAAATCCTCTTTGCAAAAGAAAGACAGTCGCGCCAAACTTCTACCTTATCTCGCCTTGTGTTCCTCTGCTAAACCAAGAAATGATGCCTCTATGCCTCTCATTTAGAGTAGGTCTATTAAATTTAGCACAAAACTTCGAAATCAATACAGAAACACAGCAAGAAAATTAATATTTCCTGTATGTTGCCTGTAGGCAACATTCGTCAATATAGGGGTTAAAGCCACGCATTCACATCCGTCTCAAATTTTCTGACTAATGAATGGTTATTGTCGAACACATTTACCTTCTTTTATTGACAGTGCCCTTATTGGGCTTGTTGGTGGATGTTGTCAAACAGCATAATTTTGAAGAGAGCGACACAGGACTATAAAAAGTCATGTTTGACACGATGTAATTTTTAGCTGACAAATTTTATGACATGTTTCCCAAAGAATCCAACTGATGTACGTGATCACCCCTTACACAAACGCACACACACATTTCGTAGAGTCAAGTAGGGATAGAAACTCAAACCAATTGATTCCAAGGATTTCGCCTAAATGTTAGAGCCATGTAATTGTTTTTGCTTTTTAATTATAGTACAACATATTCAATTGTAAATGCCATGGCTATAAATGGCAAAACATAATGAACGTAATAAACAACAAGATTTCTCCGCATACGCACTGGTTGTTTATAGTTGAGGTAATGGCGATGACGTCTCCATTGTCACCCCAGAAGGTTGCGTGTGCGGTGCCGCCATCCCTGGGCAAGGAATCGTTGACGAATCCGTAGTGGGTGGGGTCGTCGAACGTGAATGACTCGTTGATAAGATTTCTCACGGCTGCAGCCCACTCGGGCGTCGTCATGTTGTGTTCGAGCTGGGATGCGGTTTTGCGCATATTAGATCGAGTTAACATGTAGGTGCACAAGTCAAGGAAATAAATGGCTCCATGCTACGATTCCTACAGCAAGCAGAGCTCAACCTTAATTCAGCAGAGCCGCAAAGATTAAGCTAAATAATTACTGAGTTGAACTACTCGATAAAGAATTAACAAAATTTATCGAACAGAAATGTCGGATAACAATTTCTGCACATTTTGTGTACGGTAATGCGTTTAATTGATGCGCATGGGATCTCTTTGCCAAATTGATGTATAACCAGCAGCAATAATATGACGTAGTAGTTTAAAACAGCTGCTGCTTATTCCTTCAATATACTGGGATGTGGCTAGACAAAATTCTGAGATTGTTGACAAATATCTCAAACGAAACATGACGTTAACAGACCTCCGTAAGCGACAAAAGCGACGTGGCGCGTTACTTTCGTGTTGTTGGTCCGACTGATTCATGCGTTGCAAAGTCCCACAGAAACACTGCGGTTATGAGGCAAACAGTAGTAAAGGGCTTCGGATGACTTTTTTCAACCTAGGAGTTTCTTAACTAGCACTTAAATCGAAGTGCACTAGACTTTTTGAGCTTCGCCCGACCGAAGTGGGGCCTACCCGGCCAAAATTGAACCCACCACCTAGTGCTTAGCAGCAGAACGCCTCAACCACTGCGCCACCGAGGCGGGTCCCACGTTGTTAGTACATGTCAGCAAATAGCAGTAACCACCATCGAGTACACCAAGCTGATGACTTCAGAACTCCATGACTTACGGAATACTTCGCAGCATCGGATTGTTCTACATACAGTTCTGCATAACGTGGTTAATCTTTTATGACTCTGAAGTTCACTATCTGATGGAGAAGAACGCTAAAAGCTCTGTGGGTGGCTTTTGTTATAGAAATAAATTAAATTGTGGGGTTTAATGCACCGATACTGCACAGTTAGTTTTGAAGGATGCTTTAGGGGAGGGATCCGGATTATTTTGTCCAATTTTGGGGTTCTTTTATGACCAGGAATTTTCGACATTGCCCCTTTTGCAGCCTGTTCAACTTTCCCGCATTACACCCGCGTAACTCAATTGGCAGCATTTTCAAAAAATTACATTTCATAAGATTGGCCGAGTATCAGCAAGTCGTAAACAGCCACTCCGAAGGACTTTCTGATAACATGTGAACTTGCGGCACTTAGTGGGCATTCAGTGCTGCATTAGGGCAGTGTTTTGGCCAGGAACAAACACTGCTCTGACGCAGCACGAAGTGCCGGCTAAGTGTTATCAATCCGCATGCTAATAAAGAGAAGTACTCACTCGGTGTTGCTAACGAAAATCTATTGCAACTAGGTTGAGCTTTTGAAATTGCTACCCATTAAGTTACACTGTCGTATTGCGGCGAAGTTCAACAGAGTGCTGAAGGGGCATTGTCCAAAAGTCTTGGGTATGGACGTAACCCCAAAGAACGGCACACCAGCATTTTGCATTCTGTCCTTATCATAATGCTGCGTCCCCACCCAGAAAATCGAACCATCAACTTCGTGTTCAGCAGCGTGCTCCATGCCTCTGAGCCGCCTCGGCAGGTAAAAAAAAAACTCTAGGTGACAAAAATTGAGCCAGCCTGCTTCCATTGCATATCTGATGCCAAGGTTATGGACTCACGAGCTGAAGCCGCCTAATCGAAACCATTAGTAATGAATATTAACAGAGGTGAAGACATGAGATAGTGCTGGGCAGTACACGTGCTCTGTGCAGTGGGCTTGAATCAGCTGCCTTTCGGCTTATGTTACGAACGACAGGCATCAGTTATATGGTTAATAATGTTCTTAGTGTGACCAAAATATCGTAACACTTCCAGAATTCACTGAGACTGCAGAAACGAAAATGCGCAGAAAGGGTGTCTGTAGGCCATCGGTTACTTAATGTTAAGGTTATCAATCTTGCGGCATTTATTTTTATTTTTTACCTTGAGTAACCAGACAGACATAATTGTACACGTCAGCAAGCACAGTCAATAAATGTCATTTTTGCTTTATGTACTCTTCTCATATTATGCCAAAGCTCAACATGGACAAACTTCAGCAACTATTTTCATTCTCTGCCACATGGTACAAAGTTCTCATTCAGCCAAGCAAGTGATCTTTTCGCTCACCCCTTCCACATCCTCGAAATCGCTGTCCGCGAGGCGGGACCTCCCGCCGTAACCATGCTTGCAGGCTTCTATGAAGCTGGAAGGAAACATAAAGACAGTCGTGAAACAGCCAGTTAGTGCGCAAACAGCTACTTATGCACACTTTATTGTAAAAATTATTTCAGTAATTAGCGATGACTTCGTAACTATGTTTATATTACGACACATACAGTGAAAACTCAATAAATTCTAATACAGCTTCGCCAAATTATGAAATTTAACTAGACCATTCGCACCTTTGAGACAGCGTGGTGAAGCGCTTGACGTGGTGATTTGTTTAGAAATGGAATTGATCCAACAATGTTAAATAAGCGGCAACTTGCACCAAATCTACCTGCAGATCACCGATTATCTTCGGCAGACATTTTATAGTATTTTTTTCTCACTCTGGGAGCTTGATAAGGTTTCCTCGAGTGGTCTGAACGCCGATTAGGCTCTCGGCTGCAATCAGTTCAACTTTTATTTTCTTGTTCTTTCTGTCAGGCTTTTTTAGTGGGGTGAATACGCTATCAAAATGACAAAGGTCAAAGACCTTTCTGGCCCCCTTCTGTGGGTACATAATATACAAAAGCGTTGTTGACGTTTTCTTTCAGACTGCAAAGTTATAGATTGACTATATATTGATTGACTATATATTAGCGACAGCTATGTTGAACGCTGTAAACTGCTACAACATCCCGAAACCAAATGTACGCGATTAATTCTGCTGTACAATTCGTGCTCGAAGATAATACGACTTAGATAAGAGCGTCACATTACCTCATTCACCGTGACTGCTTCTCTATGTACCTATGAGATTACCGAAACGTATATTTACACAGGTGATTTGGTGGCGTGGCCACAGTATGAATAAAAATACGGGAGAAATGGCGGCTTACACGTGTAGTAAAGTTTGACTTTACGAACCGATACGGACGCCGTAGTTTTAGAAAGTAGGTGGCGATATCGTTATATCCAATCCTTCGCAGCAGCAACCATTAAGCCTTGAGATAAGGCAAATATGAAAGAAATCTTGAGTTTATTGGTATCATATACAGTAAATTATGTCTTTAATACCATAATTGTCCATCATATCTTAAAAGGAGGCTTGGTATGTGAGAAAAGGAGAAAAAAATGAAAGAACGCCAACAACCCATTGAAGCTTCTTTGTTGTATTTTCTGGTAACGGTGAAAAAGTCGCACGCTGTTGCATACGCTGTGTTAAATACAGTTATATGCGCTTCTACAACCCAGTTCCAGCAATTCGTGCTCTTGTTTGGAAGCTTCATAGCCAAGGCATGCTTCTTGGTTATTCTGGCTGAGAGAGAGAAATAAAGCACTTTAGCTGTAAGTTAAAATGTATCCACTGCGGAATGCCACCCGTGCGCCAAATTCAAGCGTGCACAATGCAACACTTCAGCCGGAAGAGTTTGTGCATCTGGAAGTCGTACATACTCAACATTCGGTATGACGCTGTTTGAAAGTATTCTCACTGAAGTGCACTGGTGCATTTCACATATCGTCACTCACTCTATTTGTGTTATTGTCGTAACAACTTTACATTAAAGCGACTTTGAACAGTAAAGTTATCATAGAGATTATAGATAAAACTGCCATCCATCCGACAGCAGCACGAATCTACGAAGAAAATACATACAGGTTTCTCAGAAAGAAAGGGTTGCACTTGAAAGAAAGATTGTGCTGGTTCAGAAAATGGAACCTGGACTAACGCCTTGCTGGTATTGTCACTCTGCCATTTAAGCTAACCAGGACGCTATAGCAGATGGCATAGCGAGGCCGAATGAGACGACGAATCACACCTGCAGCTAGAAGAATTTGTAGTTCCGTGCTGGTGTCGGATGGATGACAGTTTTCCCGTTAATTAAAGTTCCACCCCCTTTCAGTTTCCGGCAGAACATTTTTTTCACGCCTAGAGAGAGACAGTGATGAGGCTTTCCACGCGAAAAAAAATTATAACCTGTGCCACTGGTCCACCGTGTCGTTGGATCGTTCCAGGGCATCGAGGCTAATTCTAAGTATGCTGGCAAGCACGGCGCCACTGCCAGGTAGCGGCGTCGTGTACAGGGTGTTGCCGCTGGGCAGATCTGCAACAATGGGCTCCTTCCACTCGGGCTCGTAATGCTTCAGGTCGCTCTCGGTGATCACTCCACCTGCACCGGAAGCAGGCAGCCTCAGTACGTCTGGTTATACTTTGACCTGTTGTGAAGCACGATAGAGAATTCTTTCGAAGCGCGAAGCAAGAAATGCACGACGCAAAGTGGACCGAACACACAAGGGGCTAATGACAACGAATGTTTTCTTTTTTCTATAGCCTTCTACGGCACATATTCTAACGTATAACAGTGATAGTAGAGTTGAAGGTTTCTACCCTTATTAAATGCAATCAAAACTGGATATATTGTGACATCACAGACTGTCACGAGTTCATAATGCAGACTCGTGAGAAAAACCGACTGGAGCTTCCTTGATATTAAAAATAGTAAGGCAAATCCATACGTTGCCACGTTGACAATCATTGGTAGCACTGTTCTGGATTAGGACGCGGCGCGCTCGCTCCATCACACTAGCCATCTGCATGCAGTTAGGCCAATTCAGCTACAGCTATAAATACACTCCCTTTCTATTTACGCACCGCAAATGCCGTAGTACATTTCGAATTGACGTGAAAATTGTCAACGTCCACCGAACTAATATTTGCGCATCGTATAAATCACGAACAAACTTGTGCAGCGTGATTGGATATAATGGTTGCCAGAAACGCTGCAGTATCCTTACTGCTGAGTTCTCGTATATTTATTTTTCTTATGTTGTTCATCCAAGATGACGCTATGAGCGGTGTACTCACGATTTCACGTTTGTCGGTCTACCAACATTTATTACCACGAGTCAATATACAAATGTCATGAATTTTTTTTCAAAGTTTTGATTTAGTGTATGGATGGCCCAAATGTAAATTACGTGCGGTGCACCACATTATGAGGTTTCATAACAAATATGTGCAGAACGCCAGTGCCTCAATAACCTCTGACTTCCATTGGAAATAGGTATACATTTGTAATTAAGATATGCACAATTTTCAAGCGCAATGATCATGCAAAATTATCCCGCTTTGTTCGCTGAAGAAGACACTTCAGCGATTCTGGACATAGAAGCGAAGGAACATACCTGTGTCACTAAAGCTATCCTTATCTCCTCAGAGCTGGTGACAGACGATAACATGAACAGCCAAGGGGGGCCAAAAAGGCTTGTACAGATTCCCCCCAAAATTGACATGAGAGCTCATTGGAAGAGAGAGACGAGAGAGATAATTAATGGCATGAAAAAATGTTATTCCATTCTCCTGAGCTTTTCTTTTTTTTTGAGGACATAATTCTGCGATTTTCGTTTGATCACGCTGTTAGCTACTAGGAAATAATATAGAGAGCAATAAGTTGCTATACAAGAAAAAAGAATGCTTTATCCACAAGAAGAAAAAATCCTTTGGGTGTTTTTCTGTGAGTGTCTTTTAACGCTGATCTAATAAACCTTCACATCTTTCACAGGACTTATTGTCTATTGTGTACTGTATCGGTGGCGCGTTCCAACTTAGTGGTTTCTAGGCATAAACGGCCACGTAATTTCCTCTCCTAGGCAAAGCGACAGCGGTCAGTACCACTCACCTGTATTCGCGGTGTCTTCAATTTCATCGACAATACATGATGATGCCTTATACACCCCTCGGTTATAGTTTATTTTCGTTTGAACTTCACACATTATCTACATTGACAATCCGTTCCTTCGGAACAGTTCACCTTACAGCACATTTTCGCGGCGCTAACGAAGCCACGGAGAAAAGTTTAAGGTTTTCAGCATGACCTAATTCCTTTCATCCCAAGGACACCGTGTTGCTATTTCTAGAGCTTTAGATTGCCGCTTACCGTCTGCTTGAATCTCTTTTGCCAGCTGCTCTCCGATTCCACCTTTATAAAAATAGTCAGGTCCCTTGTCGGCTACAACCTCCAGTGTGTCAGCGAGGTCCGGCTGAACCAGTAGATCCCCTTCGGCCAACGTGTCGTTGGTTGTTTCGTTCCAGAAGACTTTTCTGCAATCGGAAGCACTCACTTGCTTTGACTGAACACTCTGTACTCTAGTTGTGGATGCATGAGCTATTACCCTAAAAGAGAAGCAAAAGCTTGATTCCATATGCCTTAGTTATGTGAATATTATACGAACTCAGCCCACTATGCACATGATATGCGTAACACCGGCATAGGTTGTGTACAGCCCTAGCACATAGCACATGTGCGCAAGTATATTTGTTATGTATTCGCCACATATACACAAATGGAAGCAAATGCGCGTATCTCGTGCATTTTATTAATTGTATACTAAGCACAGCATTTCCTACAGGGTACTTTATAGCGCTTATGCTTTTGTAGTAAAAATTTAGGAAGCCCCCGTAATCGATATCGTCTTCAACTACACTCACATCTGTGTACGCGAGTAGATTTGCCGGTTCTTTTGAGAGGACTGAGCGCTTTGTCTTTTCATGCTTCTTTATTCCTTAATTCTTTTTGTATGTTCATCGTGCATTTTTGTGTATGCGAGGGACCAGTACAGTGAAGACACTACTGTCGGTCTTGTGACCAACGGCAATGGTTTCTGAAACGCCATTCACTATGACTTCAAAGGTGTGTGGGCTAAGTATGTCGGTACCATCGGCCCTACTGAATCATTGGTGTGCGGCAGCGAACCACTAGTGTGGTAACCTCGGCAACTCGCCATCCGTCGGATCATCAATGCGCTGCCTGCTCTAGAGTGAAGCTGTCCTCTAGTGGGTTCCTACCTAAAAGAACCCTGTTTTACATGTAGTGTTGATACAGGTCAAAAGAGCGAACTATTTACGTTGAACCATGTTTCACTGCACAAAATAAATCTAGAAAATCTACCTTTGCTTGCCCGTTCCCGTCCCCTAAGCATGACAAGCAAATGGAAATGTCCATGTATTTAAAAACAACTAAAACAACCTAGGTAGCGCAATGACTTCATGACGTCACGCTTATAGGTCCTCTATGCAAGTATAGTGTAGGAACGGCAAACCCGGACAAAGCGTCTAATTAGTTCGTTTTCCTGGACCGACTGGGCAGCCGTGTCATGCTCGCGCGCATGCCAGCTAGGAACCTGATAGTTGCTGATGTTTATTCACTTCGTCTGAGATGCTGAAAATAATCTTTATTTTCTTTTTGTAAAGGGTCGAAGAGAATAAGGATGCGTAGTTCGTGGCATGCGCTCGAGCCGACAAGGCTGGCCGATCGGTTGGGGAAAACAAACGAGTTAGGCGTCTTGTCCCGGACGCCTCTGGACTATTCCGTAACCTGCAGGAGAAGGACGCTACAATAGGATCCTGGCCATCCATACTCAAACTCCTGGCACTATGTGAAGACATGGATGCTCACTTGAGGCTGTCTGACAGGTCGTCCTTGTGCTTCTGCAAGGTGGCGGCCAAGTGTGGCCCGACAGGGAAACCATACCGGGCGAGGCGAATGGCGTCGTCGAAGTGATCACGCCACATGAGGGTGGAGTGCAGCTCGCGCAGCAGAGTGCGGTAGCCACGAAGCTCACCGGGCACCGCAACTGACAGACCGCCTGGATGTTCGCACATTCCAAAAGCAATCTGCTAAGCTTCTGAACAAAGATTATCCTTGTATGAACAAAGCCTGTCGCTATATTTCGCTCTGCTTTGTTTCTAGCGCATCAAAAGACAAACGTTTTTGATAGTGCACACGGAAATACGGCTGCGTAACGGGAAATTAAACCAAGCGCCTTCGTGGTCAGCTGCTAAGTGTCATACCCCCAAGCCAACGGGTTGAGTCCCTTGCTGTCATTGATCAATTTATTTTGTAAACTTTTGCATGCATAGCGCGGGCATAGATTGAGGGGACATTACTTCAAAAGTACAAAAACTGAACAATGCATAAACGTGCAAGAATATATCAATAACAATGTAACTTTGTAAAAAACGAAGAAGCCATATAACATAAAGCAAGCCAGCGCCCATGCTCTGACAATCTAATGTTCAGGCAGCGAGCGGTTGGGCCGATATAGACGTGACCGCAGGAAAACGGAAGCTGGTAAACAACTCCCATTCTACAGTGTCAGAGCATGGGCGCTCGCTATCGGAGAATACCTATTCACATGTCGTGCGGCATTGCTCTGAACATGGGTGTGCTGCAATCTTTGAAGATACCGAAATTCTTTCCGCACATAACAATCACACTACGAGGGAGGTTGTTGAGGCCTACCATATCAGGAAAAAGGAACGCGTTGTGTTAGCAAGCCGTCATTAATTTTGCATGACAGTGAATTTAAATTTTTAAACCGCTTCATAGTATAGCATTAAATTGCAGGGTTTTGCTGTTTGCATGTGCACTAATAATGACGCCATCGATAGGAAAACATGTGGGTGTGGATCGCAGTATTTAAGTATGTGTATGCTTTCTAACAGAGTTAGTCGCAAGCTCAGCGCTGTCCTGTGTCTTTCCGGCCCTGTGTCTTTGTCGTCTTGCGCTGCCCCTTCAAGATGTTAAACCACTACCAACTTGCCCGAATGTCGATTCTTCTAAAATGTCAGCTAATCGTGACAGTCGTGCAGTAAAAAAAAATGTGGGCATATCTCAAAAATAGCGCAGTGAAAAAATTCGTGCAATCCAATGCTCCCCCTACCAGAGGGTTGACGCGACAGGAAGCCGTGTGCAGTGATTCCGCCCCATTCTTACCCCAAAACTCACTCAGGAAGACATTGTCTTCAATCGACTTCAACTAGAGTTTGAATTGCCTTCCAATTTTCAAAAATTGCCGCGCTGACAGCCAATTCTAATTAATGAAATCTTCTGCATTTGGTACACAATGCATTTTAAGGTTGTCAGAGTGTCTTGCACGTTAGGCATTTCTGTCGGATAACAACCATCACCGTCGATCTTATGCTTGTTCGCTTTTGCATTGAAATGCCACCTGGGCTGTTCTTGCGCTTTTGAGCTACGCACTTAGGCCTGGTTCACACAGCCGCCATCCTCTCATCGTCCCGTCACCGTCACGGCACCGGCGTCCGTCGTGAGAGAGTGTTGTCTCACTGGTTGCTCCTGGAAAACTGGATGACGGTGACGTTGGCCACTGCTCCTATAATACGCCCGGCGTCCCGCTGTTGACGAGAAACTGGCGATAAAACAATCTCACCAATCGGACGCTGGTACTGGGGCGGGATCGGGAAGGAATGGATGACGGCTGTGCGAACCAGGCCTTACAAGAAATCCCACGAGAGGACTGAGCGCTCGACGTAAATTCCGTCCATTCATGATAACCAAGACACTACAAAAGCATGCACGCCAACTGCGGAGTGTGAAGTAGCCTACTGCTGATCCATAGTTAAGTCTGACACTCTGCGAGGCGTAAGGTTTGTCATTCGAGTGCTAAAAAGTTATTCTGAAGCGTTCTACTACGAAACAGCTTTTAGAAAACCTATGTCAGTTAACTTAATGACAAGAGTGCTCTCCATTGTCCTGTAGATTTCGAAAGCCCAGATGAGACCAGTGCCATTGAAAATCACCGTAAATGAATAGTCAAGCAGAAGCGACTGCTACGGTCATCGGCGGAAAGGCCATTGAAAATTACGTAATTATGAGTGTTTCTGCACTCACGCGAAACTGACACATGATGCAATGTAAAGCGGAAGCATCATGACGGCGTTTAGATTTCTCGTAATAAAAGATTTTCACTCATTCAAGAACGACTAAGTAAAAACACGTACCTCTCCTGGCCAATGTCTCGTTGCCGACAAACATGTCCCATGTAGCTGCACCTGGAGCCCTTTCCCTTGCAATCAATGTCAACCCCTTTTTCGCGTGCCTGGGCGAAACAGAAAAAAAACTAATAAAAATAATTCGTGCAATGCTTCGTCATCACAGCCTACATTTGAGATTGTATATACATTTTTGACTCGCATTTCTAAAGGCAGTAACACTGGAAGAAGAGCTAGAGCAATAATTTCACTCTTTTATGCGCCTATAGCTTGGCATGAAATTCCTTGTGTTGTCATGTGCATGACTATTTCTCGCGTGTATATCCCGCGACGTTCAATATTACAAAATAGTTTGTTACTTTGGTGGTTCTGTCGATTTAGTCAAACTTAATTTTAATATTTTGTTGCCTGGTGACACGCTAGAGCAAGTGGCAGCTTCGAAATGGGCGCAGAATATTCTTCGAGATCCTTTGTTTCTCTTTTTTTTTTACTTACATTCACTTGACGATGGCACAAAATTGTTTAGCATTCATTCGTTAAATGTTACCAAAGCAAAAATTGCACCTCAGCTTCACAGTAGAATGTAATTAGAGCATTTCACATATTGTGGACAAATGTAGGATGTAAGGTTTATTTTGTTTTCGCATTTGTCAGCAACAATAACAGTGATCGCGCTTTGTTTCTCTATTTCCAATAATTCCAAATACGTGCACACCAGCAGCCTCAGCCAGACAACAAGCAAGATGAATATTTAAACAAGGTACAAGATAATGCTTGGTGCTTATCTTGTTTTCTTCTACACAGGAACGATTACTCGAGAAGTCGTGCTTCTCCCTGACACAACTCGTGGGCACCACGGCTCGTATTGACTCTGGCGTGTCGCCGCTTCCGTACGCTAAATGGAAAACTGTAATCCTGTCTGCTGAACAAGGACGAGAACCAGGTGCTATGTGTTCCTGCTGCTCCCCGTTAATCCTCCAGTTTGCGATGACTACTAATGCAAGGATTCCTGATGAATCTATAGGCGTCGGCCCAAAAGCGCCTTTTTTCTATTCTGTATATAAAACAAGAAATAGGCAAGATCTAACCTTCATAGTGCATTTTCTTCCCCCTCTGTCTCCCTTTTCTACACCATGCCCCAGAAAGATAGGCAGCTGGTTTTTGTCTCTGGCTGACTATAATTCACTGGCGCGGCTTGAAAGCGTCCATTTTCTCACACGAAGTGGATGAGATGCACATTGCTTTCGCGATTTTCTTTTATGTCCTTATTTCCGGGTTTCTTGAGTCATTCATTGATTGATTGCTTTGAGGGACTTTAACGTCAAAAAACAACAACCATAACGCAAAAGCACTTTCATTCTGACCAGCTTCATTTCTCTTACGTGCTCCCAAAACCATATACAATTGCCGATAGGATGCGTTGCTCAACTATTTTGTCACACACGCCTCTACTCTATTGCTTCCAGATATTTTTCTATTATGTCGTCATGGTCAACTACCTCAAATAGTCCTCTACGCATGATTAGGAAGGAGGTTACACGTATGCGTGGTCACTTGTGTGGCATCTCCACAATCACCATAATTGTATATATTATCAACAAAACGGGCGATACTAAATAACGCGGTTTCGCACTTATTGCGCCTGTGATACTGTTTCTTTAGGAATGTAGGTAGCACCGTAGAGGAGTTTTTACCTCAGATATATGGTGGCCATGAATCCCCCGCCGATTCCCATAGATTGCGGTAGAACCACGCCCATGCACAGCATGGTGGCCACGGCAGCGTCAGCGAGGTTGCCGCCTTTCTTCATAATGTTCCTAAGCAGAAAGCGAGAATGAAGGAGTCAGCCACAGCATAATATAACATCAGCTCAACAACATAACATCAGCCGTCGTATGGAGAGAGCATACACCACTACAGAGGCGTGACCCTGCCCTGCATTGCTCGTTTATTCTACAATGCTCGATGACGGCATTGTATAGCCAAAACTGAGTTGCGGTTACATATTAAAGCAGACCGACCATGTGGCTTGATAAAGTTAAGCATGTTTTTATATAGATGAACGCACGCCTGCCATGTGTTTATATCCCTTTGACCATGGTATCTGTAACAACATCGCGCCTTCTTTTGCAGGCACTGACATACCATGATGATAATACGCAAAATGGCAGAGACTTCCATACTGACGGAACCGCAGAGGGTTATTGTACCGCGGCATCGCATGACATATATAATTAGTTGAGCTCGCTGGTGACTTCAAGGCTCGCGCTACCTTTATTTTCAGTTTACTCAGCATTTGCGATATCGTGTTTATTTGGGCTGCGTTGGTACATCTTGTGAACAAGAGCTTTAAACAGCGCTAAGCATTTGTGTCTTCGGGTCGCGCTCTCTAAAACTTTTGTTTACCTTTCTGACAACTTCGCAGGGCACGAGCATTCAGAAATTTGAAAGAGCTGTAAACTTTGCCTCTGTTACCTGTTTGAACTACGCTTTGCTTCAATTTTTCCGTGCTTTTGTTGCATTGAAAAATTGGCAGCTTTTATTCATTCCGACTCACAAGTCCATACGCGATGACCTTTCAAAGGTTATCCGCTACCGTATCTTCTCAAGTAAAGTGAGGATTTCTGGTCTACTAGGTGTAGTGACATGAGTGGAATGACATGATAATGCTTTCTTACGCACCGTTGGCCTAAACTTCTACATGGTTATTTTTTTAAGAGAGCAAACGTGTGGTACCAGCAGCACGGCAAGATGAAGCTGCTCTCACAACGCATGGTATCACTAATCTTGCCTCGCCACAGTAGGCTAATGCCGCCTAGTGCTCCTATAAGCGGAGATTGCCAGTTGCCGCTGGAACGCATGTCGACTGCACATATACCAGCTGCCATCACTGACTGTTCCTTTTGTTTGACGTCAGGGTTTCAATCATTTATACATTACCTCCTTAGAGTTTCCATCAAACTGTTTCTTTGTGGGCGCAGCTGCAGCAGCACAGGGTGACATAAGCTCTGCCAGAATAGTGCGCAGCGCGTGCAAAGTTCAAACACCAACGAGTGCACACTGCACAGCTTCTAACTGTTACCACAATTGCATCATACGTCGGCTGACTACAACTCACTCGCGCGGCTTGAAAAGCGTCCGTTATCTCAAACGGAGCGTTCTTGAAGGCCGACCGGTTCTAAGCCGCACATCTGTTTCGCACATTGAGTTTCAACAACCTGGCTATGCTTTCGTAGTGAGCGTTAATTTGTGAAGCAATCATGAATATTTAAACTCTGGACGCTTGGTGCTTGCGTCGTCGATATTTTTGACGGCTATTTGTCTTTTCACTCAAGCACGACAACACGGACGATCTGGTAGAGAAGCTTTCGAGATCCTTTTGTCCTTTCTTTTTTCATTCTGATTATTTGTTCCTCATTTACCGGCCATCGATTCGGATACTAGGAAAATAGCGATGACGAGTTTCGGCAACAAAGTCTACACGGGAAGTTGAGGATGTCTTAGCCATAAACCGCAGCTTGTTTTGTTAGCCTAATTCATGATCTGCTCCGAATAATGTTGTTGCCAGCCTGAGGTATAAGTACGAACTTCTGCTTACCTGGTCACGTTAGCGCATGGTGCTGCGTCTGTCGCCACGGCCCAGTGACTAAAGTTCCCAAGTTCGGAACCCGGAGCGATGGGATCTTCCGCCGGAGCGTCATCGCATCCAGTTTCTCCGAGTGGTGTAGAAGCAGAGTTTGTCGTCGTTGCAGATTCAGAAGCTGTGCCAGCAGCAGATTCGGTACCAGTGAACCCCGTGTCTTCAGTGTCTCCAGAAGTTGACTCGAGCACTGTGGCAGTGTCGCTGAGCGTGGTCGTCGCTGGAGCTTCTGTTTCCAGCGGAGCTGCCGTAAACACAAGCTCATTTGATAGTGCGTTTGGCTCAGTAGTGGGTGCGTCAGGTTGACCTGTGATTTCTTGAGAACGTGCGCATACTAATACAAGTATGATCACACCTAATGCCACTATAAAGCCGCACCTGCGAGATGCAAAAAAGAAAATAGATTTGTTGTTTATTTAAACGGCAATCGAATCATAGCAATAAAACGAAAGGCAACAAACATTGTCGAATAAATAGTTCACATACCACAATCTTCTAGTAAAGATGTGGCGCGATCGTGGTGTTGTGCTTTGGAGCATCACGGAGGTGCTTGCTATTTGCAGAAAACTTTTGAAAAACAAACACCGAAATCTTCGTAATATTAAGAAACGGGGGCCAATTTAATTATATTGCAGGTATACGTCGTACGCATTCCTTGTGTTTGGGCAGAGCTGCCTACAGCGATGCGTCTTCGCTGGTGTATAGTAAACATTCTACTCCAATGCTACTCCTTCTCACACTTCGTCAGTGCGGCGATCGGCGCGCCGCCTACGTTGTCGCCGAGATCGGCTGGCTACGAGTGGTGGATGATAAGTAAGCAAGGAATTAGGTGAAATAAATTCTTACATTAAAGTGACTCTAATGCTGCGGTACGATGCTACGGGCACATGACGTACTTAACGCAGTTGAACTGGCAACTCACAGGAGGCAAAAATTTAAATATGAAAACTATTCGCAAAGTTTCATATTAAAGTAGCTGATCATAACGCGAGTCAATGCGCGAGGCACGGCAACGTGGTTATTCATTTATTGTAATCCGAACCACCGTAGGACCGATTCCAGCAGCAGTGGTGATGCAGCTTTGTGCCGTCGAATAACAAATGAAAAAAAAAAGAACGGGTGGAAAAATTCATAAGAAATTGCTACAAGATACGGCTCCACAAGGTGAATTCGATAGTCCTCTTAAATAAAAACATGTGAGAAAAACAGCTTCTGCAACTGGAACTTTACCAGTTTCTTCGAAGCGCCCCTAGTTGAGGGGCCGGTTGAGATTTCCGGTAAATGCCAGTAATCGCTGATTGTATTGCACCCTTATTATTGTTCTATGCACACTGATTCTTGTGTTGTTTTATGTTTGTATGTGCAAAGCCACTTTTTGTCGTTTATCGCTTTTTTTTTCGTATGTATAATATTGTATAAGGTACAGCAGTATTTCATTGTTAGCGGTATGTTCACTTTACGAATATGCTTGTAACGTACTCTTCCTCCATACTGCAGCCAATGCCTGGAAGTTTGGGGCTAGTCAAGTTGCCTTAGGCAATTTTTCCCTCTTTTTCCTTGCAATGTACTTGCGGAAATAAACCATTATTGTTATTATGAAGAAGTGCTGCTTCGGTAACTACGGTTATACTAGGGTCGTCATCATGAGTGGGCGGGCGTCCCAACGTGGAGTATTAAAAAATATAGAAAAAAATGTTTTACGGAAGAACACCTTTGGGAATATTGGTCCTGGTTATGGACGTTAGAGATGGCGTATTTGAGTCCTATAGGGCCGTGTAATGCAATAATTCCTTTTACACTGTTTCTATTCCCTTCTTGTCATCTCTACTGTTCTCAGCCGGAAGATACAGGTGATAATGTGGGTGGAGCGCTAGTCGAACCAATGATGAACCGCGAAAAGGAATAGCATTGGACTATTACTGCTACAGAAAACGTTCGGTCTTATAGTTGTATTCCACGACTGTCGATTAAACAATCTCTGTGACGCCGTGGCAGAAATTTGTTGTATCCACCACTCTCCCGCATAGCCTCACTCTTGAAGGCCGCATAAGCTTGCGATATTTGTATAGCTGGAAATATGAGAAGTAATTTGATTAACGCTGCGGAAGTGATCCGAGCCATAAGCTTCGCATGGTACTGCAAATGTTTAGAAGCTTAGAGTAAAATAAGCTAAGTGATGAAAAAAAGACACAGAAATGTCCAACGCAATTCTAGACCCCATATCTACTGTTTTCAGCTCACCACAGATGGGTCAGAAAGGAAGGGGGCAGGATTTCATTAGACAGCGAATGAAAACGATTCGTATATAACTATAACCTTCTCTCCAGCCACTCTGCGTGTGAATATGCGGTGCGTTTTTGCATAAAGTGCTTTAGGCAGGTAAGGCCTACTCAAACGGTGTGGCACATCTAACACGAAGCCATTACACACATGACCCCTATAGGTTTTATATTAGGCAATGATATGTATAAACAGATTTAATTTATACACCCCAAAGTCTTACCGGATAATTTTAATTTGGTGTTAGAGTGAAAACAGCTCATCTAAGCACTACCTCGTTAGGATGGCTAAACCTCTGTGTTATCGACCACTTGACACTTTCTGCTTCCAGAGGAGAACGTACTTCAATGTAGGAAATTTCTCTACCTCTGAGTGTAAATTTATAATGCATCGTCGGAACAACTACCTGTTTCTAAATATTTGTATTTCTTGTTTCAGAAGCAGCATTGCCAGATATGGCGTGTATATCAGTAGACTTTACCCGCAACGTCGCACTCTCCACGTACTATTCATTACGGACGATCAGAGTGATCTACTGACTGCTGATTTTGTCACAGCTCACACGCCAACTGCCTCGCACGCAAGCAGTTGCTGACAACCAGATTGGATACTCTGATCGCTCTCAGGAATGTCTCGCTCTGCAAACGGTGTAGAACAGGTTACATTTTTCAAGCATACGGCTGCGCGCTTCTCGGGTGTAGACTATTTCGGTATGCTTCGTAGTTTCGCTCCGAGTGCATGACGGGAACATAACCTGAACTATAAAAATCGAATACTGCGACGAAAAGAGCTCTTAGAGGACTTACGCTACTCTTACTATTCATTATTCCAAGATCAGTGAAGCTGGCAAGCTGTACCCTGTCAGTGATGATCGAGTCATTATTGTGCACTCCAGGCACTTTAGAGAACATTTCGCAACCTGTAGGCATGAAATTACACGTGGTGCTTTCTCCTTCTCTGCCGCCACCGCCACTGACAAAAATGTGCCCTCATTACAAAGACTAATTAAATTTTTCTAAGTCCCAACATGACCTTTTATGCACCAAGCACTTAGAAGAGAGGTGTTTACTGCTTTAAATTTTTCATGATGCTGTTTAAGTCGGCATATTTTTTTGTTTCATTATGTTTGTGATGCATTTTCGGAGGTACCCATGTATTTTAGTTATTTCTCGTGCATCTTCTAAATCAAGCGCTTAACGCCACGAAGCTGAGCCTGTCAATTTCAATATGCTGAATTTGAACCTCCAAACTTCGATTAGGCGCTGTAAACCTAACGCAGGACCCATAGTAACGTTTTTGTGGCGTTTGTGGAAGCTTTCAGTCGTGGCCAGCCCACTTAGCTGGCCACGATATGCATCATAGGTTTGTGAGCGGTGGCGCTGGCTAACACTCCCAGGATTAATTCTAATTGTAAGACAAATACACCCGAAATTGGATGGGAAAACGGCACCGCGGTAGCTCAATGGTGAGAGCATCGCACACGTACTGCGAAGACGTGGGTTCGTTGCCCACCTGCGGCAAGTTGTATTTTCATCCATTTTAATTTTCATTAATTTATCATTTCTTTAATTCAAATAATAAGTACACGTAGTTTCCCCTATGTTGTCCTTGGTGTCACTGTTTGTTGGTTTCTTATGATATGTTCTCTGTATGTTATATGGTTTACTTTTGCAGTTTTAGCAGGCAATTCTGTGGTAGCTACGGAAGTAGTGCCTCGCAAAATATAACTCTCGGACTATGGCTATGGCCTCGATCTCAAGTGGGTCGCTGTGGCCGCTGGTCGCAGACACGTATCACTCTGCTCCATTGGTGGTAAATAGGTTCAGATCTGCAGGGACTTTTTTATAATAGACGCGCACTGTTTGCAAATAGAAGCGTGAGATATAACGGTACATCGAATGATTTGATGCATACCAGTATCACGTTTTATTTAAGCGAGACGTTATACCGTTTTGTCGCGAATGTCGAACAGGGACAGAAGTCTCTCTATGCTTTCGAGCATTGTCTGCTATGTGTGACACGGAGCAGAGGCTTTCGAGAAGGAAAATGTACACAATGTGAATATACCCGTGATGATCATTCTTTACGAGCTGAATTCATCGTTCCGTGTGCAAATTTGGGCACACAGGAGCGAAAAATAAATAGTTTACTGTTCTTACAATTTTCATTGAGATACTCCATTAAGAATTAAGATGTATTTGCGAAAACGCCACAAATTCAATTGCTAAAAGCCGCTCCAGGTCCTCAGAATAGCCGAAGGCAAGATTTCGCAGGAGTCTCAAATTGCTAACTGAACTTACGCGCGAAATTCATTGTAGATGGAATATATAGAATTCTTTACAAGAAAATAAGCCCCTTTTAAAACTCACGGATCACGTCGCCGCCGTAGTGAGACCATCTTTTTGGCACGCAAGTATGTTCCTTTCCCTGCTTCCAGAGAAATCGCAGATGTTCAGGGCGGTCCGAGACCTGAACACGGAGTGACGCTGCTCTAGACACAATTCGCCTGTTCTTACCGTTGGAAGGAAACGCCAACAAACAAATATTACACTAGCAGCCACAAAGATAAGACGTCCTTCCCAGTGCTATAGTTTTGTTTCTTTTCAGAGATTACGGCAACACATCGTTTCACGACTACGTATTGGCCAGACGTGTTTACTGTCCGTCGGATTAGCTGGCGAAAGTGCTTTGACGCTGCGCTCACTCATTGCCGTGCTGCCATCCAACAAGGAGCTATTCTGTATTTTCAAGTTGTGCCGGCTTTAGGATGCCACCCGTGCTTTAGTTTTACGGACTGTAGTACCCCCACATAAGTGTTTTCATGTGATAAGTCGAGGAGCCCACTGAGGCACGAACCGCTTTACAAGGTTTACGGCACGCCTGGTAAATGCGACTACACTAATTTTGGTAGTTAAGGTAAACGTTATTTATTTCTGCCACTTTACTTTACTTGAAAATGCATCTCTGTTTTCTCGCGTTCATAATATTTAGTATCACTGATAAACGACTACAGATCTGTTAGACGTAGGCAATGCGTCATAACTGTTTACCACCGTCTTACTAACTAGACGCCGGTGAATTACCGGTCAAGGAAACAAAACTGCCACTCATCCCGTGACTCCTCCTAAAATATGCATTCTTTACTATGTTTCACTATATGTCGGAACCTGAGAGTTACTGTATTATTGCAAACGTAATCACACCGCGACATTGAGCGGTGACAGCCTTTGGATCTTCGTATTTCAGTATAACAAAAGTACCAGAGTAAATGAAATAGAGCTTGACATTATTTTCTTGAAATCTATACATTTCAAGAAAATTGAGCCTGATTTCGACCGAATCCTCCCACTACGGCGTGTCATATAAATAGATCGTGGTTCTGGCATGCAATTCCTCAGAATGTAATTTAATTTGGCTTGATTGAGGGCAGCACTGTCCCAGATATAACGCCGATACTCCGGTTTACAAGTGTGTTGGAATGACATTTAAGGTGTATGTGCATGACTGGAAGGTCCGGCGCAAAAGAGGCCTGAAACGGTTTTACAAAAAATGGGCAAAGAATCAAATTTTGCGAAAAAGCCCCCTAGAGAAACATTTTGCGCTAGATCGCCAGTCATACAACCAATGCTTCTTTTGTAAAAACAAACGCAATAGTTTTTCTCCTGTGTGTTTTAGGAGCTTAACACTTTCTTTTATCTTTGTTGTCTTTCGCTTTCTGTTCTCCTCTTCAAAAAGCTAGGCGTGGTGTCCCTTTTATGAGACAATCGCTAGCCTGCTTTCGGTTCTTTTTAATTGTTTCCTATGTGTTTACATGAATAGTATTGGTAATAATAGAGCTTAAAAGACTTCACCCTTTTTGTCCCACAAAGAAAAGCCCATCACTTCTTGATCGAAGAGAAGAATGAAAATTCATTTCACCGTTAAAACTATCCCAAAACAACATCTTGGTTATGTAGACCGCGTGTGACGTTCTCCAGAAATATTAACCACTGCGATAATTTATTAATTCTTGCTCAACCGAACGAAAAGAAACTTAGCCATCAAGACGAGCGCTTATATACTATTGACCCTTTTCGCGGCGATCCCGTGGGCGCTCCCATGTTTGATCACGTGGTGACGCGTCCATTGCTTGCCTCAACTGCCTCCGTTGCCTCCTTGTTTTCAATGGAAGTGTATGACGCCGGCGCGGCTTAGAAAACTTCTGTTTTGGGAGATATCGTAGACGGTGACTGGGCGAACGACACGAAGCTTTGATCACAGCTTCAGAGGACATGCAAAAGCGCTTTCGGAGCTGATTAACTTATGTCCAAACGGCGCGAGCAGCGTGTATGGTGCTTGCTCTAATAGCGGGGTGAAATATGTATTCGAAGCTATCCAAACATTCCCCTCAGGAATTGAATCAGGATTAGTGTGCTTTGCTCTTTGTACTTTATTTGGCAAATATTTTGAAGCAGCGGTTTGTCAGTTTCTGACTCAGTAAAGTACCTCGGTCCGGCCACTATCTGATTATTTTCGCCCTAATCGCTCGCGGGTGTGCTCAGTTCCGATAGATTTGTTTTTGCTGCGCACAAGGCTTGAAACGTAGCTGTTTTGTACACTGTAATACCTTGTAGCAAATATATATTACCGTTAGTAACTCGTTTACTCTTGTGGACCGTCACGAAACCATTCGTCGACCATTCGTGCGCCATCGGTGTAGTCGGTCAGTTATTGTGAGTATATAGTGCACATATATTCATTTGTGCGCCCATTCACTTATTCTTGGCACGTGGGCAATAGAGTGGGCTTAAGATGTGTACAGGTAACGTGCGCGAAACTTACTATGACAGGAAGCGGCACTACTCTCTTTGTCATTGTTTAACGAGTGGTACTCACACTTGCCGACGTTCCGGGGCTGAAGCCCTTTCTTTGAAGGTTAGCGATACAATGCTGGTGGATGAGCAAATTTCTGTATCCTCGAGGAAAGCCGTACATCTCGAAGTGCCGGTAACATGTTCGGACAGTTGCAGCAGCGGTCCGCGAACTTGGCCACACAGATTCATGCCATTCCTTAACATGCCAGTCACTATTTTTTGCAGCCAACTACTGCACACATCTTCAATCCACATGATTAAATCTAGCATGATTGGAGCACAGTGCGTTAGCGTTTCAGTTGCATTTCCGATAGTTGATCGCACAGAAGCAAGGTAGAAGCGGTAATGGTTTCGTATTCGTGCGCGGTCGCTGAGGAGATGTATGGCGCGCCGCCGTAAGCGCCATCTTGTTTCTCTAAAACAAACTGCTCCACGAAAAGGGTCAATAGAACGCTTCAAATACGCTTTGCACATGACAGCACCGGAAAAAAACAGAGCAGGTCCAACGTACTTATTGGAATCTGCCTGCAATGCCGCTTTCGTGAAGCGGTCATTGAAATCCTATATAATCGCATTTGCCTATTTTACTCGCGGTCTGTGGCGGAAAGGAGCCTGGAGCGTCCATGTGCGCTCGCGCACCGGTGCTACGCAATGTGAGAAACATTAAATGGGCTTGTAATTCTTCGTTTCTTATATTAATTTTAAGTCTACCGGCCACTTCTTGACCAGTGGTCAGTTGTTGGTATGTGCCATAGTATGGAAATAATAATCGTCATCAACACGCGACAATCACCTCAAAGAGCTAGCACCTCCCAATTCTTGGTCAATGCCCCGTTGTGGGAATGTGCCATGGAACCTCCCGCTTCTTGCCCAAACTGAGGTTAGGCTAGAAGTGCGCAATGGCGGGACAAGTTGAGGGCATGTGCCATACTAATTATATCCTAATCTTCATTACCTCCGGCGATCATCTCATAGAGCTAGTTGGTGCTGGCACGATATGTACCTCCCGCTACTTCGCCCACCTCCCGTTCCTCCCGTTTTGGTATGTACATTCTCATAGAAATCCTAATTATCATAATCAATATGCGAACACGCTTCTTGACCGATCCCTCGTCAAGGGTACGTGCCATAGTATGGAAATCGTAATCATCATCAACAAGTGAACTATAGGGGGACTACATCTCTTTCTTATTATTTTAATTTCAATAAAAAAACTATACCCGCCTTGGATGCTTAGTGTCTATACCTGTTGGACTGCTAAGCTCGAGGTCGCGGGATCGAATCCCGGCCACGGTGGTCGCATTTCGATGGGGGCGAAATGCGAAAACACTAGTGTACTTATGTTTAGGTTCGCGTTGAACAACCCCAGGTGGTCCAAATTATTCGGGAATCCCGCACTTGCAGCGTGCCTCATAATCATATTGTAGTTTTGGCACGTAAAACTCCTATAATTTTTTTAAAGAACTAGTTAGCGTTTACACCACATCTGCCAGCCGCTTCTTGTGCAATCTACCGTTGTATGTGTGAGCTATAGAATGGGAATCATCACCACAATCTACACCCGGGCCGGCTTTACTGGCGTATCCCCCATTGTGGGTATGCGACATAGTATGGAAATCATAATCATCGTCTCACAAGTGGCGGCCATCTCGAAGGAGTAGTTGGCATTGGCAGGATATGTACCGCCCGCTTCTTCGTGATCCCCCGTTGGGTATTTACCATAATCAACACGCGGACACGCTTCATGACCGATCCTCCTTTGTGGTAGATGTAGATCATTGTGGTTATGTGCCATTATATGGGAATCATCATCATGGGAATTATCCACACATGGCACTGTAACAGTGAACGTACAATCATGGCATAATAATTTGAGCATCGGACTGGTGCGCATGGGGAAAATGTTCGAATTCTGCCACCAGATGCGTTTAATTTCTTTAAGTGAATGCAAATCTACTCGGCAATAACGATGGAATTGTGGACGACGAAAGCTTCGGTTTAAAACGTGTGTAAGCTATTATTGGGGTACGTACTAGCAGTGTTCGCTCGTACACATTTTGAATCCGTATGGTTCAGTGTAGCTGTAACCTCAGTGACTCTTCCAAACTGGTAATCGCATGTGAGAGCAGTATACAGTATATCCAGCGTCACTGTCAAAACGATCAGCGCTATGCAAGTGTTAAGGTTAAGGATAGTTGTGCCATCAAACTGACTTTGATTTGTTTGTAGGATGCAAGATCACAGACTCCTCTATTGGCCCGGATAGTTGCACGTATGCTTGCTTGCTTGCTAGGTTAGAAAACTGTGGCTCGCCCGTACGACGAGATTATTATTATACTTCACACATCATCCAGTTTTGTGGTTATGGCGTGGGTGCTAAGACGCAGCATGTCGCGCTTCGTAATGCACTTTACGGATGCGTTGCATTTTGACAACCGCCATATAGAGTTTCCCTTCCATCAGGTATATAGCGCACGTTGGAATTTTTCCAACGGGTAGTGCGTGACCTGTCTCTGTGGTATACGACCTCGAAGGCCGAGATAACTCTAGCCGCGTTGTTGTTGCTTTTACTTCTATATTTATGGCTCAATCTACGGTGAAAGCGGCGTCCGGTTTTGGGCTTCCGTCTACGTGCTTTTGTCGCAGTGTTATCACGAGAACAAACAGTGGTGTAAAGATTGCCAAACACCTTTCATTCCGTGGCAGCTTCTTTTCGCTGCACTTGAGCTGCGGCTCTTACGCAAGTGCCCACTCGGCATCCTGGACTCGGAACAAAAGTGATTGCTTGAATAAGTAAAGATGACAGTAAAGTTCAACAGGTTCTTCTTTACCCACTCCTCTACTTGGGCGTCCGAGACGCACCGCCAGAGACGATGTACGTAAGTGAGGAGTTCTGCCGCTACGAATAGCGGTGACGGGTTCGCTGGGTAGCTTCTTCCGAGATTGAATAGGCAGAGATGACGAAAACAAAACACACTTTCTATTTACAATTATTTACAAAACTTTACATGAAGTTACAAGTACACATATAAGACGGAACTGGTGCACATAGGGCGACCCTATATCGACATAGTCGATGGTGCATAGCACCGTAGTTTGTCCAGGCTCGTTTGGACGGGGCAGCGGGGCCACCTTTTCTACCCTTCGGTGCCCCGCCCCAAGCATTTACCACCCAATTGCCACGGAGTGGCTGTGAGTGGTCCGCCGACGCACCAATCTTGTTCACGACGACCATCTTGTTCGCCGGCACTTCCGGTATTGCGCTTCTCCCTCTCCCTCAAAACAATATACAAATAACAACCACGTTCCAAGAAAGGGGGGCGGGGGGTGACAGGTGCATAGCATGCGTGCTCCCTGGGAAAGCCACAGCGCCCAGCACAATGGGCTCAATAAAATCTAAAGAACAGGCGGCACCTGGAAGCTGCAGCGATTGACCTTTGCTGTGACCCCTTCTCCACTCGTACCTATACGAAAAACCGATACTGTAGTAGCTACGGGTCCTTTGTCAATGAAACGTGGCGACCGACACTTTGGGCTCACGTACCCCTATTCAGTAAATGCTTGCTCGAAGAAGCCTTTCGCGACGGCCGATTGGCAACGGTCTTCCGTCGTCATGCGCCGCCCCGTCATTTCTCAGAGCCAGTCGGTCCGCAAGTACATCTGGTCAGCTGTAATCGCGTCCGTCTCGTTTGAAACCACTCGAAAGCGTGTCTCCGAATGAATTTCTGAACCGTGCGCCACAACCGGCAAGGGTCGTTGACGCGTCACGCCTTGCTGCCACAAATCGCCCCTCCACGTGCCGGTTTTAATCTGGCATGTCATGAGCTGTGCGCCTGCTCACCTCGGCGCCGTCAACGCGACATGCATCCACCGCCGACCAATTATCCCATTGTGTTTTGCCTGTCAAGCAAGGAGCATTGACCAAATACGCTAGCCGTCTCTTAAGCTTTCCTCTGCAGCCGTTCCCTTCAACAGGATGAAAAGCGTGCAAAATGCCGGTTTCAAGCTTGCCGATCTATAATTAAAGACAAAACTCGTTCTTTTCTAGCAGCAGGCTTACACCCTCCACCCAAGACTAGGCAACCACTTGCTTACAGTGTTGCCGAAGCGGAAACCAGAAAAAGCCGGCTGCATGTAACATAGCCATTATGCAGCAGCTTGACAAAAAGAAAAAGAAGGAAAACTGCAAGACTGCCGTAAACATTCTACTATTACGATTAGCTCCTTCCTACCGAACTAACCATGTGACAGGTGCTACACCTGGGATGTAAAAAAATAACAACAAACTACCTGTTGCACTAGTTAGCTTACAAACAAATACACACAAAAAAAACAGCTGAATTCTAACCCTGGCGCGACACTTCAAACACGCGACATCTCATGCAGAACCTGAAAATTCAACGATATAAGCCCTGACAAAATAGTGTACAACGAGAACACAACTGGGGTAAGCATCCGCTGCCTGCACCAAGAACGTTCACGTGCTACTTGTGCCGCATTGTAAGAACAAACAACACTCCCCATAAAAAAAAAGAAACCAAAAGCAAAACAAGCACGAAACACAAATGAACTTTTTCGCGGATGCAGCAGGGCTCCCCACATTATAAATAGCATGAAGCATACAGATAACCTAAACTGGCAGGTCAAAGCAACAAAATACAACGAGACGCATGAAAAGTTACCCCGGGGAACCCTGCGCCCACTGAGACCCTCCGCTACACCGCGGAAACAAAATAAAATCGCGTGCTGAAAAATACACTGCAAAAGAGCCCGTGTAAGTGCTAGCGCTTGCTCAACAAAGTACAGAATGCCTGTAGGCATTCAAGTTATTCATAAACTCCTGCTCAATTCAATGCACGCAACTTGTCGTGCACCACATGCATATACAGGGAATTAAACAACATAAAAGTTGAACGCCACAACAACACAAGAAATCGAACACTGTAAACGCCATTATTGTTCCCGTGTTCATTGTTCGCCACTTCATACACAATGAAGTTGCCCCAGTCTCACCACTCGCCCCTGATCGTGGTCGAGCCGTGACATGCCTAAGCTGGCACTCTAGACCTGGCTAGAACCAATAAATTAATCTGAGGGAATCTGGCGAGATTGCAGGCCCTTTGCAGGCTTACCTTAAACCTTACGAAGGCTAGCCAACTCTACACACATTTAATGGCCTCCGGGGTCAAATACGTGCGCGGACAAAGTCGCGATGAACATGCGGACGCGGAGCGAGCGACACAGAAAGTTTAACCCCCACTGCGGGCTAGCTCCCGACGCACACTGCTGCCTTCGAGTAGTTAACGCAGCTCTGAAAGGACAAGGAATACCTCCACCACTAAAATGCGCTAGTGGTCTACAGCTCTCCCTGACCGCTGTTGTTGCCTCCGAAAATCGATGAACATACTCTCCGTTGTATTTCAACAGCTGCCCGTCAATCGGATGCAATTGCGGCCACCCGTGACACCGAAATTTGCAGCTGGTGCCTACCTCACCACAGCGCGCAGGCGGGCTCATGCCTGACATGGTTGCGCCGTCGCTCGTATCGCTCGTCGGAATCGCCGGATCTGTAATCCGCAGAGAAATTACGTCCAGCCCGCCATCGCAAAGCTGTCGACCGTCCGAGCCCGCAGGGCGACCTTCGTCTGATCCCTGCGGCAGTACTGTGGGGTCGATGTCCAAAGCTTGAACGGACTCAGTTATCCAACCTGCCCCGTGCGCGAGACCCTCATCATCATCCCTGTAACGTGACTCATACTCAAGGTCAGTCACGATGACAACAGGTGATCTCGGTGGTGGCCCGCTTGTCGGTAGCTCATGTGCACAATAACTATCACAGGCTGGGTCGGGACTTGCAACTAGTTGTGCTTGTGTATCCTGCTCATCTATTAGAGAAGCGCTATCACCATGAGAGCTCCCCTCATCCTTGAAACCAGGATCCGACGCCTCAAAACCCTCAACGGCCTGCGTTGCGCCGAGCGCACCTAGTGCCTCGATGTCCGCCTCTACTTCGACCACGCCGTCACGACCGGTATCGCACGCGCCAACCAACGCCAAGCGTTCGTCCTCTGAAACCCTATCAGCGGAAGCGTGCGAGTCCTGCTGAAGGTTGCTGCTCCGGAACGGCGGCTTACTCTCTATATCATCCCGTTCCAGTATGATCTTGAAACCAGGAAGATCTCCCTCTTCAACTTCCTGAGGTCTAACCTCTAGTTTCGACGGCACTTCCTCAATTCCCTGGCTCTGCTGCAAAGCTCTCGCTTGCTTTACTTTAGCTAATTCTAGCTTGAGCTCCAGCTGCTGGCGGTACTCCTGCGCCCTTTTCAAAGTGCGCTGCATTTCTAGCTCCGAGAGCTCGCCTGTCCCCACGCCGCTGTCGCTCATCCCTTCTGGCCACACGTACCTCTGCAACGTCCTTGACCAGCCTACCGTCATTTCCGTTGGCTCGAACACGACAACAGGAGCGAGATAAAATGAGACCAAAGCAACTCACCCCATTCGCCCGTCTGTGTCCGTTGTCGGCAGCTCCGCCATGTGAGGTGAAAGGTGGTGCCGTGGTCCGCTGATGGAGAGTCGTCGAGGGCTGCCTTAAACCAGCCGCGCCTCGTTGCCGTCCGAGAAGGCACTGGAGTCTGCGGCGTCCAGCCGCTACAGCTTCCTGCTGCAAAGCCTGTGTAGACGGTGTCGATCAGAGATCGAACTTCTGCCGTTGCAACTTCCTGCTTCGCCCGAGGCGATGTCTGGCTCGTCTTCGTCTGTCTTTGTCCTGCGAACCAATCCTGCCGACTGCGCCAGTAAAGTTCAACAGGTTCTTCTTTACCCACTCCTCTACTTGGGCGTCCGAGACGCACCGCCAGAGACGATGTACGTAAGTGAGGAGTTCTGCCGCTACGAATAGCGGTGACGGGTTCGCTGGGTAGCTTCTTCCGAGATTGAATAGGCAGAGATGACGAAAACAAAACACACTTTCTATTTACAATTATTTACAAAACTTTACATGAAGTTACAAGTACACATATAAGACGGAACTGGTGCACATAGGGCGACCCTATATCGACATAGTCGATGGTGCATAGCACCGTAGTTTGTCCAGGCTCGTTTGGACGGGGCAGCGGGGCCACCTTTTCTACCCTTCGGTGCCCCGCCCCAAGCATTTACCACCCAATTGCCACGGAGTGGCTGTGAGTGGTCCGCCGACGCACCAATCTTGTTCACGACGACCATCTTGTTCGCCGGCACTTCCGGTATTGCGCTTCTCCCTCTCCCTCAAAACAATATACAAATAACAACCACGTTCCAAGAAAGGGGGGCGGGGGGTGACAGGTGCATAGCATGCGTGCTCCCTGGGAAAGCCACAGCGCCCAGCACAATGGGCTCAATAAAATCTAAAGAACAGGCGGCACCTGGAAGCTGCAGCGATTGACCTTTGCTGTGACCCCTTCTCCACTCGTACCTATACGAAAAACCGATACTGTAGTAGCTACGGGTCCTTTGTCAATGAAACGTGGCGACCGACACTTTGGGCTCACGTACCCCTATTCAGTAAATGCTTGCTCGAAGAAGCCTTTCGCGACGGCCGATTGGCAACGGTCTTCCGTCGTCATGCGCCGCCCCGTCATTTCTCAGAGCCAGTCGGTCCGCAAGTACATCTGGTCAGCTGTAATCGCGTCCGTCTCGTTTGAAACCACTCGAAAGCGTGTCTCCGAATGAATTTCTGAACCGTGCGCCACAACCGGCAAGGGTCGTTGACGCGTCACGCCTTGCTGCCACAAATCGCCCCTCCACGTGCCGGTTTTAATCTGGCATGTCATGAGCTGTGCGCCTGCTCACCTCGGCGCCGTCAACGCGACATGCATCCACCGCCGACCAATTATCCCATTGTGTTTTGCCTGTCAAGCAAGGAGCATTGACCAAATACGCTAGCCGTCTCTTAAGCTTTCCTCTGCAGCCGTTCCCTTCAACAGGATGAAAAGCGTGCAAAATGCCGGTTTCAAGCTTGCCGATCTATAATTAAAGACAAAACTCGTTCTTTTCTAGCAGCAGGCTTACAATGACCTTTATGTAAAACTTGTTTTGAGTCTTCGCTACATACGGTGGGGCTCATTACATAATGCCTGTATATTCCCGTCAAATCATCTTCTTCTTTCTGGGGTTTTACGTGCCAAAACCAGTTCTGATTATGAGGCACGCCGAAGTGGTGGGCTCCGGATTAATTTTGACCACCTGGGGTTCTTTAACGTGCACTACAACGCAAGCACACGGCGTTTTTGCATTTCGCCTCCATCGAAATGCGGCCGCCGGGGTCGGGATTCGATCCCGCGACCTCGTGCTCAGCAGCGCAACGCCTTAGCTGGCTGAGCCACCCCGGCGGGTTCCCGTCAAATCATTAATTGAACCTTGTAAGGTTCAACTTCCCACAAGCGAGAAACCTCTTCAAACAGAAATTATGCTTTCACCTTCGTGAGACACGCAGCTTGAAAAAAAAAAAAATCTGAGCAGTGCAAGACATAACTTCTTGTATATTTTTTCGTAGTATTACCGATGACTTGATTTTAAAGCCCCAGTCGATGTACAAATGCAATCAACACCTCATCCTCCCTAGGTGTATTGACGAATGCACAAAACATGTACCTAGGTTACTTACGCGGTTTCAGTAATAAATTAGGTAAAGTGTAAAATGGAAATGCATGCTTCTTCGCTTCTTTAGATATGAAAGTAATGATGCAAAAAGCCATTGACATTCTTTTTTCTTATGGCACGAATGAAGGGTTCCCATACAATGCACCATGTCGTTCAAAGAATGCGGTATAGTCTTCCAATATCTTAACTGGCAGAAGTTAACTCGAGAAGGATTGCGCGCTCTGCCAGAAAGATAAGCTCTTTTAATTTTTCGAACAATGTTAACTGCCGCGTCATAACTAGAGACCTAATATTATAATGTGCTTGAAATGTACTCAGTAATTTATTATTGTGGATTATTTTACAGTACTCTAGGTGAATCCTGAATATGTCAAGCAGCAGTATTCTAATTCTCATGCGTGTGAAGAGAAACTTTTTACGTGAGGTCAGAACCACATTGGACATGGACCAAATCACTATTTCAAGTTATGATCCATTATCTTTCTGTTATCTTTATTTGGAGATTTGGCCGCTCGCGCCGTACCATTAAACATCGGCTTCAGAGAGCGTTGGTAAGCATATTAGCTTACCAAATGTGAAGAAATGTAAACTCTCCTGGGGGAAAGAAAGACATCTTAAGGATTTTTTTCTTCTTTTTTTTTTTGAAGTCCTGCTGATCTCTCGGCACTGCATGATATATCCCGGGATGATATATCCCGCGAATACACGCAAGGTGCCTCGAACGGCCAGTCGTGCTGCAATTCTGCGTGTACTGCGGGCTTCTTTCACACTCGGAAAAACACATTTATGTAGCATGTATTCAGCAACAGAAAGCTGTATCGGGAGTTTTTCATGTTGCTCTAAAACTCTCTCATTGACATTTTGATAATTAAGACAGTACTTCTCGATTTAGATAATTAATTGCAATTAATTAATTAAATCTCTGTAACGAAAAGAAATACTGGCGGCTACTCCACCATAGTGGAAACAATACGCACTGGGTTTGCTTCGCCTAACGCCGTCCCTCTTTTTTTAAATCCTGATGCGTGATAGCTGGGACACCCTGTATACTTTAATGTGTCTTTCCCAAATCGATTATTCCCTTATTTTACCATAAGTATTCTTTCATTTTGTTTCTTCTGCTTCTTCCTGTCACATCGATGCATGGTCGTGGGATAGTTTTATTTCCTGCTTAGAAAACAGCAGCAACCAACCACATCGTGTACTGTAATGCTTCGCCAACTAGCTGTGCCCGAGTCTCTCGTTCGACCATCGATTAAGTCATGCCGTAGACGTTGTCTAGTTGGCGTCGAACTTGTGGTTGTATAGCGTGCTATTGCGCACCAGACAACCACAAGCGTCCAGAACACGGCTGGTCAGACATTTTCGACACTTAACAAATTCGGTCTTGCGTGGCTATTGGTTATTGGTTGATTTTTTCTGACCTTTAAAGAAACAAAATGAGTATGCATAAGAACATACGTAGGTAAACATGAGAAACATGCGTGTCCTTTCAATTGAACAGCATCATGCGCAAAATATGCGGGAGACCTAAAATTTAACTCGCAGAAAGCATAGCCTCCTGTATTTCTTTTTTTTTTCTATCTCAGCCCGCTGATGCCAATACTGAATTTACTGAGAGGACGCGACGCTATCCCTAGTTGATCACGGTTTGTGGGGCATGTTCAGGGTCCGGTCAGCTATCTTTCATTACACCTCATACTAAAGCCGAAGAGCGGGCTCGGGAAAACAGCAGCACTCCCATCTAAGGTTGTCCATGCTCTAGCAACAAGAGGTGCAAGAAGACTGGGAGAGCGAGAGACAGAAGAAAGGGGAAAGGAAGGGAGGTTAACCAGATGGGAAGATCTGGTTTACTACCCAACGCTGGGGAGAGAGGGGAGGGGGAGGTAAAGTGACAGGAAAGTAGAGATAGACAAAGAAAGGAGCACAGATACACAATGACTGGGAATTTGGTGCTACCACAATGGCCCACTGCGCTGCGGAACGATTGGATAGGCATGGAAAAATGCGGTAGGTATGCTATTGTGGACGCTCTTTAACTAAGGTGCAAAATCATTTGTAACGTACTTCAGATACAAGTATTACCTTTCCAACATACAAACATTAAGGATTTCATCATAAATCAGGGAAGGCTCCGTGTCCGTAGAGCATGCCGAACGAATGTTCTGCGGAAAGAAGACGAAGTCTCTCCAGCCGCAGGAGGCAATCATCATCCCCATCGCAGGCATTGATGCGTTGTTGAAGCCTTAGACACGCATTATTCGCAATAGTAAGGAGGCACAGAGCTCTACAAGGAATCTCGTGCAACGCCCTCCTGTGCAATGTATAGCGGACCGGAACAGGTAGAAGCCATTTCGACGCTCTCGGGCAACGACGAGGCAAATAGTGTCAAAAGGCCTGCAAGAGCGAAGAACACGACCGAAAGCTCGCCCAGGGACAGCGGCCGAACTGAGAACGTGACAGTGGCTTCTGCCGACAATCCGAATCCCAACAGCGAGTCCAGGGCATCGGCATCCACCTGGCTTCAGGCAAGAGGCAACTGTTTCATTCATCGACACAAACGCGTCAGCAACCGGCTCCGTCAAAGATGGCGAAGGTCCCAAAAACATTGGTACGGAAGGGCATCCGACACCCAGCAATGACACCAAAGCTCACAAATCCGGAAGCATCGTGCCATCTCTGAGATGGTTGATGCACTCCCTGTCGCCTGCCTCCGGCGTTGCGCAGATGGTCCGCACCTACAGCTGCGTCGACTTGAAGCCTCTCGAAAGCGAAAGCACCGAGAACAGCACCGGGATTCGTCAAAGGGGCACCGGCTACCACTCCCTCATCCTGGGCATCCTACTCGCCGGCGGTACCAGTGCCGCACTTTCCCTGGTCAATGTCATCATCAAGCGGCTGGAGACCGTGAGCACGCTAGAGGTGCTCACATTCATGTCCTTCGGCGTCTTCATCGGTATCCTCCCCGCGGCCACGGAAGAAGTGGAGCCTTTCGGACCGAGGCAAGCCCAGCCGCTTCTCTTCGGGCGGACCGTTCTGTCGCTGTGCTCGTCCGCGCTGAGGCTGATGAGCTTGTCCTACCTGAGCATCGCCGACTCGTCCATCACCACGAGCCTCACCCCGATCATGGTCGGCATCACGGCGACGTTGTTCCTCGCCGAGTCTTTTCACTGGACCCAGGGCGTGGCCGTAGCCCTGTCAGTGCTCGGAATGACGCTCGTGGTGAAGCCACCGTTTCTGGCCGCCGCGGGGGGTTCGTTCACGAAGACGCAGTACATCGGAATCGCCTACGGAATGAGTCACGCTGTGCTGAACGGCGTCACCGCCGTGTGCATACGGGCGACCAAGGGTGTGTCGCGGAGCGTCGTGGTCTTTCACTACGGCTTGCCTCTCGATGCTCCTGGTGTCCATCTTATCCATAGCCATGGGTCGCCTCAAGGTCTTCTACGATGGCTCGCAAATCGGATACCTGCTGCTCATCTCTCATCTCACATTCGCGCTCCAGATGTTCCTGAGCAAGGCGCTCCAGGTAGAGAGCGCTTCCTTGGTGACCATCGTCAAGACGTCGTCGGACGTGGTCTTCGGATTTATAATGCAGGTGCGAAGTGTTCCTTTATAATGTGCAATAGTGATAGTACAAAGCCATGGCTCTCATGAAATTTTCACATTGTCTCCTCCTTTAGAAAGAACGGAATTCAGTGAGCAAGAAAAGAATAAATTACAGGATGCTTCTTAATTTATTCGCTTGCATTAGTGCAGCTGGGGAAATAAAGTGGGAGTAACTTATGCTCTTTACACTTAGAAAAGCACCTATATCCCCTACTAAACGTGGGATGCATATGAATGTACTCTTATTGACAGTTACAGAGGTTGGAGTATGACTGCAAATACATTTTTTCTGGTAATGTTTAGCAATTGTATGCATTCGAGGTGCGTGATGTGTACACGGAGTGAAATCTTAAAAGAATGACTCCTTGAAAGGAAACTGGCATAGGATGCGTTACTGCACAAAGTTGCAGCAATAAATAAAGGTCGTGGGTTTGTGTGCCTTAATTAACTCTACCTCAATTACCTGTGCCTTGATTAACTTCGCCGTAATTAACTAATAAGGTTGTATATTTGACTCCCACACAAGGCCATGGGTTCGAGTGCCTTAACTCTATCTGTATTGACGGTGTCTATTAACCTCGCCGTTATTAACACCAAAAGTCGTGCGCTCAACCACCGATGGTGGTACCGTCAATTTTGGTGCCATTGAACTTTCCAGGCGGTCAATGAGCGATCTAAGGTTTTTACCTTAATAAATAGATAGCGCCCCACCAGCAACAGGCAAAACGTGCAGCGTGTGGGGGGTCCCTCAAGGTAGACGAGGGGAAGGATGATAATCGAGAGGAAATCGAGTCGATCGGCAGACACTCTGGTGCCGATGTTAGACTAAAGAAAATGGACGATTTCCAGGTTTTAAAAAACCGGCAGATCCCACCACCTGTGGGAATCGATGTTTTGCGAAGCAGTGTGCAGGGAGCCTACCAAGTTAACGAAACGACCATGCGAGCACCAATGCCTAGGCGGTTCTTTCGTGACCTACGTGACACGCATGTCATGACCTTCATGTCTTGAGTCCTCAGGAGTCCCTTTAGCTACACCTGACATACCCGAAGGCGGAAGCCTTCGTTATGTTCATGACTAGACACCGGAGATTAGGCAAATGTCTATTTTGTTCCTTGCACTCCTATCACCCCACTTTGATATATAAGTATGAATTAGAGGTTAAGGAGGGCCTTTATAGCGTTTTTATAGTGCCAATAAATGCCTGTTTTGGCGTTTGTGCCTAAATGCCTATAGGTGCAGCATGCCTGTTTCGGCCTGGTGATGATTTCTGTAACAAATGCCGCATCTGCTTCCATAGCATTGTTCTGATTAAAGATCTTGCTCATTATTAAAAAAGTACATTCCATTCATTGCCCTTCTACGCGATACTATGAAAACGTGTGCTTATCGCAAAAAAAAACGCAATGCTGCAATTACACTTCGCTACCGATTCACTTAATGCGCACATTTTGATTAAAATTACTCTCTATGCTTTTGGGCAGGTCTCAATCACTGATTCAGTCACGTGTGTTTGCAGGCCGTGTTCTTGAACGTGCATCCTGACATATTTAACGTCACCGGTGGAACGCTCGTTCTCTCCGGTGTCTTGATCATCGGACTACGCAAGATTGCTCAAGCCGCACAACCCGAAAGTACCCTCAAGCGCAAGCTACGCTTTCTGCTTTGAGAGTAAAAAAAAAAAAAGGTGTCATCAATAGGATGGACGTGGTTTGAGGTCTTTCTGTAATAGCCTTGACAGGTTTTACTTGCATATCTGGTAATATAATGCAGATGAGCCGCAACGACCAGTAGAAAAGAATTTGCAAGTTCAACGCACATGTAATAATCCACGTGAAGCAAAGATTTATTGAAACGGTTAATGGAATGCTCGACTATAGTAACACTGATGCAAAGAATTTTTTATATTCTCATCATATCAGACGTTTAATCTCATGCAATGTTTATGTTCATCCACCACAAGAGTCCCAGCTATATTTTCATGCAATCTTTGTTATTATGAAATGCACAGCTAACAAGTTAGGCCAAAATGACAATTCTAAACTACACGGATGCACATTGTCAGGCATCTACGTAGCGTTGTCACGAGGACGAACGCGATGTGTAACGCTTATCGAGCGAAGATAAGCGTTATGCTTATCAAGCGATGGCATGTTCACGGCACACAGAAGTACGACACATGCCATTGCTACATTTCAGGATGTTGTACCCCTAATGCCACTTGGGCCAATCCTCATGAATGAACTTGTGTTACACAGTGGCACATGCCAGTTCTGGAGGATAGGCCAGAAGCGGCCATTAGCCACAGTCATTATCACATACCGAATGGATAAATAATAAAAGAAAAACTATAAGTGAAAGTATCGATCTGTTCAATAAAATAAGCTTTTTTGTTATTAGGACGTGTTCTAGGGATGCCCTTAGCCGGCCATGTAGTATGTACAAGTTTCATGCAGGAACTTTCCTTTCGATTATTAGACACAACAGAGGGACCAATACTCGCACCATTTTGTCGACTAGCCTAAAAGGTTCATATAAGACAGTTTGCTGGTGCTACAATCTTCGACGCACATATCACCTTATTATGTATATCTGCAAATGTATCTGTCGAAATACCGACTGACCTAGCAGCAGCCACGCAAACCTGGGCGGGTAGGCAAAGATACAAAAAGAAGCAGTACAAATCTTAACTTTCTAGTCAAGGCCATCACTGTCTTCTCACAATTTTAAAGCCAAGCTTTTTTTTCTTTCTTTCTTTGCCCACACTCTCGGATTTGGTGCAGCCTCTTGCTGATGCATCGGTGAGTATCTCGGCGGATATTTGAGAATATGTAGACGAGGTTTATGTGTGCGCCAAAAGTAACAGCTCACGGGCTTCTTATAACCCTTGTATGCTGACCCCCAAAATATTTACATAGTTCCGTGTACTGTTGCGCGCATTAGTCGACAGGGCCGTTTTCAGAGAGACACTATAGAAAAATGTGAAAACGCGCATTTATTATTGAATTTAATCTTTATTTTCATGCGTCGTACATGAAGTATGGTGAGAGTAAAAGCCGCACAAAAGCAGCTTCACTAACTCCCACTACCTACAAAATGGCTGCAGTGACAAACAAGCAGTGACACCTAGTAAACATATCAAGCATGAGACACGCTACTTATTGCCAATAACAGGTAAACTTTCAATTAATTCAAAGAAATAACCGTAATTAAGAGTGCACATTTTCGCTTTATGGTCGTCTTAGGAATCGACGCCCCTGAACTTCGTATAAGATAGCCGGAGCCTCGAGGTGCCGAAGAAGAGCTCCCCAAATTTTCCATTTTCAACGCGATAGCGTTAAGGGTCCCGTGTCGCAGAAAATTCGGCGTCGGCGTGGATGTCGGCGTCCGTGGCGGAGAAAATCATCCCCAACCATCCCGCCTGCGCAGGCCCTCCACGTGATGCAAGGTTCTGGTGAACAAAAATTAAATTTCTGTCAGTGAAATCCGTCAGAAAAATGGTAAAGTACGGCTCCACCATTCGGCGTCGGATTCGGTGTCAGATTTTTTACCATTCGGCGTAGGCCTGTAATTTGAATATACGAGAAAACATAATTCTGTGACGAGGAAACTCACAAACAAACCCCTTTTCCAGCATTTCTACCAGACCTACAGCGGCGCGCTCGGGTAGTTGCGAAAATGATATCCACATGGCACTTGCATCCTCGGCAGGTCGAACTGGGACTTCGCCTGCCTAATGCGTTTTGGACACGCGCGTTCGTCGGTGCAATAGCAAACAATTATTAAAATAATTAAAAGGGTGCTAGGGCCTTCACATTTTAATATAAGACCACTTAAATTGCCCCTGGAAAACGTCTTCCCCGCAATGTATTTCAGTTTAAAAGTGAAGCCGACTTTAAGGGGATCGGTGTAAGCTTGGTCTTTGTAACCTTGCTTTGCCACGTTCTGTGTTGCAGTGAAGCGCTTCCACTTAAAGAAAAATGCGATGTGAACGGGGCCCGATAACGCTATCGCGTTCCACTCTTGAAGGCGAAGCTTAAGCGCACACCAATTTTTATGGTCTCATTTCTCGTTAGTGTAATGTTTCTCCTCAATGTAACTCCTCAATTCATGTCAGCGTATCAGCAGTGAAATGCATTTCGTACCACATCTAACATGTGGAGTTGATGGACATAGTCATTTTTTCCACGTACATGGAGATGGAGCATTTGACATCTATCCGTGGTATTCAAATGTTAAATATTGTCTTTTTAAGCTCAAGACATATAACAGTAGACAATAAAAACCCCCTTGAAGAGCGATTATGTTCTGTTGTTGTGTTCGGGTCTCAGGAGTATACTGGTGCGTGTAATTTTCCATTTCCAGATCTGAAGCCCAGTGTTCTGACTGCGCAATTGTAGTTCGAAGTGGAAAGTGCCATATGTGTTGCACTTGTAATAGACGAGCACCAAAGTTGCAATTAGACATCTCTGGATTATGTCTGGTGCAGCCTGAAAAAGTTCGTCTAGGTGCGTTTCTTTGGATTCTTTTTATCTCCAGATAATGTGCCACCGGCGATGTTCAAATTCGTATATTAAACCTAGTTCGATGCGAGTTTTAAATCGCTCACTTTATTTTGCCTCAGGATTATGCGACACTATATTTTGGTATAAATAAATCAAATATAACGTTAAAGTAAAGACACGTTCAAATGTTCGAAGTGTAACTGTAACGCGTTCCTTTCGCAATAAAGGAACTTGTAACGGGAACTCGTTCCAAGATTGGGAAGGAACGTTTTAGAGGAACGTGTAGAACACTGGCGTAGACGAAAAAGACACGCAATTTCGGAAAAA
>NC_051156.1:160530871-160682686 GCF_013339745.2 Dermacentor silvarum
AATAACAACCACCAACATTTGGGGCGCGGTGAGTTTGCTGCTATTGTTCTAATTAAGTATGTAATAAGAGACGAAGGCCTCACTTAACCATACTCCGTTAAGGTCTCTGTCCTGCTGGAAGACCGAAGGTGCCTTCCTACAGTGTAAAACTATTTTTCCAGGATTCTGGAGAAACCCGGAGGTAAAATACTGCCACCCTCATTTCCGTAGTTAGAAAACAGTCCATAGTCCATAATACGGAAAGTCTTTTCTATCACGAAGCACCTATGATGGGAAATCCAGACATTTCCCATATTTTACAAAACAGACCAACGAAGCACACATGCACATGCAACGAATACTGTTGTGGGAGATGTCATGCCAGCAGAGATAACAACACTACATAGTACACATGAGGAAAACAATGACATCTAACACTTCAAGACGCATACCAAGAATATACACTGCAATATGTATATAACCATGCTCTGAGTGGTGTTCTCTGACCCGGAAAGGAGGCGTACTTTTTTCGTCCAATAATTGAGACCATTTGCCTGACGCATCCAGAATCTGTCTACCTGCTCTTACGTTGGTGGTGAACCTGCACACTATTATTGAAAGGTAGTAAAGAAACAAACGAAAATAATTTCGCATGCTATATTCCCAGACATTAAAGGGGCCCTGAACCATTTTTGCGCGCAAGCTTAAGTGGCCCGCCAGTGAAGTCGGCGAAGGTAAGTTTGAAACCGCGAAGGAATAGAGCGCCGGAATAGGAAGGCGCCTGGAGGTGGAGAAGAGAATCGCGCGCCGGCAAAGTACGAAGTAGCGCGCTGAGCGCGCGGCAATGCAACGCTACGTAGAGGAAAGTCTAGGTGGCGTTGAGAGAAGCGGGGAAGGAGAAAACAGGCGAATTATTAAACAGGCGAAAACAGGCGCATTAGTAGGGTAGGCGGAGGCGCGTTGGGATGACCTCTACGGTTGCTTTGTGCGGAATGGACGTACGGGGTTCGTTTCGTGCTAAGATTGTCGCCGCGCGCCGTATGCTGTCTGTGCGAGTGAAATCGTGCGACGGTGAGTGGACGATGGTGGCGCAATCTCGCTCGCGCTTGAAAGGAAAGCGGGGAGGAAGCGTGCCGTCTTCCTACCGGAAGGGGGGGGGGGGGGGGCGCCGCTTCACTCCGGCGGCTGCTGTGTATGGCGAGGCCGCGCGAGCCCTACGTTGACAGCGACCTGCGATTCGCAAAGTGTAGCCGGTGCGAGAGCCGATAGCTTCGTATACGCTATAGCACGCATACGCTTGTGCGCTACTCACGTTCCCGAAATGAAACGTCAGCACCTTTTTTTATCGAAGACGAGTGATGCATTCGCAGTTAAATAGACTATTTCGAAAAAAAAATATTGTCGCAGTTTCACCGGAAAGGCGAAGCATCAATGGCGAAGCAAATTGGTAGAGAGCTATACGGAGTAAGGATAGTAGTTTAGTCAGCTGTATATACTTGGACATGCAGTAGCACCAGCAACGCGCAGAACTATTGTCGACGCCATCAGCGTTTTGTCCGCGTTCGCACTGAACGTGCGCGGCGTTGGTGACTGTTGCCGATGCCTCTGGAGGTGGCTCGGAGGTTTTCAACGAGATCAGAGTGGGACACTCGTCGAGCAGCGTCGGAAATTTATATAAATACGCATTTGGTGCCGCAGCTAAACGTCGCCTCCCCTCCCTCCCTCCCGTCCCCCCACGGCTTTCCGCGCGACGGAAGAAGTCGCGTTTGCTCTCTACATATGGTGATTTTAAAGGAGGAAAGAGACGCTTAATTCTGCAGCCCTTCAGGGAGCACGGCGCCGAATGCGCGTTTGCTCTCCGACGTTCGTTCGCTCCCCGTGAAAGCGCGCGTCCCTCGCGACCTTTGACTCGCACATACAGCGTCCGGAGCGCGGCGACGATTTCATCGTCGTTGACGTCATACGGAACCTCACGGCGACGCCGACGGCAGAAATCTGCTTTGGAATGTCCATATAATTGCTATCGCAATAATACTTTAACTTAAAAATTGCTACAATCCGTTCAGCAGAAGCGTAGTTATTAGTAATCAAAGGTTGGCCTATGGTCCCTGCCACGGTGTTCCTGCTCCTTTTTCAATGTCTTGCACTGCGAAGACTACGCCCAATCGGGATGTGCCCACAACGCTCCTCCCACTGAACGTCACTGTGGTGGGCAGCTCAAGTTTTACTTTGGATGCTCACGTAGACGCCACCATTTCTGTGTTTGGCGCTTACGACGCCACAAACGCGTCTGGCCTCACCGAGCCGCAGTGCGCTCAGCCAGCGAACTCGAGGTGGCCGCGGTATCTACGCTACGTAGCAGACCGCAGCTATACATGCAGCTTTAGTGCGTATGCGCAGCGTTTGCTTCGTGCATGGCAGGGCGTGAGTGAACGATCGCGTGCATATGTTCCAACCTGGCCGTGCTAAGTGCTGCGGAGCAGCTTTGTCCTACACCAGATTGGCCGACGGATAGTAACAACATCGAAATTCCGCATTTTGAAGCACTATCAATAGCTCAATACGAAGCGAAATGTGCCAAGGCGTCTAGCCAGGAGCGGCCAGGAGTGAGCTCGCGCTGGCAAGCGAGCCTGACCTTAAGTCTGACCTTAAGTTCCGCGTTGTTCGAGGATAGTTGAGTGCTCAAAACTAGTCAAAATTAGCGAGACGCGAAGGCTACCACACCGATAAGCAGGGAGGCCAAAGTATAATTCCTCCGCGGGCGGCCGCGGCCAAACGAGAGCAGACGATAGTCGACTTCTTCCAGAAGCTCGAGATTATTATCGAAATTTTAAAGCAGATTTTCGCTTACTTCAACCTATTGATCAAACTGCATAAATAGATATACGCACTAACTGCAGGAAGAAGCGCCATGATCGAAACATCCTACTCGATTGATTCCAGCTCAATTGGCCAATAGCAGTGGCGTAAGGGAATCTACTATAGCGACTGCCAATGTGCCTTTCAGAAGTCATACTGAACCACTGTTTAAAGCCTATGGGATTATGCACCTATCCAATATGTACCGTCATGTATTTTACAGCTGTACAAATCACAAACAGAACACGGCATAGCCTTCTTAACTGACGTTGCGGACCTCCACGCTAACATTCTTCACTACCCAACACGGCACCATGCATACTGACTGGTCTGTGCCTCGCCCACGTACTAAATATGGTTTTCAGACTCTAAAATATCCATTTCCTGTATTTCTAAACAAGTACGCCTGTTCTTTCACCTCTATTCGCAACATTTCTTGTAATTCTCTGCAAAACCTTTTTCGTTAATTCGTGTTTCTGCGTTACCCTGCGGCTATTTGGATGCCTTGTATTGAACGCTTCATGAGATTGCTTCTGTATCTGTTGCAATTGCTTAATTTTTATGCTGCGTCATGTTTTTCTATTCTGCTCGGAGTTGATTGCTACTTTTGTTCTGTATGTGTACCACTCTACCGATGTATACGTGGGGGAAGGGGGCAATGTCAAGCCGCAGTTAAGCGGCTTTCTTTTCCTTCTCCTCAGCCATGTATTCCACTTTGTACATGCATGTCTGGAATAAAGACTCAGACTCAGACTATATGACCAGATACGTATAGCGTACGTTCACCTCGTATAGCATCCGAAAAGAGTGAGGGGTAGGCTTCTGTAGAAAAAAAGAGTGTTTAAGAAAAAGTGACTTCACGCTCCGCTTGTGAGATTCGCGCGCTGCTCAGGGCTGCAAAATTTGGCTGACACGTTCACAGCAGCATATGCTATATCGGCGGGCTGTGTATTTCACCAAGACCGGGGGGTGTTTCAGGACCCCTTTACACGTATTCCATGAATGCTGTCGCGAAAGAGGCATAAATTTCGTTTTCAGTGCAGAGGCAACGTATTTTTTATTGAAACATTAAAAAAAAAATAATAACGGGGCAATGATTCGTGAAACGCCCGACGCGGCGACGTTTTCACTTGTACGTATATACGTTACGTCTGCACATCCTATAATGGAACGACTGTCACTTTGATCACAGATGTCATCACGATTTTCCGTCAAGTTAAGGATTGTTCTTCTTTTCTTCCTTTTTTTTTTGTTGCGCAGTGTAGCGCGCGAAGAATACGTAGAGCCAAGACAGGAAAGGGGCCTCCATTCGCTTTGTTTCTTGGTATGATTATGGCAGATTGCAACATATTTTCTTTCTCAATACGTTCGTTGTAGCTCTCGTATCTTTCTCGACTGTGTAAGGTTCCGTACCGTGCACGCTTTCATTCAGAGGCACGGCAAAATGTGTGCTTGCTTTATCCACGCCACAGTCCCTTCGCTTCTGAATTCCCGTGCGATTCACCTTGGAGACTACTTGTTCGTATTCTCTTCTTCAATTTCAGGTTCAGGTTTTGGACTGGGTCAACAAGAGTACTACGTGGAACAAGCAGCCTTCCATCTCCGTGTCGTTCTCGCTATGTACACGCGTATATGAGGCAGCCGGTGCGGAGGCGCTCGACAACCCGTGCAAACGATCCAATTTTACAATTCCGACCACATCGAGCGAGGTGAGAAGCTGGATCAACTTGATGACACCTGTGTCTTGCTAGTTACCGGGCAGCCTGTCAGACGAGGAAGCAGAAATAATATGCTCGTTGTATGTGCAATGCCTTCGTTGCTACGAATTCAGCAGGGCAAGAAATACACTTCGTTATAACCAGACAGGCACTTTATTGAAGCTACGTTTACACAAGTTACGCACTCCAACAGCATACGTATAACATAAGTTATTATGGAAGCTCGCAAAAAGCATAATGAAACAGTCATGCTCGCAACGACGACAGGAAATTCTGCCTACAATCGTGAGCAGCTAGTTGGTCCCACGAAGCAACCACCATGTGACGGAATGACTTTCGCAGCGCCCGCGCAATGTTGAAACTGGTGCGAAAAAATGCAAACAATGATCGAAGGCCGAAACTTGAATTCGAATAAGCCCATCCGAATCGCATAAACTGATCTCATCCCCATTAAACAAAATTGAGAAAGGCGATAGATACACATGTGTATGTGTGTTGTATACACCTATATATATATATATATATATATATATATATATATATATATATATATATATATATATATATATATATATATATATATCCTGGGTTAATCCCGACGGTAAATTAAAGTCTTTCTCAATTATTGGTATCTTGTGTTTCTTAATGAGGTTACACAAACGTTCTGCTGCGACGGAGAAAACGATGTCACTGACGATATGCCTGCAGTCCGCCGTTGTCGCATTGTTGCTTGCTATTCTTCAAAATTTCATTGCTTCAAAATAAAGTATGTCCGTCACGTGAGACAAGTGATGGCTCATACCCCCTTAAGCAATAATGGCTCATGCCCCCGCAAAGGCGGCCTCCCCATTACGACGACAGAAGAGAAGTGAACTTCTATGCTGCAATGATCATGAGTGGCAACGGAGTCAGCTATGGAAGAAGACGACGACGCACGAGCCATTGCTGATGATAATGGTTTCTGCTCACGGACGACGAACGGACGAATTGACTACCCATATAAAGCATCGCTGTAAAAGAGTGGGCGGATTTATCGCTGTCGCCTAAGCGCAAGACATCCTTAATGCTGAATTTGTCGGTTCTTCTCCCACCGCCAACAAGCTGTCTTTTCGTCACTTTCATTCTTCCTTTTCTTATATATATTCAGTATTTCAATTTCAGCCACCGCTAATTACTCCTATGCTTTCCTTGGCGTCATTCTCCCTTTGCGTTATATGGCCGTGAATATATATATATATATATATATATATATATATATATATATATATATATATATACGAGGGTGGTCTGAAAAGTTCTCGGCCTGATGTAGAAAAAAGCGTTTTGGACCTTCAAAATTATTTTTATTTTTCAACATAGTCTCCTCTAAACTCTACACACTTGGTCCATCGATGTTCCAGAGCCAGGATTCCGTCCTTAAAGTGACTTTGTGGAAGTTCTGAAAAGTACTCATCCACAGCAGCAATCGCTTCTTCATTTGATGAAAAACCGTTGCCCACCAAGAAAGATTTTGAGTTTTGGGAACAGGTGGTAGTCCGACGGGGCCAAGTAAGGAGAATAGGGTGGGTGCTCCAACAATTCGTATTTCAAATCGTGCAATTTAGCCATTGCAAGATGCCCTTCGTGCACCGGTGCATTGTCTTGATGAAACAGGATTTTCTTCTTCTGCAAACCTGGTCTTTTCTCACAAATTTTCTGATCCAATTGAGTTAAAAGGTCCGAATAATACTCCCCAGTTATGGTTTTACCCTTTTCAAGATAATCCACAAGCATAATGCCTTCAGCTTCCCAAAAACACAGGCCATCACCTTTCCTGCGGAGGGAACTGACTTGGCTTTCTTTGGTGCAGACGACCCGGCTTCAGTCCACTGCTTTGATTTTGGTTTCGATTCCGGTGTGTAATGGTGAATCAAAGTTTCATCCATTGTTATAAATCTGCGCAAAAAGTCTGCTGGATTTTTGTTATACAGCTCCAAAGCATGCTGTGACATCGTCATGCGGTTGTGTTTTTGCTCAGGAGTAAGGATGCGCGGCATCAATCCTGCACAGAGCTTGTTCATGTGTATTTCGTTAAGCAAAATGTCACCTACACGTTCCACTGAGATGCCAACAGCCTCAGCAATTTCGCGCAACTTCACTATCCTGTCTTCCAAAACCATATCGTGCACACGGTCAATCAATTCAGGAGTTCTTGCACTTTTTGGGCGCCCTTCGCGCGGGTCATCTTCAATCCTCTCTCTCCCCTGCTTAAACTCAGCAGCCCATTTCTTGACTGTGGAGTATGAAGGTGAATCTTGCTTGTAAACTTTAACAAACCTTTGGTGAATTTCAGTCGGAGATAAACCTTCTTTTACAAAGAACTTTATCACCGCACGGTGCTCAAGCTTCTCCATGCCTTACGGTGCTTCACACTACACCCACTGTGATCGACTGTCAAAGCCAAACTGCTAATCGGCACTAGATGGCGTTTCATCTGAGACTTGCAGAGGCTTGTATGAACGTGCACATGAGTGCTGCAAGTTCTAGCTTTCGTGATTCTTATTGAGGCCGAGAACTTTTCAAACCACTCTCGTATATATATATATATATATATATATATATATATACAGCTTGAGCTATGCTACAATGTAAATCGAACAAGTATTTCATTTAACCAGTTTTGGCCAGTGCGCTGGTCTTCATCAGGGCTTACAACGTAGTGGGATTTCGGCACTGCTAGTGAAGGCAGCAGGCAGCGTACTTGGCCGTCCTGCCATTCTTAAAAAAGACCCGCCTCCATTCCGCCTTCTGAAAGTGGGTGTACAGCGAAGATGATACGGCCCTTAGACGACGTTACACAAGCCTCACCACCACCACAATCGAGGTACGTCACGCGCGCACGCACGTGTGCGGAAGTGCAGCATACATGCTTACTCTTCTATAGGCCGTCGGTCAAGTGCAAGCGCCTTATAGAACAAAATAATGTTTAAAGGTAAATTGTCTCAGAAAATGCGTGAAGTAGGACTTGCACACAACCTACAGACATGACAACATCGGATTGTAATTCGAATATACGAGAAAACATTTCTGTTACGCTGAAACTGAAACACAAACCCTTTTTCCAGCGGCCGTGGCGGTACTGTTGGAGAGTGCTTCTCATATTGTGGATTACGGTCGCAGCACACGCTGTGCGACAGATGAAACAGGCAGAGCGCCCACGCATCAACGACAGATACATCGTGTGCACACGCTTGTCACGCGCGCGCGCTCGTGCGCGGAAGTTTTCCTAGTGCGGGAGTTTTATTGGTGCGGAAAACTTTCTCCGCACCAATAAAGAGGACAACATATGAGTTTCGCCATGCGTAACTGTCCGTGCTCACTCTGGTTTCACAAATAATCCTACTCTTCGTAACAGCCGCTAGATCGTCTATAGCATTGACAGACCTAGAGGTTACTTGCAACGCCGTTTGAGTGACGGACGCTTTGGAAAGTTTCGCCTTCATTGAGTACGTAACATTTTGCCAAGTATAAACATCTGTGAGTAGCAAACGACCGTGACATGCAACCCCTGTATGCTTTATTATTATTATTATTATTATTATTATTATTATTATTATTATTATTATTATTATTATTATTGCTATTATTATTATAGTCCCGCAGCATGGCGCCCAGTAAGGACGCATGCTTGCTCTGCTCGTGCCCTTTTTTTCGGAAAACAGCAGTTCTTTCGCTGTGAAAAGTGTGAAAAACGTGTGCATGCGAAATGTGTGACCTGGCCAGACGACGAACTGGATCTTTTGAAGTCCGGATCGCGCTCCTTTTGCTGTGTGAGTTAAATCAGCAGGGTGTTAAGCCTAGCGACAACGACCCGACGGCGTGCTCCCCGCAGCTTTCTCTTTCCCAAACTGGTTCCCCCTTCTCCTCTTGTGCCCCACCGGATGACCTTGACGGCAGCATGGCAGGTCTGTGTCGCCTCCTCCTCGACGCGCTGGAGGGAATCTCGTTCCTGAGCGAAGAAGTTTCCCAACTGCGAGAGGAGAATGAACGCCTTCGTAAGGACCATTCCCGCGGCGTGGAGCAACAGACCCAAGTCGTCGCCCCCCTTCGAGCGGAGGTTCGTTGCCTGCGCGACGAGCTGTCGCGACGTGCAACTGCCATGCCTGTGAAGACACCTGCCGACACCGGAAAGTCATCCACCCTTACTACTTCTTCTACTCCTGCCTCAACGCGAGCTAATGTACCTGTGTTACAACGCACTGCTGAACGACGAGATGCTGTTTCCCCACGTGATTTCGGTTCGTCCACTGAAAAAGCACCCGAGACTACACACAAAAAAAAAAACGAGTCCTGCCTCGGTTGGAGCGCGAAAGACTTCGACATTATCTGTAGCTCAACGGCAGCACCGACCTAAGGCTATTTTTGTGTCTAATTTGAGCTCTGAAACAACCTCTTCCGACCTGACCAACCACTTAAAGGCCTTGAACATTTCTCCCCTCTCCTGCCGGCGACTTAGAACTAAATATCAATCGTATTCTTCTTTTCATGTAGCCGTCGACGAAGAAGCCCTTAAGCGTCTGAACGACCCGTCAATGTGGCCAATGGGTTGCTTGTTCAAGCCGTTCCGTGGTGTGCTACACGATGACATGATCCATGCTACTGAAATAACATCCCCCAAGGATCAAAGTGGCGTGTAATTTGAACATTTTTTACCAAAACGCTCGCGGACTTCGCACCAAAGCACGTGAATTTTTTTGCAATGTAATCTCATCTTCTTTTACGATTTTTGTTATTTCTGAAACTTGGCTGTGTGGTGACATTTCGTCTTCAGACTTCTTTCCACCGCACTACAACGTCTTCCGCAGTGACCGGGACTTCAGTGGATCTCAACAAAAAGGTGGTGGCACGCTGATTGCACTTGACAATTCACTGAAATGTGTACGACGCATCGATATAGAAAGTGTACGGGAGTCGATATGGCTAGAAGTCAGCCTAGCCCGACGTTGAAAAATTGTTGATTGGATCGTTCTATGTACAGCCGAATATTTCCCCTGTTTTGTATGATGAGGTCATCTCTTCCATTGAAAGTATAATATCCTCCCATAGTAAGCACAAAGTAATTCTTCTTGGTGATTTTAATACACCAGGTATTGATTGGAACACACTTAGATATTATCATTACAATCATTACACATAGAAGAAATGCAGCCTGTTGTTGGACTTTCTGTCTTTCTGTTCCCTTCAACAGCATAACTTAATCACCAATTCCTGTGGCAACGTCTTAGATCTTTGCATCTCGAATGCTCAGGTTTTAGTTGTCTCTCGTTCCGAAATTTTCCTTGTGCGTACCGATAAGTTTCATCCGCCACTAAAGATAACTGCCTGTGTGTTAGCACTGAGGCAGAGCTCCTCCAGCGGCGTAAATGAATCCCCACGCTTTGCTTTCAAGCGTGGTGATTATCTTGGTTTATATAATTCCTTGTTCACCACCGACTGGTCACTGGTTACAGACAAAAGCAATGTTAATGACTAAGTAGATCAGTTTACAGAGCTTGTTTTGAGCAGTATGCGCAAGTACATTCCCCAGTACAGGCCTAGACGCTCTAGATAACCCCACTGGTTTTCGTCTCAACTCATAATTGCCCTGAAGCATAAAGATCGCGCACACCGAAAATCCAGAATTCCGTTGCCTAATGAGTACAGAGAAGAATTCCGTTTTTTTCGGGCTCTCTGTAAACGTCTCTATAAGCGGGATCAAGATTCATATATGGCATTCTTGGAAAATAGCGCCTCCGACCGGCCGGCGGAATTTTGGAAGTATATCCGTAAGGCGCTCCAATAAACATGGAGAGGGTTTTCGCTTACTTGACTCTAGCGGGGCAGAAGTCTAAGCAGTCGCGGATTGTTTTGCAGCCCATTTCTCTTCCTTATATAAAGATGCAGGTTTCAACGCTGGTGTCAGTCAGCAGCACACGACGGTTCCTACATCTGGTGCGGTGTTGTTTGATGAAAAGCTTGTCCACGAATGCCTTAAGCGCTTGAAGCCTTCCCTATCCAGAGGCCCTGATGGCATCCCCTCTGCAATTTTAAAAGCTTACGGCAGTATATTTGCTCCAGTGTTGGCATCTATATTTAATAACTCTTTGACTACTTACACTTTCCCTCACATGTGGAAAACTGCTCGTGTTTTTCCTGTATTTAAGTCTGGGTGTAAATCAGATGTCTAGAATTATCGCCCAATTTCTCTTCTCTGTGCTACGTCCAAGATTTTGGAGCTTGCTCTTCACAACATTTGTCTTTTACTGTGAAGAACTCGCTCATTCCGAATCAGCATGGATTTCTCACCGGCCGCTCCACTATCACAAATCTCGCAAGTTTCGTGACACAGATCTCCACGCCGGTACTTCAAAGGGGGCAAGTTGACACCATTTACTGTGATCTCAGCAAGGCTTTTGATGTAGTCAGCCACTCGCTGCTTCTGATAAAGCTTACGCACTTTGATGTTGACTCGTCAGATGTGAATCTCTTGCGCAGTTATCTTCTTGGTAGATCCTGTTATGTTAACGTCAATGGCCAAACGTCTTCTTTTTACATGGCAACTAGCGGCGTCCCTCAAGGATCAGTATTAGGACCACTCCTTTTTAAAATTTTATTAATGACGTTCTTTCTGTTATTCGGAACTCTTCTTTCCTTCTATATGCCGATTTAAAAGATTTAAAAAAAATTCACACTGTTGATGACTGTCGCGCCCTGCAGTCTGACCTGTTTTCCTTTTCTAAATGGTGCAAGGATAACCTTACCTTGAATGCTGCTAAGACCAAAGTCATGACTTTCACACGCAAAACAGCAAGTATTTCTTTTCCTTATTCTGTAGATTCTGTGCCGTTGTGTAAGGTCTGCGAGATCAGTGATCTTGGTGTACTTTTTGAAGCAACCTTACACTTTTCGGCTCACACTAAACGTGTTGCAATGCGGGGTATGCGCTCTCTTGGTTCTGTATGCAGACTATCGAAGGAATTCAAGTCTCCTACACCGTTCCGCAAATTATACACAACCATCTGTCTTCCTCAACTCGAATATGCGTCGGTCCTCTGGAATGGCTCTTCTAGATCCAACAGTGGCATTATAGATCGTGTCCAGAAAAAGTTTCTAAGCATATATAATCACCGCTTTGCAAACCTGGACATTGCACCTTGTACTAGCACTGTTGGATTGTTGTCATTGCCCTCACTTCGCGACCGACGTAATCGCGCTGACCTCCTGTTTCTCTTTAAACTCCTTCACGGTAACCTCACGGGTCCCGAACTTCTCAGCTGTGTGATGTTCCGTATCCCACGCAAGATCACCAGAGAACATAGACCTTTCCATGTTCCTGCCTGTCATCACGAACACTCAACTGTCCACAGAATACAGAATCTTTATAACGCTTACTTTCGTGAACTTGATATCTTTCGTAACTCCTTGTCATCGTTCTTTTCCGAGCTTTGCCTTGTGTTATGATTTCATGCATTGTTCAAGTGCCCTTCTCCTCCTTTTTCTTTTGTATTTACTTTGCGCTTTGTTCTCGGTACTCTCTTCTTTTCACAATTTTTATTTTTAATCATTTATTTTTAATGATATTCCCTGCAGTGTTTTGTTTTTGGTTTGTAATGTATGTGTGCGCCAGCACTCAGACCTTAGGGTTGTTCCTGGGCACGTTAAATAACACGATTGATTGATTGATATTATTATTATTATTATTATTATTATTATTATTATTATTATTATTATTATTATTATTATTATTATTATTATTATTATTATTATATTACACGTAGATTGTGTTAAATATCTTGGAATATTTTTCGATAGCAACTTGTCATGGCAACATCACTTATCACTCATTTGTTCAAAGCTGAGGTCAGTCGCTTGGCTGATGTTTAATATGAAAAGTATTGCGCCTCTCTCTGTAAAAAAATTGATTGTGCATGCATTGGGTTATAGTGTATTGAGATATGGTATTACAATCTTCGGATTCTGTTCGGATCGTTGGAGATGCAGGGTAGACAGGATTATAAAAAATATCCTTATAAATGTTGCCTACAATTCCCAAACAGTAACAGCTGCAAATATCTTCCGTGAACTTGGTCTGCCTAATTTTCATTCTTTGCTCGTTGAAACAGTTGTCATAAAACACTTTTGGACTTCCGCTTTCAAACAAAAAAATACCTCCACAAGGGAACTTCGTAAACACGTCCGCTATATGGTTCCTCGTTCATCCACAAAGTATGGTGCGGCCAGACGCTGTGCATATGTGCCGGACATGTTTAACAAGTTACCAAATGAAATTTTTAACGCTACTTCAAAAAGCATGCTGAAAGAACTATTGAAGGAGTCATGCTGAAACTAACTTCCACAATACTTTGGCATCATAATTTTCACTGCTTCAACTTCTGTTTCACGTAGAATAACCAAATGTTATCTTAATTTTTTTCTGGTCATTTTTTTCTTTGTCTTTCTGTCTCATCAACATCTTTTTATTTACCGTTTGTATTATGTTCATGGCACGGTCCTACAAGCCAATTGAGGCTTAGACCGGCCTGTTTGTGTTGCTCTGTATTTTTTTGGTGAATAAACATTATTAATATTATTATTATTATTTTTATTATTATTATTATTATTATTATTATTATTATTATTATTATTATTATTATTATTATTATTATTATTATTTAACAATACTGCTGATCTCACACGAGATCATAGCAGGGAGGGCACATACATGAGTACGGTGTAAAAGATACATAATACAGGTATGTAAAACACAATGCAATACAGTGTTACAATGATTATTCATCAAGTCAACTGTACCAATATAAAGGACGAAAGTACTTGGAACGCAGTAAAAGTAAGTAAAACAAAACTAAGTCAGAAAAAAGAAAGGGAGCACAATTGTGACGCAAGTGCAAAATCAGAATAGATAGAACGTAATACAGTTCAAAAATGTACATAATGAGGTGTAAGATTAGTGATGAACAGCTATGCACGTATTGTTTCCTCGACCAATGCTAGAAAGTTTCCTACTAAAGTCTGAGTGCTCGTGACTGAACGGTCCAGTTGGTTCCACTCTCTGATTGCACGATGAAAATAAGAGTATTTAAAACAGTTTGAGTTGTACCTGCGTTCAACAAGGGTATGAGGATGTTTATGACGTGTAGGTCTTGTACGGGGGAAAGAGATAACTTTAGATGCGTCAATGTTTATTTCGCCATGAATTAATTGATCATGATACAAGAACTTCAGTCGGGCTAGTTTTGCTCGATTTTGTAAGGTTAGCATACCAGCTAGCTTTAGTAAGCTAGTTGGTGAGTCAGTTAGCTTGTATTTATTAAAGATAAACCTTCACGCCTTTCTCTGCATCCCCTCTAGTCTGTCAATAAGTTCGTTAGTGAAAGGAAACCAAACAATGTTAGCGTACTCAAGGATTGGGCTGAAAAATCATGCGATAAGCCAACAGCTTTGTTGCGGGTGGTGCCAGGCGAAGTCGTCTTCTCAGGAAGAAGAGTCGCTTCAGTGCAGTCGATGTAATGTTTTCAACATGCGTATTCCATCGAAGATCATGGGATAACGTTATACCCAAGTACTTATGCTCGAAAACCCTAGTCAGAGGCGTGTTATTAATGGTGTAGGTGAAGCGCGATATTTGTTTCTTTCTAGTTATTGTTAATGTTACCGATTTCTGTGTATTTAGTGTCATCTGCCACTCCTGACACCAAATGAAGACCGACTCTAGAGCATTATTTAGAATTTCATGGTCATCATTAGAATTAATTTCACGATACAAGATGCAATCATCTGCAAAAAGACGTATGTGTACATGACACCTAGCAGGCAAGTCATTTATGTAAATAAGAAATAAGACAGGTCCCAGGATGCTACCCTGGGGTACACCGGAAGTTACAAGGGCTAAGCTAGAAGCTTCATTGTTTATTTGAACGAACTGTGATCGGCTAGCGAGGTAGTTTTCAATCCAATCAACAACAGGACCGTCACCTATTATTGAACGAATTTTTTAAACTAGTTTTTTGTGGGGTACGCGGTCGAAGGCCTTTGCAAAGTCTAGTAAAATTAGGTCTATCTGTTGTCCATTGTCTATACATTGAGATATGTCGTGCGTTAGTTCTATAAGTTGCATGACTGTCGAAAGTCCCCTCCGGAAACCATGCTGACACGGTGATAGTATGGATTCTTCGTCAAGGTATGTGGTTATGCGTTTTAGGGCTATGTGTTCAAGAAGTTTGCATATAGTCGAACTTAGTGAAATAGGTCTGAAATGTGACTCCTGAGAAGCGCTTCCAGATTTATGAACTGGGACAACCTTGGCGATCTTCCAATCTGCAGGAAGAGTACTGGTTCTTAAAGATTTGTTAAAAATTAGGCACAAATATTTAGCGCTCCATTCAGCATATCTCACAAGAAATACGTTGAGTATATTGTCTGGCCCAACAGATTTTATAGTGTGAAATTTTATTCTTGACCTAAAGTTCCTTTTGTAAGCTATACTATTATTTTTTTGGTTTCTCTCAGTTTGTAGCATTTATCCAGCACGATAAATCCGCATTGAATTCCGAGCCGCGCATTTATCTCTCATAGTGCCTGCAAGTGGGCTATCTCGTAATGATGCATGTTTATACTAGGAGTGATGGAGCTACTGTTTTGGCACTGTTGTGATGGTATGCCTAACAGCGGTGTTCCACCTCGGTCTTTATTTCCGTCTATTGAACACCTTTGCCACGCTAAAGAGAAGAAGAAAAAATAATTGCACGTTGCTCTCACGCAGGTTCTGCAATGGTTGCCTTGAAACTCGTAGAAACTTTTTAGGGACCCAAATGTCCTTTTCACGTGTGTAATCCTCATCGCGTCTCTCTTCCACAGGCATGCTACTACAACGTGTTCAAAAATGTGGAGGGTTTCGGTAACGACACCATATTAGACCAGAAGCACTATACGCCGTTCACCGTCAATAAAGGCGACATGGCAGTTTACGAAATTTCGAAGCATATTAAGAAAAAGGTAACTCTCCTGCCTGTTTGCTGCGTTATGTTACTATAATTCTGGGTTTGTTATCGTAGTTTCCTGAAAGGAATGTCTTGTGTTAGTGCACGTCTGCGTGGTGCCCAATATTTTTGACAGCGAATGTTTTGGGCGGATTAGCTGTCATTTCCTCCATTGAAATGCACGTCAAATCCACGAAATGTATTGTTTTCTTTGCGTAACCGCTGAACAATTGTGAACTAAATCTGTTACGTTTAAAAAAATCTTGATTCAGAATTACGATCAGACTCCTGAGGTAGCCCGATTTTCAACGACAAACACTCATGGGAGGGGGGGGGGGGGGGCTTCACAATAAAAGGGCCGGACACTTGGGTAATACCTGGAATGAATGAATTATTCTAAGTGAACAAGGACATAGGGATAAGTAACAGAAATGAAAAGCACGAGCGCCAACGTACGACTTAGTGATCTTGTTCACAACACGCTAACATGGCTTCATGCTAACGTGGATTCATTGGCTTTGGAAGCAGAGGTACCATTCAATAGCCCTGTGCTGTACTTATGATAATGATGCAAAACATGTAGGGATGCGACCAATATTGCTATTATGTGCCTCACAATGCAAATCAGTTGACTTTTCTATAAAGACGCATGTTATGGAGTATTATTTACATTTCCTTACCACTTAAGAACGTTTTGCGCAGAAACAATTTTCTTAATGTCCGAAAAACTAAACATGACAGAAACGCCTGAGCCCACTATGCAATACGTACCACGGCAAGCTTGTCCAGGAAAACGAATTTATTGTGGGCCGAATTGCTGCCATCTTCACTGAAGCCTCAAATTTATCTTTGATGCATGCTTTACTGCTGTCACATTTTGTGATTTTACTTTTTAACTATGCCCGCCGCGGTGGCTCAGTCAGCTAAGGCGTTGCGCTGCTGAGCACGAGATCGCGGGATCGAATCCCGGCCGCGGCGGTTGCATTTCGATGGAGGCGAAATGCAAAAACGCCCGTGTGCTTGCGTTTTAGCGCACGTCAAAGAACCCCAGGCGGTCAAAATTAATCCGCAGCCCTCCACTACGGCGTGCCTCATAATCAGAACTGGTTTTGGCACGTAAAACCCCAGAAAGAACTATACCCGGTCCATTCCTTCGCGTTGATGTAACGTTTGAAACCTAAATTTCGTTAACGTTACATGCATGGAACATCTTCATCTTGTGGTTCTTGCTTTGCTAACATGAGGTGAACTTTGTCCTCCTTTTGTGAGTGCTGTACGAACCAGAAGTTGAATACGCACCAACTAGCTCGGTTGTCAATTCTAATGCAAGGAAAGGTTGTTCCAAGTCAGTCTGTCTTTTCGATTTCTCTTTCAATATTATATTTGGGGGTATGTTTGACAGGCAAAGGAAAAAAAAAACGTGCAAAAGGAGTTTCAACTTAAAAAATGCTTCTGCAAATTATGGGTTCGCGCTTATACGATGCTGTATATTTATGTCAGAGCATCTCATTGTTGTCTTTTGTGCGCTGCGTTTGTTTTTCCAGTTGTGCTGGCTTAAAGTTCGCTACACGGAATTTGAGATCAGCACCGCGCTTTTTGATTTGGAATGCGAAGACTGGAGTGGGAAATGTGACCAGGACGGCTACCGTACTCTGAACGGCACTAAAAGGCTAAGAGAAGTCTCGAATTACGCCCATGGGTTGACGCAGATGGCGGCAAACATATCAGCTTGCCTCTCACTGTAAAATGTCGCATGATATATGTTTTACATAGACGCTTCACAGCTAACCTTTGCCGTCTTTTCAGTTTTTTTTTTTACCGAACCATTTCCTGTGAATGTATTTTATTGCTACCAAATGTACCAAAGCCACGAATGGAAACCTTTTTTTTTTTTTGGTGTGGTATTATGGTAGACGAGTGAATAATGAAGACCTCCATTATGTAGACAAGTTTAGGAAACTTGCGGTGCGTGCTTGTAAACTGAATAAGATAAACAATGTATTCGTAGTATATGATGAATTTTCCGTTACAAAACAAAAAAAGCCAATTCTGCCATGAGAATTATTTTAGACAGCTTTCGGCACTGTATTGCATTCCGAACATACGGGAAGGAGAATTTAAAAGAAATGTCAATATTCTTAAATAGAAGGGAACAAAAAACTTTCCAACTACGTGCGCATCTTACTGAAACGAAAACAGTCACTCCTTGGTGCCCCTGATTCTCTAGCGGCAGTCGCATTGCAAAAGCGTTGGTAATAACGAAATGCGCAAATTAAGCACTGAAATATTTCCAGGTTTCTCGCTTTTTTTTTCTGGGCTGCTTGTGCTCTGCGTTGTTTGCTCGTAGTGCCGTGCCTGTACAACGCAGGGCGAATGCCTCACTTTTAAGTAGGTACCCAACTATGCTTAAATATACCAAAGCGTATTTATAAAGCAGTGTGCGCTTATTAAACAACACTATAACCAGAGCCTCATTCGCCTGATTACCCAAGCAACGTACTGGTGCTAAGCAGAGGCAGTTACATGAAATCTGACAACGAGGGGTATAGGTCCACGAGGTGAGTCTTCTTGCTACTACCGGTGGAACCGGGCAGCCCGGCTGACTGCACAGACTTTTACGCGGTTTTCTTTGAACTCGAAAATGGTGTTAGTTTAAACCATCTGTTTCAGGGAGGACGCGCCAATGCTGGGAATACGAAGGTTGGACAAAAGGAGTAAATTATAACCCTTTGTAAGCAACGTGAAGAAAAAAAATTAGCATTCATTTGTCTCTATCGTAACGTAATCCAATTCAGGAGGCGCTCATTGAAGGGAACTCCCTGTTCCCTTACTAAAAAATTCAGCTAGGGCGACTGGTGAACAGGAACTAATGCCACGCTGTGCTTGAAGTGAAAGTGTTGTGCAATTTTATGGGTTTTTTCGCAACAAAAAAGTGTCAACCATTTTAGGAAAATTCGGCCAGCTTGACACTAGCGGTGCCAAGTCTGAATAAACAGCGGAGCTGGGCGACTTTCCTTAGTAACTAGCCTAAGCCTAACAGGCCGGGGTCGCTTTCGCGGCGTTGACGCTTGGCTTGATTCACGCGTTCACGGTATTCCGGATCGGTTCGGCGACGTCGCATATCTGCGCCTTTGTTGGCGAGGCACGCTGGATCTGCACGAAGACGGCGATTCCTTTCCCGCGTGGCTTGAAGGCACTTCTCTCGTCGGGCAGCCTTCTCTTCCGGCGTCAAGGTGCGCTTAGGTCGAGCCATATCTCGGTAGAGCGGAGAAATGCCCGGGCGCCACCGCGCGCATGCTTTCATTAGCGCGGTCACATGACCCTGCTGAACACGTGCCATATCTCGGTAGAGCGGAGAAATGACCAGGCTCCTCTCTCACGAGCGCAGCGCGCGCGCTATGCTCGCGACAGACGTGGCTCTTTCTCGCTCAACCAGTTCTATCGTTGCACACCGGAGTTTTGCCAAGCCTGAACAGCTTCGCTGTTAAAATGTAAGAGAATAAACAGCATATTTTAAAGACGATCTCTGATTTATTAGGTGTCTATATTATTCTCTAAAAACCTTTCTGTCGTTTGCAAGGCGTTGAATTCTTCTTTTCACGTATTGCTTCAATAAATCCTTACTTTTTAAGATATTTGAATACAAGTAGCTTCGACTCCTTTTCACTCATAATTTGTCTTGATGCAAGTATCGCAGTAACCTGCCATTAATATACGAACTCTGAAATGGAATGAAATCTACTAAATATATTTAGTTTACAAAGAACAGACAGACAGGATATACAGACAGGATCTCGGAGCACCTCTCGGAGTTCTGTGAGGAGTGTGTGTAAATGAAAAAAACAAGAAAGCATTAGGTTTTTACTAACGACCACACACAGCAAGTGTTTCAGAAACGCGATAAAAAGGTAACCTAGGAGAAAGCACCTGTAAGGAAGACAGCAACCACAAAGGCTCTGACTTTAGCAGGTTGCAAACAAGGGAATGAAAGCAATCGGGGAAAAGCTGGATCAGTATTTAGGTGACATGAATGAAGAGCTTGTTTGAATATGCGAAACAATGTTATTGAACTGATACTGCATTGTAGTTTGTTAAATAGTCATGTTGCGCCAAATGAAATCCCATATATGGTCCGAATGGGTGGTGCTGTTAGAGAGTTAGATAAAAAAGCTTATGGTGTTTACAGTTAACTATACAATGAAGAAGCTTGTAGCCTAGAAGTAAGACGTGAAAATTTGAGTTTACATACTGAATGCTTCATTATTTTTATGCAAATGAGAACCATTTACGTTGCGTCGTAAAAAGTGCATGAAGTACATAACTTTCTGACACTTGTAGTGGATGTAACACCACGTAGGCGATATGCGGGTGAATGAAAGGTATGATAATAGTACTGTTTTAGTGAAAAAGAGATGCCTCAGTTTATATGTGTGCGCCATGACCGCTGTGAATCAAGGTGGGCGCCAAGAAATTTAGTCTCTGGTACAGTTGTCAGCATGCTATCATTCAATAGAACACAATGTAGTGTTTTTTGGTGCAAACATTATGTAATTTGGTGTTTCTTGAAGCGAACATAATGTAGTTTGTCGTCGTGATGTTCTCCAGCAGTTTGCAGGCTTCTAACTGCACCGAGAGCTTCTTCAGGGCATTGTTTGCCTTACGGTATAGTACTGTCTCATTTTTGCACCTATATACCTTAGGGTGTCGTCTGCATAAAGCATACATTCTTCAGCTATGTGAAAAAGGTCAGTAGTGTAACTCAGAAACAGAAAAGGTCTCAGGGTACAGCCTTGTAGTATTTCACGATTTGTTCTTAGTCGCGTAAATGTAGTTCTATTGACGAATACATATTATTTACGATAGGTAAGTTTTTATAACCCTAGCCGTCAGTCAGTCATAAATATAGAGTTCCTCGAGTTTAGTTTTCAAGTTTTGATGAGAGGATGTAATTGTTTAGTAAGTAGAACGCTTTCGTTAAATCTACGAAAGGGCCTATAACCAGAAGCTTCTTCTTTATGCTATGTTTTGTCTTTTTCACAATGTGAAACTACGCGAAAGGAGATGATATCCAACTAAGACAATACTTTTTTAGATTCAGTTTACTTGCCTTTGTATAAACTGGCACTATTTTGCAAACGTTTGGTCGCAACGAAAACAGCATCAGAGCTGCAACTGTGACTATTTATGTGGGATATCGGATGTATCAAGAGCACTCCTTCAGCAGCACTACTGGGAGAGCATCATCTCTTAATGGCTTGGTGTTCATAACATAGCGACTATATCTATAGTTTTACTGGCCACCACCGGTTGCAAAAAGATTGACTGGTCGATTCTTCCGCGCTTGTGTATGAAGGGCAGATTGCGCGTTCCGGAGATAGCGTGTACTTTAGCAAGGAACACAAAATAAAAGCTTCGCTTATTTCGGAGATAGCGTGTATTTTAGCAACGAACACAAAATAAAAGCTTCGCTTATTTTGGAGATAGCGTGTATTTCAGCAACGAACAGAAAATAAAAGCTTCGCTTATTTCACCGCTGTTTGTGCCAACAGTGCCATTAAGAGTAATTCCCGGTACAGAAACACAGTCGTAGGTTTTACTTGAGAGCACTAATAATTGATTTTATTAATGTACTTGAACTGCCATTTGAATGCTCAATTTTAGTGTGAAAATAGCGTTGTTTGGCGAAGTAAATCAAGCTGCTTTTATACTGTTTGTATCTTGTATCAAGGGCAACATTATGCGGGTGTTTCTTTTGTACATGTTGTTTTTGTAAATATTGTTTTTGTGTGTAATAGATGTAAGAACCCTTTAAGCCATGTATTTTTCTGGAATTTACTTCAAACTGATTTTTAAGCATCACCACTTTTCAAGTGCCGTCAAAAAATGTGGAGGAAGCCATTTAATTTTGCTTCAGTTAATGCAGCTGCGAATGCATCTTGTCATGTTTCGTTTTCTAGGGAGCCAAAATTTTTGAATATTTGTCATATATGCGCGCCCAGTGGTATACAAGGCCCACTACGGGTAGTTGCTGCACCAGAAACAGGCATGTGATCAGTATTATTGCTTGCAACTGTTCCTGTTACAAATAAGGTTCGGGTGTGGGTGGTTATTATACTGTCACGGTACTATACGGCATCTGGAGCAGTGTCGATGAAGAAGACGCTTTTGGCCTGGCATGTGCTCTCGAACATTTTATCCAGTGTGGCCAATCCCCCTCGTGGGTACGAGCCATGTTTTGAGGCAACAAAAACAACAACATCTTGTTATGCGCTTGATCGCTTTGTAAATATACTGTTTGATATATATATAATCGACAAAGTGTGCTTTGTTTCGTCGTGATAATCCACGACGGAGTTCTTATTAACTTACACAGTCAATGAGGTACAAGTATGTTGATGTGCACATAATTCTAAGTTTTTCTAATGACGTCAATGTTGTTATTACCCATGATTTTCATTTCTGTGTTAGAGTTGCAGTGAACATCTAATACTTTTGAAGCTCCGATAAAAACATGTCTTTATTTACCTGAGTCAATCTATACGTAGCCTTGATTAAGGTTTTCTTGCTTTTGTGGGGAACGAGAGCTGTTGTTTGAGCGTCTGGTGGAACTTCAATAAATTAAGTTTCGCCCCACATTGTTGATGTTGCGTTATCACGTATTAGCTTGTACAACAGCTAGATTTTCACATGAAGTGCTACCCCACCGTGCATGTTCACTGATAATGCTTGATTTGATGAAGCTGGTGATCGACTTGTGCCTTCTAGGTTGTTTGCTGATAAGTTATAAGAGCATTGTGCTCTCAACTGCGCAGCAACGTTTCGGATAATTCAATAAAGTGAAATTCGTGTCTTCGTACTTCAGGAAGGCGAAATAAGGTGTCGCAGTGTGCTTGTGGGCTTCTTAAGTTCACGTGTACAAGCGACAACCGAGATAATGTAAGCATTTTTGAGTTTAAAATGTATGGGTTCAGTTAGCCCGAGCCTTTTGGCGCGGCAGAAATCATCTGCGGTTACAGTTGACTCGAAGATTCGCAGATCGTTTAGTGATTCAATTCTGTGGACGGGGCTTCGTGGCACTTTTTACCTTTGAACTCGCATCGGCCGGTCTGCAAGGGCTGCCATAATTTGATTGTCTTCAATTTGACCGCTTCATAGAAAAGTGACTTCTTCTTTGGCGGTAGGCGATCATTGAAAAATACTTGCCATGGAACGTGATTTCTGCCCAAGTCTTTTGCATTTGGACGGAATTTCATGCTTTAGTCTGAAACTTTGTTTTTCCTGTCTTGGCACACAAACATTACGAATATATTGTTAGCGCTGTGATTAGTGGTTCGAAATCTGTGTACAGTATCTACGTCAGTAAGTTTGGCGTCACAATTCACACTTTTGCCAATACTTGTCCCAAGCTCTACCCGATTTTTAATTTTTGGGGGGACACCACGTTTTGAGACGGTGTTCGGACGTGAGTACTGTTTTAGCCGCGTCCAACGCTCTGCCCGTTTTATTATTTCGTTCAACAGTTTGAGGTCGTCGCATTCGGCAACCAGTTTTAGATTCTCCGCTTTCAACTAACCATAATCGTGGCTGAGAAATGAAATAGTTGAACGCACGTCCTACTGCTTTGTAGTACAGGATTTCGCCCTTATGCTTGCTGAGAGCTAGTGATGTAGACTGTTCTCGAAGGTTGATTCAAAGCTATGAACTCTTTCTCTAGCTCGACGTTTCTAGGCACATTGAAACACAGGAAACACAGGAGCGATCCAGCTAACACAGTCACTACAGTGAAAGCGAACGAAAGCAAGCATGCGTACTTCACCGTACTTCACCTGTGAGCGAAGAGTAATAGTGAGTTTTGGCTGCGAAGTGCTTTCGTCCCTGCCGATCGCTTGCGTGTCACACGATGGCCGAGCTTGCACGTCCACGTAGGTGCGTTAAGCAACAGGAAGGGGAAGGGCGAAGTGACGGAAGGAGTGTTGCAGGGCTTGCTGCGTCACTGTGGCTTCTAGTGTTTTCTTTGGTCCGGACTGCTAGAACGAGCGATGCGCTATCCAGCCACGTGTAGTGGTGACTGCACTTCACTTGCAAGATAAAGGGAAGAATGAGCCTCGGCTGCCAAGGCCCTTTGCCCTGCGGATCGCTCGGATGTCATTCGCCCAATCGTTGAGTATGAATACACCTTAAAAAGTCCCTTTAAGAGGTGATATTAGCAAGATTGGGTTCATACAGGAGAAATGTTTACGTTTTATTTGTCGATAGGATCGAGGTCTTTTCACTTGCCTCTAAGGTCTCTAGTCTGAACGTAATAACCCTTCTCTCAACACCGTCGGCGAAGCGAAACTATAACGTTTCTGCACAACCTTAGTCCTGGCCACCCTTTACTTGCGTAGGTAAAAACATTACCTTCCCTCTTGACTATAGAACATTGTAATTCTTTTCCTTCAGGTGTTCGTTCATTTGCTATTAAACAATTGTTTGTCTGCACATGATATGTGGTATTTCCACATTCCTGAAATATACCTAGCGGGACTGCTTTATGTAAAAATAGCTACAAGTAAGTAAATGAGTAAATAAATAAATAAATAAATAAACATGGTTCGCAATTCGCCACCAGTACAGAGGCGCTGCAGAGTGCAAAGTATGAATTCGAGGTTATATGAAGTGAAAGTAAGTGCTGGAATCTGCATCTGCGCATTAGATACCCTTATTTCTGAAGCTTTCAATTGAAGTGTTCGGCACCCGCAACTCTAAGCCTGCAGGAAGACAGCTTATTGCCATTCTGATTACGCGTTGCACGTCCTGAGTAAGTGGGCCAGAAGGTCTGTAAAAACATATCTGAGCAGAAAGCGCGCCATCGCGATATACCGGGTGTTTCAGCGAGCACTTTCAAAAATGATTTTTTTTTTTTGCCATTGGTAGATAGCACAGTTGTAGTCCATGAGCTGGTCTACTCGAAGAGGCGGACATTACTTGCGCAAAAAGCTGAATGCATAATCAACTAATTACCAAAATCATTAAGCTTTATATAAATACCTTACAGCATACATTGCAATTACAAATTCGAGCCGGGAGAAAGACAGAGAGAAACATGCTTTAATGAGATGCTGGAGATGTTAGCCTGGCTATTCGCCTGACATTCTACTCCAGGTACCGAGGAGTTACCGAGGCGGATCCACTTAGGACGAATTCTCAGGATGACACCAGTTTCGAGATGTTAATTCCCGTACTTTGCGGATAAATATATTGTGTTTCCAGTTACTTTTGTGCTTCAATGCATAAAACGACGTTTTGTTAAGGAAGCGTGCGGAACGACAGTGCATTTTTGCCGTAAGTTTGACGGCGCATACCTCTTGAATGGTGTCACGCACACAACTATCTTATAGTGGATGTGACTTGCAGTCACCCGCTAGAATTTGTAAATTGCAATATGTGCCATAAGGTAATCAGTGAATACCTTAATTAGTGAATTTTACGCGCAAGCGTAGCCCCGTCTGTGAAAAAGGCGAAACTGTGCTTGTCACCGCGAGGGAAGCGATCACCGGAGGAGGAAGGCGCCTGGAGGTGGACAGAAGACTCGCCGCGTTTAAAACTTCTGCGCCCTTTCTGTTTGTGCTTCGAAGCCACAGAGGCTCGCTGTGCATGTTCGCGGCGTTTCTTCTTTGCATGCGTAGAAATATGCGCTTTCTCTGTGGCACACCAGGCGTTGCATCATCGAGATCAATGTAGCGTCCGCGACAGCGTTGTGTCCTATCCCCGTTTGTGTTTCCACGACGCAGTGCTCGCTGTACATGTTTTTATTGATTAGTCGATTATGCATTTCAATTTTTTGTGCAAGTAATGTCCGCCTCTTCGAGTAGACGAGCTCATGGAACATAGAACATTGTGCTATCTGCCACAGGCAATTTTTAAGACAATTTTAAAGTCTCAGCTTAAACACCGTCTATGAAGCTTGGGCAATGTCAGTTTAGAAAATGAGTTCGGAAAACCTGTTTGAGTATTTGTTTAAAAATTACCTGTTTATGCATTCATACATTGCGATGGTTTTCTATTTGACATGAGGATCTGTGGGAAAGTATCAATTGATATTACGTTGAAGTTTGTTATTTTGATTCAGTAGTTTTTTGAGGACATTATACACAATGCACTACCGCTTTACAGACCCCTGTTGTTTAAAGTCAATATACGAAAAAAAATACATTTTATTCCAATAGCAACGATATGGACTCTTCAGGGGAATTTTCGCCGCCTTCATCGCCGTCGCCGTGATGCTCAGTATAAAGTACTATAAAATCGCGCCTCGCACGCTGTATGCTATGGGTGTGAAGGAAGCAGTCCGAGAGTGAACCGAGATGTATGGTGGCTTCATGCGCGCCGTCTTCCCGCGCGATTAGTATTGGAGGCCATTTGATCAAACGTACGCTAAAGGAGGGTAGCGTTTCTCTCTTCCTCTAGTCTGGCGGTGGATGCGCATGGCTGTTCGTGCGGCTAGGTGCATATAAGCGGTCCGTGAGCGGTATTATAGAGGTAAATTTCGGCGAGCGTGAATAGTGCGAGCCGAGATGGCTGTTCGCGTCACGCGCGCTGTCGTAACCCGCGCCTAGGATTTGATGTCACATAATCTCCAGTTTCGAAGACGTGGTCAAGCGAAAAGAGGCACGAAGCGTTCGCTCCCGACTGCTGGACTTTTCACCATAGAATTCTGGATTGTGAAAGCGAGTGCTCGCGGTCGTCAAGTCAGATGTGTTCATGTCTGCCTGTCCGCGCGGGTCACATTTTATGTTTGGTAATCCGATCAGTAAGTGAATGCTTACTGCAATTTATAGGGCCGAAAAAACTACGAGCCTTACTTTATGTAGTTGTGTAATACTTTGCTATCTCTACCATAGCTTGGCGTTTAAGTAGAAATTTTGATGTTTCCCGACTGCCGAGTTTCGATACTGGGGACGGGGTTTCTGGCTAAATGTAGTCGCCCTACACTTACTGAGCGACAGCAAGCGTAAGCTCATGAATGATAAGACGAACAGAGAGGGCGAAAGAAGTTTGGTGCATCTCTCGGGTACGTACCATGTAAACAATGCTTATCATCATCATTATCACAATCATCATTGCTCACTTTCTTTTGAAAGCAAACTCAGAGAAGAAAAGCCGATGCTAAATCCCCGGTGGCAGTGGCGTCACCCTGATTATGTAAGGAAAATTCAATATACAACCCTGTTTCCCATTCAACGAGAACTGTCCGTACAGACGTCATAAGTGGTTTGGGGTGAAGCTCGCCTGGAGCGTTACCCAAATATTTACTTGTTTTCGTTGAATACTTTAGTTAATTCCCGATGTGATTTGCACATTTTGAGTAAACATATTTCGTGCGTGTATGTTTACGTCTCGCCATTAGAGGCTTAATTAAAACATTTAACATGTAGTCACGTCGCTCACCTTCACGGCCCGTGACCGGTGACGTGCCACAGGACGTTTGAATTTTGTTGATTTTTTACATACGTGATACGCGGCAGCGCAAAGGCCAATTAAGGACAAAGCTAGACGACATATGGTGCTCAACTGTGAACTGGGAATTTCCTGCAAAAGGAAAAATAAACACATGCACACAGTGCACATAACGTGACATGCAACCAAAACGTCATCAGCAAGAAGTGGCATTAGAGCAACCCCCCCTCTCCAGTATCTTGGACTGACCAGTGCAAGGCATTTACACAACAGCGACACGTGAAGCGTGTATAGATACGATTAGTACAAAAAGACACGCGCGTGTGCTCAACCAAAACCTATCAGAACAGTCTCACACTCGACTAACAATAAAGGCGGCTGACTAACGCATGTGAAACTTTTTCTTTTTGATATGAAATTTCCCCATAATTTCCCCCGTCACTTTATCTCGGCGTTTAAACAAAAAAATTTGCGGCGTATCTGCGTGCTTCGCTGCAAATGTCGTCGAAAGACGATAGTCTTCTGCCGGCCGTACTACATGAGTGCTGGTCTGATCCGCGGCCACCCGTGATGCTGTTCTCGTACCATTTCCGTCCTGGCATGAAGATTTGTTTGAACAGATTTCATTTTACCGCATTATTTCATCAAGCGGCCATTTATGTTTTGCCCTGCCTCCGACAGCGCTTCCTTAATGTTGAATCGGCTGGCTGGCATTGATAAAATTGAGGAGGCGCTGCGTGAGACATGGACGCCATCTGGCAATACATCGGGAAACATGAGCTTGTGCAGAGGGTTTCCTTCCTCCATGGCAGAAGGCGCTCGTCGGTGCGCAGTCGGGGAACGTCGTTCGTCGGCGCGCATAGCATGGCATTTTCAGCGCAGCTTAAGAAACTAGGGTCTTTAGAGTTACGTATCTATGTATTTTCTATTAAAGGAGCACACCTCCTAATACTTACCTAGTGATGTTGCGCCTCAGATATGCGTAATATTTACTTTGTGATCGATAACGTTCACAAGTATGAACAGCCGTACCAGTTTAAGTAGTGTGGGCGGTAAGCAAGTGGTCCAACTTTGGCCGGGTTGCTGAATCGGGTGACAGACAGACAAACAGACAGACAGACAGACCAAATTTTCAGCGTTTAAGTTCCCCAAGAAAGACTATCGTCTTTAAAAAATTGGAGGACGCTTAAGCTTCGCCTTCAAGAGTAGAACGCGATAGCGTTATCGGGTCCCGTTCGCATCCCAACGCACGACTGTACGTCTGGTAGAAATGCTGGAAGAGGGATTTGTGTTTGAGTTACCTCGTAGAAGAATTAGGTTTTCTCGTACAATCAAATTACAATCCGACGCCGATTGGTAAACAGTCCGACGGCGAATCCGACGCCGAATGGTAAAGTCGTACTTTACCATTTTCCTGAGAGATTTCACTGTGAGAAATTCAATTTTTGTTCATTAAAACCTTGCACCACGCGGAGGGGCCTGCGTGGTCAGGGTGGTTGGGAATTTTCTCCGCCACCCGCATCGCACGCTGGTTGCCGACGCCAGATTTTCTGCGACACAGGGTATCGCTGTCCCCTTAACGCTGTCGCGTTAATAGTGGTTTCTTCAAAACGGGGTTTGCAACCGCAATAATGGCAATGAACTAACATTTCCGAGTATTCAAATCGCTTCAGAGAGCTAATATGCTCACTTAATCTCACGTTTAGGCAACGACCTGTATGTCCGATATAGACTAATCGTCAGTTCACGACGACTTTTTGAAGACCCCAATATTTTGTTTAGATACACAGATAATGTGACGAGGGAACTTTTGGAGGCCTTTCATATCAGAAAGAAACATTCCGCATGTGTTAGTCAGCCGTCTTTATCTTTACTCGAGTGTGAGGTTTCTCTCCTAGATTTGGGTTTAGCGGACACGTGCGTCCTTTTTTTATTAATCCGTACCTATATCCGCCTGACTTGCCAGCAGTTGTGTAAATGCTTCGGCACTAGTCTATGTAAGGTACGGGGGGGGGGGAATGCTTTTTATGCCACATCTTGCTGATGATGCTTTTGTTGCAAATCACGTGATGCGCACAGTGTACATATGTTTATATATTTTTCATTTTTCAACAAACTTCCACTTGCTAGTTCAGCGCCGTCTTTGACGTCACGCTTCGTCATGTTTCCATTGCGCTGCCGTTAATCATGAACCTTAATTACCTTGTGGAGCTCTCGATTCATTATATACACTGGAAATTCTTGAAATGGAAACTGCAGAATATGAGAATGAAGCTTTGACCTATTTGGACACTATCTCGATACTACACTGTATAGTGACATCGCACCCCTCACTGTTTCTGCGTACTCTTTTCTTTTACAGCGCAGCACGTAAGTCTGCTGTGCATACACTGAAGCCAGAAAAACAGGCACCGGATGAGTGCTAATGCACGTAGATTATCTACCTGATGCCTTCTGGTCGAAACACGCTTATATGCTACAGCTGCGGAAACTATATTGAGCCGCAATGTGGTTGTCTGGGCACTTTGGTGTTCCCTTTTTAATAACTGTGCAAGCGCAAGGAAAACAGGGACAAACAAAGGCACACACACACATGTGTGCGTGCCTTTTTATCTCCGTGTTTTCCTTGCGCTTATACAGTTCTTCAATCTATACCGATTGCCGCGCACCCACTTGTAATGACACAGATAAAAGGATCACCTGATAATCCAAAACGAAAAAGTTTTTTTTTTCTAGAACCTCCTTGCACTTCTGACACCACTTCATGTGCTTTCTTTTGTTCTTGTTCTTAGCGTTTTGTTACGTCATTCACGTCAAATAAGAGGTGCCGGTCTTACAGTGGCTTCCAATTAGCTCGGCAAACGCATGCAGCTGCGCAGGTCAATTCCGAGGAATGTCACATCCTGCTGCCTAGCAGCGGAACGCAGTCAATGACTGTAACACGCAAAATCGATGCTAACGTTACGAATGATCTGACGGAACGGTAAGTACATTGCGGTAGTTAGCGGATGATTCGGTTACATTGCTTTGTCTTGGTGACGCGAAGTATATCCATTTCGCCGAAAAACCAATATATCATTGACGTTAGTGGATTCGTTGTGCACAAAGAGCGGCTTGTCACGTATCTCGAATAACTGTTTAAGTTAATCAAGCGTTAGACGTAGATGGCAACTGCCGCGTGTTTCTGAGAACAACAGATCCGGCCGGTTGCGTCGTGACCCGTCCCACATGTAACTTTATTATGGTCTTAGCCACCTGCATTAGTATCCGAACTCTTAGTGCCGTGGTTGCTTTTGCCCAGGCGCTTTAGTCACGGCAAACAAATTAGGAGACGTTGGCATCCATGCTGGGTGCATAGGTCCCCGGTAATCAATCGACGCAGCTTCAGTTTGGTTAAATTAGTGTCGTACTGAAAAGAAGTAACTCTTGAAAATTTTTCATTCTTTCTTAAGGCTCGACACGTCATTGAGTTTTATTACGGAAGCAACACCATCAAAAAAGAAAGGTTCAGCCTGCACGGTGGCACCTATTACAATCCTGCTAACGTTGGTTCTAATATTACTGATGCAATCACAGCATTGACGGATTGGCTCATCGGCTCAAGGTGAGTTCTAAAATGGGGATAGTTTACTTTTCTTACAAAAGCATAATGACTGTGAGTTCGTCATGAACAGTACTTAAAAACAAGTGATTTAACATCCCTAACGAATAAGTTCGGCAGACAATGAACGCGCATCTTCTCATTTCTATTATTAAATCTTGTCAAATCTATATGTAAATTTCTCGCTTACCACACAAATTCGCAAAATTCTTACTTGTATGCTTGGCGTCAAGCTTACTCTCGACATCGCCTTGCCGATGTTTGTTCAGCTGACTTCGCTTTATCTGGCTTGAAGCTTTTAAGCTTTGCAGCTGTCTTTCCAATCTGATGCTTATTATGCGGTGAGGCACCGTCGGTGGTATCTTTTGAGTCATGGTTATAATGTCAGCTGTATTCACTATCGCCCCAGTTTTATTGCGATAGCAATTATATGGACAATCCAAGCGCATTTCTGCCGTCGCTGTCGCCGCCGTCGTCGTCGCCGTGAGGTTCCGTATAAAGTCCAACGGCGATAAAATGGTCGCCGCACGCTGTATACGCTGTGTGTGTGAGTGAAAGAGTGCGAGGGTGAGCGAGCAATGGCAGCTTCATCTCGCGCACGCGAGAGAGGAAGGCAGCCGGAAGCGCGCGGTCTTCGTTGGTGCTGGTGTATTCTTTATTTCGCACAAAAAGAGGGGACCAGTCCAAGGTTGCGCTGGCTTAGAGGAGGTCGGCGGGGATCCCTTAGGATTCCGCGGCCTCCACCACACGCTGGATGAGCCGGCGTTGGTCTGCTGGCTCGGAGGTACGTATGAGGGATTCCCACCACTCTGGGGTGTTGTTTGTGTTGTAATGCGTACAAGATCCACGCTATGTGTATGAGAGTGGCCGGAACTGAGCCGTGTTTCCACCTAGGCGTTATTTGCCGCGGAAAGATTTTACTTTTTAAGAGGGGGTGTGGGAAGGTGCCTGCTTGTAGTTTGCGCCATTGGACGGCCTCGCGTCTTGTTAGATCGCGGTGTGCGGGAGCTCGCGGGGCACGGGACGGAGGTGACGGAGACGGTAGGGGTGATGAGTGCGTTCTGTTCTTGCGGCTGCTGCTGACGGAGCTGCCGCGCGGGCACCGTATCTTGAAAGCGATCTGTTATGTGGCTGAAGTGTGCGCCCATGTGGGCGTCATGTTCAAAGCGATCTGCGATGGGTACAAAGTGCATGTGCCGAGTGCCGGTAGCTTCTTATGCGCTGTGCTTTCGACGTTTAGTTAGCGTTGAAGCGAGACGACAGACAGCGCGAAGGTCAATTTGCCCGTTGCTGCTGGCACCCTTTCTCACTCCAGCGTTTTGACCAGTTTCCGCGGTCATCGAGCGAAATGTGTTCATGTTTACCAGTGCGCGCGTGGCACCTTGCTTGTTTATTTACTTAGTAAGCGATTATTTACAACTTTATACGGCCTATAAGACTACTTTCCTTACTTTGTATAGCTGTGTACTAATTTGCTGTCGCAATCGATGCTTCGCCTTTGGGGCACTGCGACTTTTTTGGATGATAACTCGCCTCTTCCTGAGCACTGTCAACATCTAACTGAACTATTTTTGATGGTCAAACCTGAGACAAATATGAATGATTTGGACTGTATTACGATTTCTGCGAATACGAGGCTCTTACTGTATCAATTTCGCTATCGACCGCCCTTCTAACATTTGCATTTCTAGCAGCCATCATACGAAATTATTCGAAATGGTTAAATCTTCTTGCCTTATCCACTAGAATACGCGGATTTGGAACTTCTAGTATAAGTATACAGCTTTTCATTTAGCATTATGAAATGTGTTGTTTATGCACCTATAACGACGTTCAAGCTAACCCTCTCCGCGGTACAAATAGCTTTAGACTGTTTTTCTCGCAACTAAAATTCAAACGATAGCATGTTCTCCTTGGGCATCACTCTGACGACACCAGATTGAAGTATTAGCGTTCACTAAATTCAAAATTTCAGAAGTCCTGATAGCTCAAATATTATTTTTTAGGCGCTCATGTTCGCCACAGGAAATGGAGACCTCGTAATTATCGAAACGATAGTTTGTCTCGTTAGTATGTTCAGTTTTAATGGTTAGATGCACGCCACTCTCATAAATTAACGGGAGAGCGTAAAACTAGGCGGATCTCAAGCACTGTGGGAATCAATGTAAGCGAAGCTTTGTATTCTGTTTGCTTTGACTGCCGATAATTAGCGGTGATGTTGGCGGCGAATATGTAATTTGTTCAGCGCTTAGTACAATACCAGAGTGGTGAGTTGATGGTAAACGTTGCCTTGTGTGCACCAGTGCAGTTTGTCTGCGCAGTCCACGGAACACACAGGGAGGTGTGCTTGATTGAGGCATTGTTTGGTATCATCGTTCATAATCTCTGTGGGGGTTGATCCTTATCATTTCCTGACATGGCACATCGCATCGTGGCAGAGGTGTACAGAAGAACATTTCCTCAACAACGGCTAGTCAGCAAGGGGGCTGCTCTTGCGCGTTCGGCTGCTGGAGAGGAGTGTTCGGACGTTTGACATACGGACCCGGCAGCGCAGCGTGCTTCACCAGCACGGCTGGCGACAGAGACGCCGGCTCCACGCGCTCTCTTCAGGCTATGCACGATTGTTATGTTTGCACTATCACAGCCCAGCACGCGATGTGCATAGCCCAGCACCTGCATTTTTGTCTCATAGGAACGCACGCACAGCACGTGCCATACGCGCAAACAGTGAAACGCCGCCGCAGCGGTGCCAGCTGGGATGCTTAAAGGGATGCGCGGAGGTGAGCGTCATCTGGGGGTGTTGCAAGAAACCCAATTGCGCCTGCGAGCATGTCTATAGCAGCTCCCGGAAAAGGCAAAGAAAGCTTCGCTTTAAAAACTGCAGAGGCAAAGAAGAGAGAGATAGGGTTAACGCTTTATTATGGATAATACTCCCGCCAAATTGGGTAAGGGAAGCGATAAATAGTGTAAAAAGGAAGAACGCACAAGAGTTGGGAACTAAACCCAGGCACGAATTGAAGATGGAGGGGCGCCTGATTAGATGGCACGGGCGGAAGCAGCAAGTGCGGCGTAACCTCACCGAGATTAAGACCGGTGCCTCATCTGCATGCACGTGGTGCGAGTCGCCCGGAGTCACGTGCGTGTAGTGTGATATGAACTCACCGTGTTATCACGGCTATGCTCACAATGCGCCTACCAAATCAAGATTTATTGAATATTGCTGCACATAATTCCAGACAGGAAGACTCGTGTCTATACAAAGGCGCACATAAAGTTTCTCGTGAATCCAAAATGGCAGGGAGATGGACAGCAGGGTCGCATAAAAAAACTATACCTTATTAAAGCGAAGCTTTCTATGTTTCACTGATTCGTCCGTGAGCGCCGAAAATGCACTGCAGGAAAGCCAACTTACACAATGGAACTATCTGCGCCTCTGCGCTCACAATAGAAGAACGGCGCAAGACATATGTATCGTAGAACACTACAGTTTACATTCGCAGTTGTACCGATAAGACCAATGGGAACTGCAACGCCACACTGCCCAGATGAACTGTTTATTTCTGCATTGAATTACGCGCGTCACGCAATGCACTACCGGCCGTCACCATGGGTAGGTCGCGGGTGCAGCGCACGGCAGAAGAGCCTGCCGTACGCGACCGTAAGTGCGAGCGTGATTGTGCCCGCATTTCCGATCCCGTGTATCGGCAACGGCAGAGCCTCTGACCATCTACCACAGCAATCACAAGGCAATACAAGTGTAGAGCCGTCCGTGAAAGTGTGAGTGTGTGCGTGTAAACAACGGCTACATGATCTAAAATAAAGGCTATGCAACTTAACGAAGTGTGTCTTCATCCAACTTCAACGTTCAAAAAATACAATCCTAAACAAGCAATCAAATCACATATGCATCGCATCGGGTCGCATAGCATTTATTGGGCTCATTGCGTGGCCGTTGGCTTTGGACTTTGATTCAGTTTGCATGGGAGAAAGCTTCGCGTTCCACCATGTTTCTTTAAGAAAGGGGCTTTGATTTTTTGTCTCCAATGATATAGGCCACATGTTTTCAGGACTTGTGACTTGGCGCAACCCATTTTGTGCTTTAAGAAACGGAGAGCGATTTTTTATTGTTTTATTTAAAGTGCCAAGTTATGTCATTGCGTAAAATTTGCCTCGTTTCAACAAAACCACGTTCTTTTCTTTCTGATCAGCAGAACTCTTTCTTCTATGAGGTGAACCGTCAAAATAACCTCATAATAAGAACTCCACTCCGCTCTTTGACTTCACGCTGTTGCCGCTGTGCTCAGCTTCACATCGTCCAACTCTTAAGCAATTTTTGTCAACCTTGCTGGTCCTCGTCCACTAGCTTGGTCTATCGTGAACAACGAAGTACTTGGAACTTTCCCCCTTGACGCGACTTCCTCTGTGGCGCGACAACGCGCGAATAATGGCCTGTCCGGAACGCCACGCTTGGTGCCAGCGCCAGTTACGTAATTAATGCTCCTGGACAAACGGCGGCGCCTCTTGCTTGAGACGTTCTTTCCTCGTCGGCTGCTTTTCTCAGCGATGTCCGAGCCTCTATGGCTGCTGCCTGAACGCTTGCCTCCACCACTGCTACTGTGGGACGAATGCCACGGTTTTGGGGGCTCCTTCTCGTCTTCCTATGTGTACAGATTCTGTCAAAATAGTGACTCTATGAGCGACGATAATGCTTCGAAGGGCTGGCAGTAACCAAGTGCAAAAAAAACGAAGTTGAATTCCGTGGTGGCTTCTTCGTAATTGCCCATGGAGCCTTGTGCGAATCCTTTCCTGGTAAACGGGGCGTTCACATCGTGGGTTGGTAGCGGATCGTCTGGGAATTTTTCTCGTCCTTGCAGAAGCAATGAGAGTAGAGAGCTTGGCCGTTGCCAGCTTCACCAACCTTGTAGATGTAGACAGGCACCTAGCATGTAGACAGGCACCTAGCAGCTCAGGCATGTGCCCGCGTGGTAGTGGGCTCCTCTTGCGTAGGCCCATGTTCCGCCGTCACCAGCAGCCGGCTGTTGCATGCCCCATCTTGTCTTGGGCAGCTCCGCTTCCTCCTCGGCAGGCTTGCCCTTCTGCTTTTTCAAGAGCGCTGTGCTCGGAGCAATCCCGTGGATCCCGCACCTATTTCGTACTTGTTGCGGACATGCACCCTTATCATTCTGCGCCTTCACAGAGGACAGGAAACAAGTCCCTGGGGCCGGGCTTTGGTACAAGCCGTGAGGAGCTGGAGGGAGTCCGATTACCAGGAACGACATAGCCCTAGTTACGATGGCTGGTCGAGTCGCATTCGATATTGGTACCCATGTTGTACGCCTTCATGGAGGCCGGTAAGAAGATCCTTCTCTCTGGGGTTTTAGGTGCCAAAACCAATTATGATTATGAGGCACGCCGTAGTGGAGGGCTCCAGATTAATTTTGACCACCTGGGGTACTTTAACGTCCCATTCGGGATTCTTACAAGTGCTGACTATGACCTGCCGGGATGGTAGCCCTGGTCACACTGGCTGGTCGAGTCACATTCAATCGCAAAGCCAATGTCGTAATATGTTTGGTTGAAGGAAAAACGAATGGAGATGAACGTGAAGGCTGATGACTAATCCCACCATGTGCATTCAGTGCCGATCCTGCCCTTATGATGATGATTTATAGGTGTGGCACGTACGCGCATAAACGAATCCAAGAATCAAGCGGCAGAGATACGTTATACAAAAAGTACACTAAGCAAAGAAAGAAATATGGTACAAGCAGTGATTCCACAAAACACCAATAGTTTCCTCATTGACCAGTCGGACGAGCCTGACAGAAAACTATCAGTTTCTTCTTAAATGCAGGATTATATCTATAACACGGCCACTCGTCAACAAACACAGACATGGCCGTTTGGCATGTAACTAAAATTTGGGCTATACATAAATATGAAGGGCTGCGTACAGCGATTCGAAGTGGTAGTAAATTGCAAATATGATATTTGAATATGTAAACCCTTGAAGCGATTGTTTTTCATGCAGCGTAAGTGCACCCGCCTTTAACTCTCTGGAGTTGGGCTTGTTAAATGTAGATTTCTGTTAAGGCTGCACAGATAACTATATCGTGCTTTATTTTTGTCATGCTTCTTAAACCAAAAATCCAGCAATTGGCAATAGAGCTTTCCTGTTTCCTTAGAACGTAGAAATTTTCGCACAAATGACTGCATAGCTATCTAAAGACAGACTATCGGTGCGTTTCACACATACCCGAATTCGCAATAGCATGGAAACATGGGCGAGTTGGTGGAATTTCGCGCTCGACAAACAGCAGCGCTTGCTAGACGAGGACAAACAAAAGAGGATACAACAGAAGCGCTGTGCTGGGATTCGCCTTTTCTTTTTTTTTTGTCTTCGTCTAGTTGGCGTTAGTCTTTGTAAAATATGTAAAAATGTAAAAAAAATAAGCCTGCGTAGATTTGGCTGTCATGTAGTTTGCACCGAAATTAGTTCTCTGGCTCGCAACTTGTTCGCAAGCAAATTTGGTTGCCTCTCTTTCGCACACTTTTCCCTCTAAAAGCTACTCTGAGAGAACCAACCGCATTCGCACTGCAAGATAAGCTCAGACTAGCTCACAAAGCACAATGTAGGACAACTAAGTTGTTTTTATTTATATTGATAGTTAGGTTGGTGCCTTTAAACGAGGATTGAAGGAGCCAAGTCACAGATAAAATAACGATTGTTTTGCGCTTATATAGCTTATGCCGGCAGATGTAGCGCTACAGAATAAAGCTCACGCGATGGTCGATCGTTGGGCTGCTCGGGCTCGTCATTCTGGCCCCGGGCTCTTCATTCAATGTTCACCAATTTTTTGGCGTTAGCCGAGGAATGGCAGAAGAGGGTCGCAAGGAAAGTAATTTATATTTGCCACGAGGAATGTTCAATGTATGGCCACATTGTTCCGTTCGGCTGAGGCAGGTTGTGGGTTTGATTCCCACCACCGCCGGACACCCACGGGTTCAAATGGGCACAAGTGTACTTACCTGGGCTGTTGTTCGGCTTCCTTCATGCGTTGTACACTTGGGAAATGAGCTTGCGTCCTAAATTCATCTCTAAATGTCCAAATTCGAGCACAAAAAATGGCATATATATATTTTTTTTTCTTGCCGCACCCCACTCGAACCATGCAGTCCTGAGAAGAGAAGGCACTTCCAGGATGGCGGGGAGTCTGCTGCACGGTTAATTGGCAGCTGCCAGCCGCTTTTATAAGTTATCTGATAGAACCTCTACATATGATAATGTTTTCGCTCAGCCCTATACGCCCAGTATTCGCCGCAACAAATACACACACCATAAGAGATGAAGGTAAAGGCTAACATCATGTGACTCACTACTAAATGATTCGCCATGAACCTGCCGTGAGGCGTTCGCAACGAGAAAGTTGAACCAAAGATCTGTCCTGTATATCACACTTAGAATTTAGGAATTGGATGCCATACATGGTTGATTTGTTGGCTTTAGCTGGGTCATTCAAATAATGTGTTATTGTTGCGACTTCTTTTCTACAATACTGTAAATATGTTAAGACCTTTTGCACCTTCTTTATGAAGTCAGGCTGACATCGCTAAATAATTTCCGCTACGTATTTGCTATTTTGATGGTGTTCGATGTCTTCGTGCTTCTTACTATCACTTTGATTTTGGTTGAATCAAGGGCTCGGTACGCCATCCCCTACCTTGCACCCTATTTTCGAGAAAGAAAGTTGTGAAACGTTCTTTGACCAGAGTGACATCATATCGCTGAGCCTATTTTGCGTGGCCTGATCTCTTCTGATATGCCGTATCTGATAAGTTTTATAAGTCTTATTCTTTACGTTTACGTAGTAAATGTTTGAAGCTTGTGGTGGTGCCCAATACATATATAGAAAATTGGCGGAATGATACTTGTACGTTATTCCTGAAAGCATAATTTTTTAGGATTCCCTTTATCATTAGAATCTAACGAGTTTCAATCACTCTTTGCAGGTCTTCCTTGCATACAAAGGATCTGCAGTTCAAAATGTCGTATGAAAAGCACATGAGATGCTTGAAACTTATTGCGTTAGCGCAAATTTTCTTGGACCCCATGATCCAGCCAGTGCTCACTGCGGGTCTGAAATGCCCTGTTCTAGAAGCAGCGATGGATGTTGACTGGAAAAAGGTAAGAATCAGTGAGACCTTGTTTTGCCTTCGAATGTGATTAAGCAAATGCGATGTGCTATTTAGTTGCAAGTATTATTGGAATCATTTTGTGGCGAAAAATGAGACGAGACAGTGCGAGATACACAGGACCAACCCTGAATTTCACTGCTCCTTACTGCACTACGATATATAAGTTATAACCAGTAATCGTTGCACGGGGGTTTCAATTCATTGCGACGTGGCCCAATATCATCACGCATTTGCACATCAGTTCACACTTCTGTTTTGGCAAATTGAAAAACGTCACGCAATTTTTCGTCAACCGAAACACAGCATTGACGTTTCCTGTGTTCGCCTTTTTCAATTGATGTCGAGGGCATACTTTATACCATACTTCAAATGAAATTGTGTCGTGCTGTAGGATCACTTTATTGTAGACGTCGAATTTCTGGCAATAAAGAATTACACTGGTGTAGCCATTGACAGTTTTTTAGAACTATTACCATTTTACTATTCCTCCACATTGGACAACTTCAAAGAAACACCTTTCATTCAAAAAGAAGGGTTCTGCTACGGATCACGATTGTAGCATTGCTAAGTGATTTGTAACTCGCAAAGTGTGACAAAAACATTCAAGCGTGAATTGACAAGGCTTTTGCGGGTAAAGTCCTTAGGTACGCAGATAACTTAGTGAGGTGGCAGGTGTCTGGAAAGTGGGAGGGCATCTGAATGATGCCCTTCCACTGGTACACTGGCCCGTTTGACCACCTGTGAGGAAACTCAGCGATGGATGTTTGACTGTGTAACGGTGCAGGGTGTGAAGTTCTCTCTTTCTTCTGCTCTTTCAATCACCTTTCCTCGGTGCATGGTAGCCTACCGGGCTCAGCCTGGTTAACCTCCCTGCTTTTCCCTTATGACTTCTCACCATCTGTGTTTCTCCGCGGAGCGGTGAAGTTAACGAATTAACTGCTACAAAACGGTGAACTACAATTTTGGACATGCTGTTACCTACAAGAGGTGCTGATATTTACTGGAGACATAAGCCGCGTAAAAAAATAAGGCATCTCAAATTATGATTCGGCACACGTAAAGTTTGGAAGGAAAGGCATCCCTATGAACTGAGTCGGAGCCGCTCTCGAACGGTCATGTGAACACCGAATGGCGATGGGGGTGAATAAACAAATTCAGAGGCTCAAGAAGGCAGGTTTCTACAAGGAAATTGCAGCTTTCGGTGTTGAAAGCTTCATCAGTAACAATAAATCTGGTGGGCGGAACAGGGCAGCCAACAAAGAACGCCCACAGAGCCTGTGAGTGAGCCATATGTGCACAACTTCTCGAACCACGTGAAAAGAAGTGTCGGGGAACTGCGTCTGTTTACATCCTTTTTTCTGCCCCAGAGAATTCTGAACGAGGGCGCCAAGCTGTCCGCACACACTCTGCACACACTCTGCCAATGTGCAGAAAAAAAGTTAACAAGACACGTGGTTTGTGCACTGCAAGACCAGATAGGTATGCCGCATTCTGCTTTCCAGTGGCAATGTCTACATTGGCCAAACTGGTGGTTGTGCCACAGACCTATGAGGGATAACCTTGCATGGGAACCTTGCATGTGTATGTGTAGCAGGGGGGGGGGGGGGGGAGGGGCATCTAGCTGATTAATGTATGAGGTGTCTGGGCTCTCCGGTATTCACTAAACTCGTATTCCCTTTAGACACAGAATGGAAGCGTTCGTGGTATATTGCCTCAAGAAAGAAGCCGGGTTCTGCGTCAGCTCTGCGTCAGTTGTCCTGACAAAAAAATAAGACCTTTAGGTTAGCAAAATTATGCATCATTTTTATACGCGAAGGCTATGAACGTGTTTGATGATAGTGTGCTCAGTGGCAATGTTTTTGTAACCGCAGCGCTGTGAGTGATGCTTATGGATATTTGTGCAGTATAGACGAAATGAAATTCGGCTTTGTCCGGTGTATATCGCTTTTCCCCATGTAAATTTGTGCAGTAAAATTATGTCCTATAATGACTTCGAATACGTTCGTTGATTTCCATATGGAACAACTGAGATATCATAGAGATTTTCGTACGCGCGATGTTTTGTAGAACACGGCTGCTTACTCATCAAAATGCAGCTTAGTTGTCATCTTGCGAACTAAGCGAACGTCTTTAGGCAAGTAACTTGCTAGCCTACCTTGTTTCCTTGTCCCCATGTCACATGCACTTTTGATCAGAGTATTTACTTTTTGCTGTAAATTTCAAGGGTGTATGAGTAATGCTTCTTGGCTTGGGAGCTAAGAAAAAAAAAGGTCTGAAAGCCAGCCGCGTTGTTTTTTTATTAGCCAAATTGTATTCACTAAGGTTTATATGGGAATTGTCATATTTTGTTTATACTAGCATTATTTTGTCTTTTGTGACCTCTAATTGTTACGTCTCAGACATCTAGCAGTAGGAAATTCTTGTCAACTTCATTGTGCCTATGACGTTGCTATTTCGATTCAATAGCAACAAAGCATAGCAGACATGGTAAGGAATATTGCCTTGTATAGTAGCCATGCTTGCAAATAAGTGGAACAAGGAATTAAAAACAAACTAAGCCTAGTTACAACCACGAGTACTAATTCCTCTCAACACTGAATAAAAGCTTCCCATGGCCTGTAGTTCTACTCTTCGCAGATGAAATCCAGCCGCGATTTTAGCACTGTATTAATGCAAAGAAAGAGCAACCAACCTAAAGGTAATTTAGAAGGACATTCAGTTGCGGTAATGTAGATCTGAATAACGAATGTTAATTATTCCTGGATTTCAGTTAGATATCTCAATTGCACTTTGAATATGATCACAATATCAGCTGCGCTTGCTGATGTTTGCGGCAAGCGGTATTAAGCTGAACTTTTAATGTCCACGCAAGTAGAAATAGGAATTCGCGTTTCGCGCTTTTATTGCGGTAGAGATTATTATGATTAATATCGCCGCATGGTGACACTCTGCGCACTGCAACCAAAGGCTTAGGGCACGCCGCGGAACACTTTTAGTGTCCCGAAATTGCAATCTGGTATAGACGATGTGCTGTAGTGGAATACTTCCTGTTGACTTGCAGTTCCGGTATCTTTATACAAATGTACATAAATAAAAGTAAATGATCTGCTTAATGTTTCTCTTTCAATATTGTTGTCTATGCATGACTAAGCCTTCGGCATGCTCCCTTGCTCGGTCTACAACGTGTAGCATCCTTAGGATAAATAATTTATTTCACAGAAAAATACAACTAAATACAATTGACAATTTTCCATGCCTTCAAGAACTACAAATATACAGAAGTTTAAACAAAAAGTTTAATCACGTTCAAATGAAACGCAGATATTGCCTTCTGCTTGCACTTATTTGTGTTTGTGTCATTTTTATGCTAGTTTCTGCCACAGATTCTTTATGTTATTTCGCCAGAACTCAACACCATTTTTGCGAACGACAGGTTTAGCGCACATTCTTCGCCTACAACAAGCTATTTATACAATAACGCTTGAATGTTTACAAAATTACGTAAAGGATGCTCGGTTTAAGCTGAAACCATGTCGTCGCGGATAACTGCCACGAAAAGTCGTAGTCGCCCCAAACCCGTCAGCGAGCATTGGTGCCATCCGTAGGTTTTACGATTTTATTTGAAGGCGCAGCTAATGTAGCAGCAGATAAGTGCCAGTAGCCTTGGCGTGCGCGGATTACACAAAATGCCACAGGAAAGGCCTGAGTGATCGTGGGAAACCATTTATTGCAACTTTTCAGCTTGAAGGAGCACAGTGGCTGGAATCACTGTACCACCCTAATAAGGAGGAAGTCTGCATCGTAATGCGGTTTTTTCCATCAAATGAAACCATGACAGTTCAGACCAAACCAGGGTAAGATAGGCTGCCTAATGCTGTTATTTGTTAATGTGTTTTTTTATGCAAATTCATAGTTTCATGAACGCTTCCTTCTTCGTTGATGCTATTTTCGTTAGGCCTGTATTCCTCACTTGAATATAAACAAGAATCGGAGCCTCAGCGAGCCTACTCACTGCAATTGATAGTATACAAATGCGAAGCGACTCCAAAAATCAAAATTAGTAAAATGGTAGCTACTGTGGTAACCTTGTAATATACTTTGTGGGTAATGTTTGATTTATCTATTAAAAGGACGACGTTCCATAGAAAATTACTAGAAACGACATAAAAGCTTGGAAAGTTGCGGCGCAGTTCTGGGGAAATGCAACTAGTGCCGGCAAATGTAAGTTCAACGCAACCGGGAGTACACGTACTGGTGGTAAACTCATTACCACATTGATAAATGTGCTTCCATCCACCAGGCAGCTCTCACAAGCAAACACTCGAGTTTGCCCAGGCGTGGGAGGAAGTGTGTTCGTCTCAATATTTGACGAACGAGTTCGCTGCATAAACTAAGGGGCATTTAAAGGAAATTGATAATATTCATACCTGCGCTTTGAGGCAATACACTCCTAATTCTGGATCGACAGCAACATCTCGAAGCACAAACGCTCACTTTAAACGAACTGTTGTTCATTGCGGTGCAAATATTCCGCGTATTCCTATTTGTCGTGACCACATTGGCGCCGCCTTGGCAGCCTGTTTCATTGCTGCGTCCAAAGACATGTTTTGACGGCACCATCAATCACCTGCGCTGTACTGCACACTTTTCTAGTCCGCTATGATCGTAGCTCATATCCCAGCGGTGAGCCACCACTCGAACACCTGGTCGCCACTTTGTTCTTAGCCGCTGACGTCACCCTCTTTCCTTCACGCAACTGTTCCAAGGCCCGCCAGCGCGTGACTTACAATGTTCTCGGCTCCCAATTAGTTATTTGTTATTCTGCTGGACAGTTCCAGAGAACCACGTCATTGCCGGTTTGCTTCATGTCGTTGTTACTAAGAACATTCGACCACCCAGTTTTCATTATTCTCGCTTCTGTCCCATTAATGAGAGGTTATACTAGGTTTACACATCATTCGGCTATAGACATTGTTATTCATCTGCTTGCAGTCACCGCTATATACGTAATATCAAGATCGTGTAGCTGGAAAATTATGTCAAATTTAGCTAGCTTCGGTTCCTGCTATAATTAGCCATACGTATTTCTGAAAGCACCAGCAATCATCGCATGCCGCAGGCTTAATCTTTGGAAAGTTTGAGCGCACAACCTTAAATTTTCTTTCTAAAGCATCTGTTCCAAATTATTTAAGAACTTCTGGAAGCTACGTGAGGGCCAGCCATGGACGTGGCCAGCTGAAATGAATTGCTCAAACAGAGACAATTATTTGCGAAGCTTGATGGTGCCGTGCCCTTGTCTTAAAGCCATTAGTATAGAATTTAACTGCACAAGATGACCTAGACTAAAAAATTTGCCGTGGTTGAATGGGGTTAAATCAAGTTTGTAGAGCAATTGCACGGTTTTGCTTGCTTTGGGAAAGGATACAGACGCTGCTCGGCGCCGTCAGCGTCTACCGCATTTACAATTGCACCACAAAACAACACACTGACGCTGCTCGGTGCGGCAGCAGTAGCGAGCGAATTGACCTTCATGCTGCGTCTCGCTTAAACGCGAACTAAGCGTAGAAAGCACAGCTCATGCGAAGCTACCAGCACTCGGCGCACTTTGTACCCATCCCAGATCGCTTTGAAGACGAGGCCCGTCGGACCGCCCACTTTGTCCACATCGCAGATAACTTTCAAGATATCGGCTAATTGTGTAAAAACAGCGCTAAAAAAGTTGTCGCAGTTTCACCTGAAAGGTGAAGCATCAATTGCGATAGCAAATTTGAAGAGAGCTATACGGAGTAATGATATTAGCTTTATCAGCTGTATAAACTTGTACATGCAGCAGCACCGGCCACACGCAGAACTGCTGTCGACGCCGTCGGCGTTTTGCCCGCGTTCGCTCAAAATGCGTGCGGCGTTGGTGAGTGTTGCCGGAGCCTCTGATATAAATAGGCACTTGGTGCCGCAGCTAAACGTCGCCTCCCTTCCCTCCCCCTCCCCCTTACGGCCTTTCGTGCGTCGGAAGAAGGCACGTTTGCTCTACATATATGGTGATTGTAGAGGAGGAAAGAGACGCCTACTTCTGCAGCCCTTAAGGGAGCACAGAGCAGAACGCGCGTTTGTTCTCCGCCGTGCGTTCACTCCCCGTGAAAGCGCGCGTCCCTCGCGCCCTTTCACTTGCACATACAGCGTTCGGCGCGCGGCGACGATTTCATCTCCATTGACGTCATACGGAACCTCACGGCGACGGCGACGGCGACGCCGACGGCAGAAATCTGCTTTTGAGTGTCCATATAATTGCTATCGCAATAAAACACAGACAGGAGGAAGAACACAGGATGAACGCTGTTTTTTACACCATGAATGCATACGAACGAGCTCGCTTTCAGACCCTTTCAAGACATGGGCGCCCACACGGTTTACGCAGCAGCCGCCGGTAGTGGCAGGCTAAGTCACTGTTTGACCTTGGCTGAGCTTGAAGGTCAGATTTACGGAACCACGCGTTTTCTTGGTTTGTACCTGGAGTAGTAGAGCCATTGCTATGAAACCTTGCTGGTGGACCTACATATACTTGCGTACGCCTTTTTTTTTTTGCTTTCCCATGATAGCTTCATAACTTCAGACACATTTTGACGCTTCTCTCAGACTCATCTGACAGCAGGATAATGCATACATTTTCAGTGCTGTGTAGTATTGCTTTGTTCGTGATTTACTTGGGTAAATATAGCTTATAAGCTGATCTCAATAAATGTTAGTGGGCAAGAACATTCTTGCACGTTGCCATTTTGGTAGCCTGCACAACCCCTACGACAAGTTTGATGACAAAGAGAAGCTGCAGCTCTGATAAAACGACTTTTGCTTAGAAACCACGCATTCGCTGTACTGACACCCATCCTTAGATTCAAGTTATTTGAAAGAAACTGCAAAGATAATTATGTGCTTAGAGAGCGAAGATCATGCCACATGAAACGCCCATTATCCAGTGAAGTACCTAATTGATGTTGGTGCAAAACAAGCATACTCCGCTCATAGCACACAAATATGACGTTTGTGCTGTTTCCTTCTCACCGCAGTGATTGCAGCATGTTCGACTGTACATCCTTCTGCGACATTTCCTGCAAAACCTTTAATGAGAAAACATCAGTAGCTCTGTTCAATTTGCTCGATTGTTGCGTACTTTTGCTTAGAAACCACGCATTCGCTGTACTGACACCCATCCTTAGATTCAAGTTATTTGAAAGAAACTGCAAAGATAATTATGTGCTTAGAGAGCGAAGATCATGCCACATGAAACGCCCATTATCCAGTGAAGTACCTAATTGATGTTGGTGCAAAACAAGCATACTCCGCTCATAGCACACAAATATGACGTTTGTGCTGTTTCCTTCTCACCGCAGTGATTGCAGCATGTTCGACTGTACATCCTTCTGCGACATTTCCTGCAAAACCTTTAATGAGAAAACATCAGTAGCTCTGTTCAATTTGCTCGATTGTTGCGTTTGTTGCGATTTGCTCGATGCTCGATTTGTTGCGGGCTAAGTCCAGACGTAGCAAACCAAGCACTGCACGATTGCTTTGACCATACAAGTGCTGTGTTTTGAGCAGACAAAGCTTTAAAGAAAGGCGACCATATTTGGATAATAAACTGTCCTTATGTTTATAATATCGCACACTTACATAATATAAGCCACTGTGGCACGAATAGCCAGACGCGCTGCGTAGAGCTACGCTGCGTAATAGCTCAGGTTCGTTGATAGGCATTCGTCTATTCAAGTATGAGAACTCGTTTTACTATCATCATGATAGGCTTCAAAATACATTATTGGGTATTTGCTTTCATTGCAGGCCATAATACAAAGTACTGCAACTGATACAACCATTCTTGTAGGGGTGATTAGAAAAAATGGTACACGGATTGGTTTCTCTCATTTAAGTTGTTAGTGCCCCATAAATTGTTTATGCCACGGCTGTCGCCAACAGGAACTCGATCATGGCGAATAACAGCACTTCAACAAATTCAAAGTACTAGATCTGATGGATATTTTCACGTGCTATAATTTCAAGATGGCTCACTAGCAGGAGATGCTCGCGTACGAAGAAGGCTCATGGATCAACTCGCAGAGGCTAAGCTAATTCAGTAACATGTGTTAATACATCTGTATATGTAACCTGTTCGAACGAAATTCATCAGCGTTATATTTAAATATGCAGACTCAATGGCACTCTATCAAGTCCCTCCGTGTTCAAGCTACAGAAGAACGGTGATAAGCGGTATACTTATGCGCAGGGTAAGTAGCATCAGAAGTTACAATCAAAATTTATTGAGCAGCCTCAGCAGCTTGTCACTGCTGTAAGTGTTTTTTACGAATGATTTCCGCATCTGCCTGGCTTTTTTTCTCTCTTTCTTCAAGATAAAAAAATTTACCAGGTTTTGGATACGGACTATACGTCCTGGGCCCTAATTCACCACTGCTGGGAAGGTGGTAAGTGAGAGACAAGTTGCCCGATTATGTACTGCGATTGATACCACTGATAAAAAATCGGTCAAGTAACTGATTTCGCTCATTCAAGTTGTTAGAGTGCTCACTAAATTTCTTTTACCATGTCTGTCTCCAACAGCGACTGGATCACGGTTTATAATAGCGCTGAAGGAACCAATGTCTGAGGTATCTGCGATCACAATGGAAAGGATACAAAGTTCACTTGCAAAGGCTGGGCAGACGAAGAAGTTCACCTGGAATCGTTCTGGTTGCATGCCGGAGAAAAGAATCAAGAGAGAGCCTTCTGGAAGACTGTCATTAGAATCGGGGTTGGTCGGAGACAAGAATGCACCTCGTGATAAGCTGAGCTTGGTGGATGGCTTGGCCTCACAGAACAAGACACCTCGTGATAAGCTGAGCTTGGTGGATGGCTTGGCCTCACAGAACAAGGCGCCTGGGGATAAGCTCAGCTTGGTGGACGGCTTGGCCCCACAGAACAAGGCGCCTGGGGATAAGCTCAGCTTGGTGGACGGCTTGGCCCCAGAGAAGAAAGCACCTCGTGATAAGCTGAGCTTGGTGGATGGGGTGGTTCCGGGTGGTAAACAAAACTGAGTGGATAAAGTTTTAGGTAATAGCAAAAATGAAAAATAAATGCCAAGAACTGCTTAGAACAATAAAACTGAAGTACTTTTCGGCACACCAGGTGCAATCTTTTGCGTGTTGTCTGCCTATTTCTTTGTAGTCGTAATCGTAGAAGATGAGGCTGGTTGCTCTGACATCCCCAAGGATAAATTGCCACTGAATAAGAGTGCAGAGAACTAGACGAAACAACATGAAATCTAATTGCAAATATATACAGACTAGAAAACAGTCACTCTGTCAAACAATCAGGCATGAGTACATTAAGCCGTTTCCTCTAGTTCTGTTCTTTTCTTTGCTGTCGCTCAAATAGCCACTTTTACAGAGATATAGAGCCGTTACTTCCTGTAACACGCACACAACGACGGTTACACAAAATACATTTTGTTATGCATTGTAAATTTTCTTTCCAATTTATTTCCAGTTTCCAGGTCCGTGCTTCGTGCGCCTGTCGTTCTATACGTGTTAGCGAAAAACATCGTCCTACAGCGCTGCAGAGGTGAACATATATGTTTCAGTTAACAATAATCCAGACAACCAGAAGAAAAAAATTGATGTACGCATGGGTTACTTTTTCAACAACAGCGACGTCGAAATGCATTCTGTAGTTTCAAGTTAGTGGTGTTGTCTTGTCTATTTCGCTGTCCTGTCTGTTCGCTGTATTTTATGACAAACATTTCTAGATGTCTTGAACTTGTTTTGTTTACGTCTGGACGGGCAATTGACATTTGTTAGATTAAGGAAATCAAAAGAACAGGGGATCACAGTGGCTGCAATATGTTATTGACAACCAAAGAAAACAGAAAATGAAACCGACAAAGGCATAAGATAACATATATACGCATAATTAAAATGTAGAGACACATATCAAAACAAAAACGGAAACGAAAGTGGACACAAAGACAACAGCACAGTGGAGCCGAACTTTCATCTTTCCCATTGCGCGTCTGGTACTTAACCAATTCATCTGCCGCAGAAACCAGCTCTATATAGCGGGAGCTGTGACTTAGCAGAGGTGTGACCAGAGGTGCGACTTAGCATATAAAGACTACCAACGTCCTGCCCTTGCTGTGCAATTATTAGAGAAGATAAAGAGATTCAGGAAGCTCGATAGTTTGTTTTTGCAACCGTATGAAGAACGTAAACAATGCATCGCGGAAATTAGATTCTTTCTAGGTGCTTGCACGGCACCAGTACATGCCGTAATTTTTCTTGATATGGTTGTAAATACCTTGCAAGCAATGTTACCCTGTGAAATAATTGTGGGGAAGAGAACACGTATATTTTGACCCTTTCACGGGCAAAGGTTTTCTACCTGTTCTGCAGTTTCCTAGTTTTCCAGCGGGCATTCTTGCACCGCGTTGGCCACTAGCTTCCATGCCATGTTCTCAGCGCCACAAGCTTCTGACTACATGCCATTCTTTTCTGCCATGGGGGCTGTACTACTCGCCGCAGTGCCTTAGCGGCTATGGTGTTGCGCTGCTAAGCACGAGGTCGTGGGATCAAATCCCAGTCACGGCGGCCACATTTCGATGTGGTTTAAATGCAAAAAAGCCGGTGTCCCGTACATTGGTGACACTTTAAAGATGCCATGGTGGCCAAAATTAATCCGGAGTCCCCCTCTAAGGCATCCCTGATAATCAAATTATGGTTTTGGCACGTAAACCGCAGAATTCAATTTAGTGCAATGGGGCTGTATTATTTTTTTCAACTACTCTGATGAATTGCATACATCACTCAATATCCACGCGCCACTGCTTGGACATCTGTCCAGAGTTCTGTGCCAAGCCGCTGATGCCAAGCCTCTGCTCTGGTATCCGTCTCTGCTCTGGAATCCGGCATCGCGTCGCTCGCTGAATTTTCTGCTGGAAATAATGACATCTTATGTATGAGGTGCAGTCTAACACACGCATTTGAATGGAAAGACATTAGAGTATTTCAGGAATGTGCCAGCCCGACACATTTTGTACTCTCCCAGAAGCGATCTTCAAAATCCAATATAGACTGTTATGCTTTAGGGGAGGCAGTCGCTCGGAATTCGTAAGAAAATTTTTACATGTCCGTGTAAGCTACCAACATCTTCATAAAACGCCTTTGTGTGTATCTGTAGTCTTTATAAATGCGTCTTTTAAGGGCCAGTCTAATGTCAACATGGGATTTATATAGTTCCCGAGACACCAAACTGTTGCTTCTTGATTTTAGTGCGTGCTATGTTAAGCATATATACTGGTAGAGGTGTTTTCTGTTCGTGAGTTCTCGACGAGAAAGCGCGACACAAATTAATTTGGACTTCAGGGCGGGTCAACAAATGGCGGTTTTCGATTGGCGGCAACGCAGCATCAACGAGAGCAAACTCAAAGGTTCACCAGGTGAGAAATAGCGTAGCGGTGGAGAATGAAATCAAATTTTATCGATTAGTAGAGTTAACATGCTGAGCAAACTAGGGGATTGAGATGTGTCATACTGGAATGTCCGGACTAATTTTCCCACGTAGGCTTCTTGACCGTGCAGTGAAAAATATCGCTACACGAGCGTGTATGGTATGCCCCACACGAGAATGTGACTGCTGCCACTGAGTGCTGAAGACGTCCACTCAGGCAGCGTAAGCCTACTGTGCATGAGACACCACGACCAATTAGCATCCATTACATTCTGCATAAGATTCATGTGGCAGTGTAATGTTTTACTGCTCCGGCAAGACACTGGCGCTGCCAGATCTCCGAGGCCATCAATTACGCATGTTTGCTTGTTCTTATTATCTATAGATGACGCCACAACCTAGATATTGCGCTGATGAAAGTTGTCGTTGGTCGCCATGGCTCCATTTTTCAGGGGTAACGATGACGAGTACATTTTTCCCAGAAAAGGCCTTGTTGGTAAAAGGATAACGCTTGTTGACGGACGCTAAAACATTCTAGGTTAAATTCCTGTTGTTCAACCGCCTGGGTCCGGATTACAGAAATAGATCGGCATAATTTTCCTCCATGTGCACCATCCGACCATATGACGTGTAGTCACGTGGTGTGCTGTCCAGCCCTGAAACACAGATTTGTTCAGTTGTGTGGATTCAATCTTACGATGAATATATTCCGAGTCATAAATTATAAGCGTAGAAATGTGTGACTCACAAGGAGTCCATTCTTCAATGACCTTCCTTGCCTTTAAATAGTACACAGAACCATTCGTCAAAGCATTCTCACCAATGTAGCGTACTGGTAGGCATTTGCTTCGTCTCGCCCCGATGCCCTTGTAATTTCGGAGTTCGTACCGTGGTTGACACCGTGAGGCTGAGGTAACGGCAAAAGACGGCTGCTGGCTTGAGGTCTGCAGTGTCGGCTGCAACTCGCTGGTCAGACAGGGGGGTGCTCGCGATGCAATGTTCTTATTCAAAAAAGGCAGCTGCGTAGACTTACAGCAGGCTGAAGGCTGTCTATCCTGAAACATGTTACTTGCAGTTTCACTGGTCGACAAGCCGCACCAATAAACGGAAGACGCCCGCCCCAGTCGACCTCCTGACGCACATTCGGCAAATGGGGCTTGCCATCAAGAAAAAAACCTTTGGGCCTCGAAACCTTGATCGAGGCATCAGCTGCGAGGATGCGCACCAGTGGCAGAGCCACTGGCACTCACGGTCGAGGTTGCGAATTAGCCGGCAAAAATTACGAAGCAGCCCTATGAATATTGTTGCTTCTGTGTTGCCGCATTGGATGACTTCCAGGTTTTGGTTTCTTTGCGAGCGGTTTCCATTTCTCGGCACTATGAACGTCGCGTAGATTCGTCGAATTTCCGGACGTTTCTGCGTAATGCTTCCCAATAAGTCTCGGTAATTTGCAAGCGCTGCGGGTCAGGAGCAGGATTCGTTCCCACACGAAGAACACGAGATTACGTTGAGTGGGGCACATATGCAGCTGCGAAGGTGAATTCCGACGAATGTCGCAACGTGCTATGTAGTGGCGGAACGCAGCCTATGCTTGCAGCATGCGAAATTGACCTTAACGTGAGGCATGGTTTCAACGAACAGTAGGTACAGATGGCAGTGGTTGTCACAAGATTTTGTAGCTTGGCTTTCCTTCGGTGACGCGAAGTATATCATTGCTCCCAATCAGCATTCGACCGTATACGCTCGTGAATTTATTGTTCCCGCACAATAGTTCTTTGTCACGTATTTGAAACAATCGCTGAATATGATCAAACGTTAGACGTAAAATGAGCCCACCACGTTTTTCGTTGAATGGCACACCCCGCCAGCCGCATCGTAACCTACCTACCTGCAACCGTATTATTGTCTTAGCCACCTGCAATAGAAACTGGAACTGCAGTGCCGTAGCTTTATTGACCCAGAGACTTCTATCACGGCCAGCAAATCTGTTGAACAAAGTTCCGCAGAGGGAATCTGTAGGAAAAGTTGGCCTTTATGTTATGAGTACAGGTCCCCGGTTATGACTAGATGCAGCTTCACTTGTTTGCTTGAATTGTTCTTCCAGAACGGAAGCAGCACAATAAGAAAGAAAAGCTGTACATGTGAATAAGAAAGAAAAGCTAAGCCGAGCTCTGTGTAGTGGCTCCTATTAGGAAGCAATCAACGCTCGTTCTCATATTACTCTTGCAGTCGCAGCATTGACGACATTGTTCATCTGCTCAAGGTCAGTGTTGAATTGGCGATCTTTTGCTCTTCAGACAAATGCATAGTGGCTGCGAGTTTATCCTGAACGGTAACAGAAAAGACTAAAGCGATTGATCTACGTGCAAGCACAAGTTTTGTCAGTTGACCCTTATCATTCTCATTTTTATTAATATGTGTTGTAGAACTCATATATTATATTTGTAAGCTTTCCACACAAATTCATATCATTGCGCATATTGTTCACCTAAAGCACAATGTCGACGTAATCTTGATGATAGTTGTTCAGCTTCACTTTTACTGACATTAGGCATTTAAAATTTCGCATATTCTTCCCGATGCGACGCTTATTAGCCTACGCGGGAGGTTTTCCAGTGATGGCTAGAATGCTATTTGTGCCCTCTGTATGTCCGTTGTATTGGATCTTTCTTTAAGGGTTCGTAAGCACTCGCCCCATCCATCTCAGCTATTGTTGCGAGATGAAAGCAGCTGCACATCTTTTACATATGCGGAAGCAGCCCGACTAATAGGGAAGGTTGAACTCTTTAAAGCGTCGCACTGGCAGCAGCTAGGTGCTGAGACTGAACATCGTCCTCCCCGTTGCAGTTAGCTAGTCAGCTTCTTCAATGCGACACTACCCCGCCGGCAATCGAGTGCCGCACCGGAGCATGCTACGGCGGGGCTCTGAAGGCGGGTACGAAGGGCTTAAAGGGGCCCTGGACCACTTGTTATTGAAATCGAGAAATGCATTTGCAGTTAAAGTAGACTCAGAAATACTTTGTCGCAAAATGTTATTCAATGCGTTCGACAGAAGCCGAGTTACTGGCAATCAAACACAGCGTTCGTGGTGCTCCGCAACTTCATCAATTATTTGCACAGGCGAAGGCAACGGCGGAGCGGGGTGTACCCACTACGTTGCGCCTATGAACGTCACCGTGACGTGCAGTTCAAATTTGATTTTGGATGTTCACGCAGACACCAGTTTCCGATGTCGGCGTCCATGACGAGTCAAACGTGACAAACACGGTTTTCCTCAGCAAGCTGCAGTGCGCTCAGCCAGTGGACTTGTCGCGGCACCCCGCGGTGGCCGCGGCATCTATATATATAGTCGGCTTCTTGCGTCTGTATATATATATATATATATATATATATATATATATATACAGACGATAGTCAGCTTCTTGCGGAAGTACGTAATTATTATCTAAATTCGAATGCGCATTTTCGCTTACATCGGCCCGGTTAATACACTGCGTCAATAAATATACACAGTAACAGTAGGAAGAAGCGTTCTGACCCAAACACCTACCTTGATTGATGTCAGCTATTGGGCAATAGAAGCCGTGTATGGAAATCCACTGTATTACGAAATAAAGCGTCCAAAAAAGAGTGAGGAGCAGGCTTCTGTTGAAATGTAGAAGTGCTGCATGCAGGGCCAGTTGGTTGATACTGGTACTTGAGAAAACCAGCAAAAAAATTACACGCGAACACGAAGTAAAGAGAGACCCTACTGATGTTGAAACGAGAGCGTTTGAAAGAAAGGTGACTTCGCGCTCCGCTTGCTAGACCCACTGCGTTGCCCAAGACTGCAAAATTTGGCTGAGGCGTTCACAGCAGCGTATGCTATCCGCGGACTGTATTTTAACACGAAACTGTTTTATGCCAGGGTCCACCATGAACTTACGTTACGGATGTAACGTGCGGCGGCAACGGGTAAAATATGTTTTGCTGACGGGCATGGCGCTGTCATCTAGGATCTCTTAAAATTATAGGTAGCAGTACAAGGTAAATCTTGAAAAGGAAAAGAACAATGAGAGGTATACAAAAATGCTAGATAAAGAACATGTATAGTATACCTCAATAAATCAAGCAGGCTAGGTGACTATTTGTCGCAGCCCCGTTTCAAAGGGGATGTCAATAAGTCATCACCATCATAATCACGAGTTTCTAAAAAAGAATAATGAGAGGTATACAAAAATGCTAGATAAAGCACATGTATAGTGTACCTGATTAAATCAAGCAGGTTAGGTGACTATTTGTCGCCGATCCGTTTCAAAGGGGATGCCAATAAACCATCATCATCATCGGTGAAGGGAAGTACTGCATCGTGACACTAATGAGCGCCGACAGGGAGCGCTTCGTTTCTCTCAGCCCAGCGGAGGCGCCAACGCTGTAAAGCAACGCTGTAAATCCTGGTGTTGGCACTTTCCGCACAGGGTTTGTCGTTCCCATGGGTTTAGCCTGTGGCGCCTTGTCGCCTACGGAGTGCAGCTTCAGCATGCATCAGCGGTGCTTACACGCCCTCTACTGCTTAGCTTGCGATGACCCCAACTAAGAAAATGGGAAGACGCTTAGGGTTCGTCTTTAAGAGTGGCACGTGATAGCGTTATCGGGCCCCGTTGTAAGCTGGCTTTCCCACTGCAACAAAGAACGTGGGAAAGCCAGGTTATAAAGACCAAGCTTACGCCGATCCCCTTAAAGTCGGCTTCACTTTTAAACAGAAATGAATTGGTGGGAAGCCGTTTTCCCAGGAGCCATACAAATCGTCTTGTAATAAAATGTCAAGGCCCTAGCACGTCCTTTTTTATTATTTTAATTATTGTTTGCTATTTCCCCGACACGCGCGCGTGTCATTAGGCAGGCGAAGTCCCAATTTGACATGTCGTAGGGTGCCTACATGCAACGCCGTTTTAAAACGGCGTTGCATGTAGGCACCCTAACATGCCGAGGATGCGAGCGCCATCTGGATATCATTTTCGCAAGTAAACTACCCGAGCGCGTCGCTGCAGGTCTGATAGAAATGCTGGAAAAGACGTTTGTGTTTGAGTTTCCTCGTAACAGAATTCTGAATGTGTGTTTTCTCACACATTCACATTAGAATCCGACGTCGCCGTGTCTGTAGGTTGTGGTTAAGTCGTTCTTTACTGTTTTTCTGGCAGATTTCACTGTCAGAAATTCTTTATTTGTTCACCAAAATATTGCAACTTGCGGAGCGCCTGCGCGGTTGGGATGGTTTGGTACGATTCTCTCCACCGCGGACGCCGATACCGATGCCGGCGCCAGATTTCCTGCGACATGGGGCCCTTGACGCTGTTGCCTTGAAACTGCTCCTTTAAGTGGCGCATTAAGGCAACGGCTTTGACGGGCTCATCTCGCTTTGGTCAGGCGAGAGATAGGCCAGCGTGAAGTAGAACGCCTTCGCTCATTTGCGGCACACGCTACGAACTCTGCCACTCATTCTTCTGAAGCTGAGCGCGTCACAAGTCAAACTGGCTGCCCAAGACATTCCGGAGTCAGACCGAAATGCTTGCACCGTCGCCGAATTGACTCGGCAGCTGGACTCCGCTCGCCAAATAAACCTGCAACATGGTCGCCGGCCCGCAAATCATGCGCATTTCGCTGCAGCGGACTGTGAGTTCACGAAGCAAACATGCGACAGCTTCTGTGAAGGCACGTTTCACGTTAGTGTTCTACCGATTCCTTTCAAAGAGGGATCAACCATATTTTTTTTCACCAAGCCCGAGGGGCGGTTCCGGACCCCTTCGAAGCAACCAACATGACCAATGATCATTTTATTGTGGTAGAAATTATATATCCAGCACCTTTTTCCCCGTCAGCGTCTCAGTCGGCGTTGCCGTGCAGCTCCGCGTATATTTAGGTACATGCATGCTATATGCCATGGCATGTTATAGACATGCTTTATATGCGGGTTAATTATATTGCCATAATATTTTATCACTAAAGTTGATCATGCCAGGTTTTAAATTAAATGGCAGCCCGCAAACATATGTCACGAAACATAACGTCGACAGCGCGTGCATTTTGCATTAAATATTCTTTTATATAAAATCATCATCGACTATTTGTGACACAGTCGTTTAGGCTGTGTCACTCGGCGCCAGGTATTTAGCTCTCAAGAACATGACACCGATCCTGGATTCTTCTTCTGGAATCAAGTTTCCAAGAAATAAGAAATGCGTAACATTTGTATCGCTTCAGAAAAAAGAAATTTATTGAGGCTAAAAGTTAGTAATCTATTCTCTGCGTCATCAAAATACCATCGGAAGATACCACAGCTCTACCTGTAATACAGTGGCTAGAATAGCGGAAGTGTGATTACCACCCGGTGGCTCCTATGACAATCGTTGTCGCTGCCTTGTGATGCATCCGCCGGGGGGCGCTCGCACTCGTTTATACGTAGGGAACCTACATGCAACGGCGTTGCATGTAGGATCCCTATTTATACGTAGAGCTGAGCACGCGATACGCATTGGTCCGCGAGGTTCTCCCGCTTTTTGTTGGAAATTCTTGTGCGAAGTAATATTTCGTGCGGTGCTGGCAAGTGCTCAGGGATGAGCCGCCGTCAAAGTCACAGTTTTGTGCCTGTAATCGTGTAAAAAGAAGTCGCTCTTCGGGGTACCGTAAGACGAGGAGACGTACCGAAAGTGGCAGCGCAACATACCTCGAGCCGACAAGCCACTCGAACGAAATGCCACTGTGCGCGAACTGCATTACGATCCGCAGTTTGTGTCGCGTCACTTTGAACACATCATCAATGGTGAGCTGGTGCGCCTGGAAAGGAGCAGGTCATTGCTACAGCCGGATGCGATACCGACGATCTTTCCAAACGTTCCCAACTACCTCTTCAAGCCAGTGCCCAAGAAAAGGAATCCGAAAGAAAGGGTGGACCCACAGTTTCGCGAATCGCCAACTCACCTGACACATCGGATGAAGCACCCACGCTTGCCGCCAACTCTGTGGATTGCCAAAATGTGATCGTGCCGTCCAATCAGTGGGGGAAGCATGTTTTCTTCTGAAAGTTCCCTTTTTGTCACATGTAGTGTCTGCCTAACCGGGGCCAAACATGAGCTTACTTCATGCCCAAAAGCTTGTGCGGTTTCGTGGCGGGGACAGCATGATCGAACACCCAAGTGTTTGTACGTGGTGTCGAGCTCTCACTTATTGAGCACTGCATGTTGCGTCCCTGCCAAAGGCTGTTGACAGCATGCAGCTCTGTTCTGGCGCAACGCGCTCGGTGGAGTACCCTCTTGCGCGCAGCTCCAACATGACAAAATGGAATGAGAGCCTCTACCACACGAAGTGCAAGGGGATTGTAAGAGGCCCTGAGAAGTGCTGCATCACATGCAAGTACCTCAGAAGGCTACTGCTCAACCAAAGGTGTCGAGCTAGGCAGCTAAAGCGTAAGGAACATTACGCCAGGAAGCTAAAGGCAAGGACCCAAGCTACGGTGTGCCGCCTAAGAGCCAAAGCGAAAAGCTTGGAGAGGCTCTCACGCAGCGACGAAGAAAGAACGCGATTGAAGAAAGTGCACTGAAGGAGAAGATCGACAAGCTCCCACCCAAACGGAAGGCAGCAATCATGCAGTGCTTTGAAGCTGCAAAAATTATCAATAATTACACCATATTTCGCTTATAACATCCCAGTTTACAAGAAATTGCGCAAATATGAAAATATTGAGCGAGCCAAGGCAACTTTCTATGTAACATAATCATCGGTGCATGCCAATTAAGGGCCGTTACATATATTTAAATGAAATCCAATTGATTCTTTCTTTAACGAACAACGCAGGGACTGAATTCCTCTTTGCAAGCAAAAGCAGTTGCTTTCGTTCAAGCGTGCGTTTAGAGACAGTAATTTGCGCCTAAAATAAGACCGCAGTGAAGCAAAACTCGAGGCGTGCCTGCGCGGCCTCCGAGGTAAACATGCCAAGATCTCGCAACCAAATGACGTGTTATACGCGAATTTATATGGCGCATATGTCGCTATAATGGTGCTGCAATCTTCGCGAACACGAGCGGCTGAGCAAGATGTACCATTCGAGGTAAAGAAAAGGAAATTCGCATCGCGAATCGGGGCGCTTATCCGGCTAGTCGATCGTCGGGCCTGGTCGGGAGACGTGGATGGATGGATGGATGCTATGAGCGTCTCTTTGAAACGGGGTGGTGGGTTGAGCCACCAAGCTCTTGTTATTATTTTGCCTAATGTCTGACTATATTCTAGGCACTGTAGTCCTACCATTATTTTTGAGAAACACACAAATACAAAGAATTTCATGCATCAACCTTTTTGAACCATTACTGGGAACTCTGTTTCCGTACGTCTCCATTGTTTGTGGCTCCCGACGTGAATGCAAGCGTGAGCGCTGCCTTGCGGCTGCATCTGAAACGCCCACGCGACCGGCGGGGCCTTCGTGACACTTAGACACTGTACTTGTACTGTTACTTTACGCTGTTTATGATGATGATGTTGATGAACCGCTACCATGGCTCATACCCACTAAAGGCGATAGCCAATGAATCAGGCAGCAGTAGGTATCCAAAGAAAGTTCTGATTTGAAAATGATAAACGCAAATTAAATTTTAAAAAAGCCAAAGAAAACTTGGAATACCTAGACTAGTGTGCCAGCGAGCAGTCAGACTAACCGAAGGGCGAATGTTAAAAGAGATTACAATCAAGGAGAGAATAAATACAATGTTAATTAAGAATTTGGAGAAACCAATTTCCGTGAAATGAATGTTGCTCTGATAGGTAGAATAAAAATACAATAATTATCAGGGTAATCGTTTTGTTTCAGTTAAAAAAAAACACTGCGCAACAAACATCTCTGTGACTATAGCCTAGGATCGAAGACCCAAACGGTAATTATTACAGGTTTACTTAATCCTCATACAATTTTTAAAGAGTGGAGCTTCGAGTAATTTCTTTTTCTGGTTTTAATATCGTCGGCATTATACAACGTGGTGGTCTAATGATTCAATTTCCTTACAGTTGTGACATTGAGGATACACCGTCAGACCAGCTCTATGTAAATAGATATTCAAGTGCAGGATGCGAGAGCGTAATCTGGTGTATGTGACTCCCAACTGCCGAGAAGGACATCACTGTTTATTCCATAATTTGCTTAAATCTTTATGTAGGCTAAACTTTCTGTATCTGGATGTAAGCTTTATCCTGTAAAATAGGAATCAAAGATCCACCTAAAGACGTTCTGGCTAATAAATCTACTATTTCGCTTAAGTATAAACCGCGGTGTCCAGGAACCCACAACAAATTTAATTTTTTGTAACGTTGTAGGGAATAAATTTTAACAGCGGAGCTGTTTAAGCCGACGATGAGTCCGTAACGCGTGTAAAAAAACCGCGCTGAACGAGGACGTCACCACACGTTGCCTAGCAACCATCTCGCGGAGCGGTGTGTGCTTCGCCTCCTCTCTGTGCCGTGCACATATTGCCTTGACATGGGACGTTAAGGAGAGTGATATTTTGCGCCACGGACGCCGATATCCACGCCCACGCCGACGCCGGATTTTTTGCGACACGGGCGCCTTAACGCTATCGCGTTAATAAAGTGGCAGCTGCAGCAGCAGCATGGCCTACCGGAGCGGCTATTGGAATGAGCCCATAGCAGCTTACGCTGTAAAAATATTTCAAAGATGGGACTGCCAAGTAGTTGGGGCTTAAATTAGTTCGTTAGCATACACCTTATTCGCAAGCATATTCAAATGTAGCTCCCTGGCTCTTACTTTTTCTCGCCAAAGCCACTCGCGAAGAACTGTCTTCGCGCTGGGAGAGAAGCTTTAAGTAGCTCAAAGCGCAGAATGTAGAAAAATAGGGTTGTTTTGGGAGATTGACAATTAAGCGGTTTTAAGAGAAACCATATATTACCTAATGTTTTCAGTCAAGCCTATATCCCGTTCTGCGCTGCTACACAAATACAGACCTTAACAGATACAGCTCAATGCCAGTACCATTTGTGTCACTACTATAGTAGATTCGCAGTGACCTTTCTTCGAGGTGGTCACAAAGAAAATATGAAGGTATACCATGTGTTCAGAACTAAGCTTTACGGAATTAAAAAAAGATCGTCTGTGGGAGGTAGCATAATCCTTATTGTTGAGCTGGGCTATTCCAAGAGGCGGCCATTAGTAGCACGAAAAATCAGACCACATATTCAACTAATTAACAAATGTTGCCTAATGAACTTCTTCGTTAATTACTTTACGACACATATTGCAATTTACGAATTATAGCGGGTGATTTTGTAAGACGCATCCACTTGAAATGATTTTCCAGAATGACGCCATTTTCGAGATATTATTTCCCAAAGTGTGGTCCGAAATACGTGGGCGTTCCAGTAAATTTCGTGCTTCAATGTGTACAACAGAATTTGGTAAAGGAGTAAGTGGAGAAACAGTGCATTTTTGCGGCTAGTTTGACGGCGCATATCTCCAAACTTGTGTCATCCGGGAAGTTCATTCCAAGTGGATACGGCTGACAAGCTCACCGGCTACAATTCATAAATTGAAATATGTGTCGTAAAGTAATTAACTAAGAAGTTATTCAGTGAATTATTGTTAATTGATTGTGTATGTGCTTCGATTTAGCGTGCTACTAACGTCCGTCTCATCGAATCACCCCAGCTCAATGATAAGAAGTATGCTACCTGCCACAGGCGATTTCTAAATATTTCGTGAAGCTTAATTTTGAACACCCGGTATAACTTCCACCTTTCACTTCTGCCGTAGATGGTCTTTTCACATGCCTAGCTTGAGACGCAGGGTTCAAGAGGCGGGGGCAGTAAAGTGACCAAGCCAGAAATGCGGAAGGGGGGGGGGGGGGTGAGGTAGCCGCTGCTTTAGAGGACGCCGATCAAATAATGATTCCACGTTGTTTCTGGGAATTCACTTAGCATCGATGTATAAAACAACATTTCGGTAAAAAGGTAAGTGGAACAACTGTGCATTTTCCCGGTGAGTTTGATGGTGCATGTCTCCAAATTGGTGTAATTCTGGAAATTCGTTCTAAGTGGATACGCCTTGAATCGAGCGTAATGCACACGGTGGTGGCCACAAGAAGATTCGTTTATTGATAACAAGGGAACGTATTTATAGCCGCGCTTGCACATAGCGTTGCTCGCTTGGTTCGCACAGTGTGGCTGTCTTGGTTGCCCGTTGTATCCTCCTTTCTTTGAAAAAGAAAAACACGGAAAACACGCGGAAAGTACTCAACATCGATGAGTAGCAGTCGACACTCCTAGGCTGTTTCAATCTGGTGGAATCCGTGCGTGTAGGCCAGGCAATCTGGGTGTCTTCGCGGTCTGGTAGGTCGTCGCAGTGAATCTAGAATGTTGGGCGGGCCTGGTGTGCCTGCTGGTGGTCGGTCCTGTGTGGCCTGCGGTGGTTCTGCTGTGAGATTGTGCTCGGAGATGATTCGGGGGCGCCGTCGCAGTCGTCCTCCTGGTAATGAAAGGTTCGATAGAACGTTTCTGGTGTTCTGCGAAGGTGCTGTCTATTTCGATGGAATACCCGGCCACCTCTATCAGAACGATGTACGACCTTGGGAAGACGAGGTATTGGACTGGCGCCTTGATTTCTCATCTACCATTTCCGAGGATGTGGACGACGTCTCCCTTCTGTAGTGGAGCTAGTGGTCTTCCTGCGGTCCTTGCTTGAACACGTTTTTGGACGGGAGCTGAGAATTATGCTGAAAAATCTGGAACTAGCGTTCTGAGACTTCGTGCCTTTAGCAGTTCCGATGGTGAGCGGCCATCCTCCACAGGACACACCCTGTAGTTGAAAAGGCACAAATAGAAGTCCTCTTTTTTGCTCTCAGTCTTGCCCAGAAGCCGCTTGACCACTTGTACGCCCTTCTCGGTGAGTACATTGAACCTTGGGAAAACGGGGACTTGAAATCGTATGCACAAAGTCATAACGAGCAGCAAAATCTTTAAAATTATTTGATGAAAACTGCGGGCCATACACTGCAAACTTCTACTGGTAATCCATGCCTTGCAAAGGTCTAACGTAGTTTATGAATCACAGTTGTTGCAGAGGTCTCTTTCAGGTGCTCGACTTCTGGAAAATTAGAGTGGGGGTCATAGACAACCAAAAAATGCTTTCCGGCGTGTTAACCCGCCGTGGTTGCTCAGTGGCTATGGTGTTGGGCTGCTGAGCACGAGGTCGCGGGATTGAAGCCCGACCACGGCGGTCGCATTTCGATGGGCGCGAAATGCGAAAACACCCATGTACTTGGATTTAGGTGCACGTTAAAGAACCCCAGGTGGTCCAAATTTTCGGAGTCCCCCACTACGGCGTGCCTCATAATCAGATCGTGGTTTTGGCACTTAAAACCCCATAATTAATTTTTTTCCGGCGTATTGAAAAAGATCTGTGCCAACTCTGGCCCATGGCATGTCTGGAACGGTGAGCTGGCACAGGAGCTCGTCAGGCTGTCGATAAGAAAACTTCTTGCAAACGTCACACCTGTCGATGAAATGGGCAATATCTGTTGACATTCCTGGCCAATACATCAACTTGCGAGCCCTCGATTTGCATTTTCTTAAGCCGAGATGCCCTTGGTGCACTCGTCGCAGCATCTCTGTTCGCATGCTTGCAGGTACGATTTCTTTGGTTCCCTTGAGAAGTACTCCATTGATTACAGAAAGTTTCGTGTGCGAAGGACTTTAGCTCACCTTCTGCAGGTATTGACGACTGCAGGCTGGAGATGACGTCGCAAGGAAGTGCCTGAAAATGCCATAGACGATTTGGTTCCGCAGCATGAAATTTCGTAAATCTCCGAAGTAGCATGTTCTTGCTTTAAGCTGCAGATCCAGAAAGAACTGTTCGAATGGCTCTCCATGTGCCTGACGACGCGAGCGGGACAGATAGCGCTCGTAAGTCTCATTACACTTAGGCAAGCAGTAGTTCTCAAACGCTTTAACAAAAACGTCATAGTCTTTAGCTTCTTCCGGCGATAAGTTCAGGGTATTAAACACGTCAATTGCTTCTTGGCCCGCAACGTGCAAAAAAATTGCAGCTTTCTGCTCCTTACTGCGTGGCTTCGTGGGTTCCATTGCTATCAGGAACAGCTCGATGCATTGCTTGAATGTCTGCCAGGACGCCGCTGCGTTGTCGCCCACTTGCAGTGGCTCAGGCGGGCGTAGGTAGGTCATGGTCCCGTGAGCGAGCTACACTTCTGACACCATGTATCGAGTGTAATGCACACGGTGGTGGCCACAAGAAGATTCGTTTATAAATAACAAGGAAACATATTTATAGCCGAGCTTGCGCACAGTGTTGCTCTCTTTGTTCACGCAGTGTCGCTGTCTTGGTTGGCCATTGCACGCCGGAAAAGCTCACCGGCTGCAATTCGTAAATTGCAATATGTGTCGTAAAGTAATTAACTAAGAAGTTAATTAGCGAATTTTTTATTAGTAGAATATGTGTTTCAATTTCTCGTGCTACTAATGTCCACCTCATTCAATAATCCAGCTCAATGATAAGAATTATGTTACCGGCCACAGGTGATTTCTAAAAATTACGTAACACTTAAGAATAAGCACCTTGTATAATATATCAACAATGGCTAACTTAACGATATTTTATAAATTAGGTGCCAGACAGAAGCTACCTTTGAGGATGGTCATTCAGAAAGTCCATTATTGGTTATGCTTTTTGTTTCTGTAGTAATATAAAATGGTTCAAAGCTTCTCAGCCTATAGTGTATGCTGTTACGCTGGCGATATTCTAGTGCACATGCAATTTATTCAGTGGGCCTCACGACACTACCTACTTTCCGCCTGAAATCACTTCCCAATGATTTAACCGAGCACTTACTATTATCGAATTATTCGATGTCTTCGCGTGTGCTAAGGTCTTACTGTCGATTTGTGATTTCGGTTGAATTAAACTCAAACAGAAGTCATCGTTTTTTATTTACTTTCCGAGAAAGGCAGTTGAGAAACTTTCTTCTAACAGATTGGCATCAAAGTGCTGACATCATTGCGCTGAGTCAAGAGAGATAGAGAGAGAATAAACTTTAACAAAAACAGCCCGCGAGCGTAGGTAGCTCCTCCGCTCTGCAGTGGGTGGTCCCTATGTCCAGGAGTCCAGCGGCCTTAGCTGCCCTTCTCACTCGATTGACCAGGTTGAACTGGTCCGTCGTGTCGGAGCTGGACAGCGCTGCCTCCCATTGCCGTGTGGTGGGGAGTGTTATGGGTGTTAGCTGGGGTGTGTTTGCGCAAGCCCATACCATGTGGTAAAGTGTTGCACATTGATCACAGTGTGGACATTTATAGGAATACAGCGCAGGGTGTATGGCGTGGTAAAGACTCAAATGTGGATATGTGTTTGTTTGGAGTTTTCGCCATATTACGGCTTCCTCTCGCGTCAGAGCATTATGAGGTGGGGGTAGTGTTCTTCGTGAAAGGCGATAGTGTTGTAGGATGTGAGTGTAGGTTAATGGTATGGGCTCTGGTTGGAACTGTTCGGCGCGGTCATCTCGCGGCTCCCGGTGTGCATGCCCTCGGGCGTAGACGTGTGCCTGCTGATTGCCGCGTAAGGACTCATTCTCCAGAGTCCACACGATTTGTATGTATGGTGGAAGCTGGTGCGCTCCATTCAGAATGCGATGTGCAGCCCTGGAAATTTTGGCCCTGGAGTAATTTCTGGAGTCAAGTTTGCATGGCTAGGTGTTTGCCTTTCTCTTTTGTGTTTTACGAGGAACGAAACTGTTCGCGTATTCTTTTACATAAAAAGTGCCCAGCTACTAATTGTGGCAAAGGAGAATGCAGGAAACACAAGGAAGTATACTTTCACGTCAACCTGGAAATAAAAGAAATGTTTCTTACAATTCACTTCTGAAGTAACCTCTAACATGATTCACTCACTCTTTGCAGGACATACTCCGATACGAAGGATCTGCATTTTAAACATGCCGTATGAAGGGCACATGAGGTGCTTCAGAATAATTCTATTAGTGCAAATTTTCTTAATTCCCATGATGGAGCCTGCGCTTACAGCCGGTCGGACGTGCGCTGTTCTAAAGGCAGTGATTGACATCGACTGGAAAAGGGTAAGTAACAGCAAAGCCTTATCTCACCTTGTTATAACTTGGAACGTGCGCACAAATTTTCAAACGGAACCAGCGTGATATCAAAGTAAATTTCGTGCATGAAATTTGTGGCAGCAAAGAACTGCTCGCTCATCAAAGTGCCGAGGAGGTGCCATCTCATCACTTAAGCGAGCGTCTTTAGGCAAGTGACTGGTTAGCCTACTGCGTTTAGTATGTCGCCAGGTCACATGCGTTAAGTGGGCAGAGTGTTTATCTTTCCTTCAGGGTTAGCTTCGTGAGCTGTGTGAATAATATTGCTCCACGGATCGGAATAAAATAAGTATAAGAAGGCGAAGTGACGCATCGTTATTTACAGCGAAGTTTTTCGTGCGACTTGCGCTCAAAAACGTTATATGCATGTTTTTATAGTTATCTGAAAAAAAAACTGGATTAATAACGAAGATTACATTTTGAAAAAACATGGAAAATGTTGGCCGTGATGTGCAGGTAATGTTCCAGGTCTGTGGGCTAAATAAGTGTTGAACTAAATTGGCCAAACCCTTGTTTTCGGTATGTTTAGAGGCGTTAGTTGAAATCTTTACAAAACTAGCACTTACCTGGAAGGACCCCAAACGGCACAGGTTTCATGTTTACAGAAAACAAGGGGACACTCTACAGGAGAAGTCTACCGAAAGTTTGAATTGTGTAGGCTAGTCTCGTGCTATTAAAATAACTACTGAATTCTCTTCTCTCAAATTTCATGTGTAATACGAGGCGTGTTGTTGGTTTTGATCACGGTCTCCTCGGTAAAGTATGCGGGGCACAGTTTATATTTCATTCAGGTAGCCAGCACTTATTACCGCCGTATAGAATAATTACATACTTCGTAAACGATTTTTGAAATGTTCGCGAGTGTCATACTGATGTTATCCGCAATGTTGCCCAGAGCTATAAAACATATGTAAGAGACACCAAGTTTATATTTTGTTAAAATGGATGGTATGTTAAATGTAATGTGTCCCGAAACTTTCTCGTTTCGTGGTTAATTATGAGCATTTCGCGTCATTACTGAACCCTCGTATTTTTCTTCATAATCGTTGACTGCTGGGCCAGTTGGTGCATCATGTTGTGTCCTTGAGCGGAGTAAGGGGGCAAAGAAGCGATGGGGAACAGACAGACACACACACACTGTGTCCTGTCTTCATCGTTTCTTTCCGCCCTTATTCCATTTAATGACACAACACGTTTTTTTTTCTTGCTTGCGTTATACGAGGTGAGTAGTTGATTGCTTGATGCGAAAGCATCAAATGGAGAGAAAAAACGGCGTCTGTAGCTGCGCAACGGCACCACAATTCCCATTGGCCGCGACGCCACGTCACCAGCGCGCCTCGACGGAGCAGATACGGTGACGCGACGCCGCGGGGCGAGACCTGTTGTTCTCGGCGAGGCAGTCCCGTAATGCGCTCGTGCGGTTGCCGCCGTCTCGCTCTCGGACGCTAGCACGCGGTCTTTTTCTCTCTACATCACCCCACTGGGCTTAGCTGCTGGGCGCGCCTGCCGGCCTTGGTGGCCACTGCTGATTCCTCGCTCTCTCGTCGAGCAGGACGTCAGTGGCATGCGACACCACAGGCTGCAGCTGCTGGCTGGCACAGGCAGCACGTGTCGCTGTGGTACATTACTCGCAGCGTAATACATGAAGGACCGCCCAGTGGCATTCAATTGTAAAATAATGGTTTCGCATTCACAACTCATAAAAAGTGCTCAGTGTTCCTCGTATTTTTCGGCTTCAGTGAACTAAACAATCATTGTAAAAAATTATTTTAGTAAATGCGCAACAGCGTTATGTGGCCATATCGCGCTATGTTTAATAATGTCCCGATAACACTGTAGAGGACATGAAGTATACATTTGGAGAAAACAATACAGACGTTATGGATTATGTGAACGCAAACTTAAAGGGACACTAAAGAGAAACCGGAAGTGGAGCTTAAATGGTAGATTATCATTTCACGATCACAGCCATACCATTCTTACTGCAAACAGATGTTTAATAAGCGAGAAAATAGCGAAAAACTGAAGGATAGGTGCTGACGCCCCTTCGAAATTCCCGCACTACACGTTCGTGACGTCGGAGATTACAAATGCAGGCCGGTCGCGATTGGTCGAGAGCGATTTATCGCTGTTAATAAAACGCAAAATGAAATACACCTTAAACGCACATAAACAGCATTTGCCAACTATTTAAACCGTTTAAAGCGAGGAAGTACAAGTTTAGCACAAAATTAAATAAATAAGAAAAAATGGCATGGAGATACATGCGGCCGTGGTAGTTTCGTTGTTTCGTTTTTGGTCAATGCATTGTTAGCGCGCGCCTGTTCCGCTCTACGGTGTTTGGTTACGTGTTGCGTGGCTCGAAAAACGTTGACTTCGCGGGGAACAGCCAGAAAATGCCTCGTGTGTGTAGTGTTGAGGGCCGTATAAATGGCCCAAGGCACTTGCTCAGGGGCAGCGGCAGTGTTGACTCGATTGTGTCCTTTCATGTGGTGTCGCGCGGAGAGCCCCGGCTCCCCGGCGTTCGCTATGTCTCAGTGCTCTGCCGATGACTAAAACGGCAAAAGAGCCAGAGAAACCAATGGTGTGCTCTCTGCATTTCTCGCCCTCGGATTATGTGTATAATCTTGCCCTCGGAAAGTATCTTGGCGTGCCCCAGAGGCCAGTCCTTTCTCTAGCAGATGTTCCCCCAATGCGGCCTTCATCAAACCCCCTACCGGTGCCCCTGCAGCAGCAAACTGGCGGCTCGGTGAGTGCTGAATGTCATTAAATAAAGCCACGAAATAACCATACCGAGTACGTGCGCAACTTTCTACGCTTGTTTAGTCGGGAACGTCGTCGCCTGGCGGACCGAACGCTTCGCCTTCCGTCGACGAAAACGAAGCTCTGCTTTCGCCGGCGCGGCCGGCGGCTCACCGCCATCGCACGCGGAAACACCTACCGCTCGAGCACGGAGGATCATTTCGCGCTCGCTTTCACTGATTATCGCTGAAATGCAGTCCTGCTTTCCTGGCGAGCTCTTCGTTGCAAGGTTCAGCGGCAGCAACGGTATCCATTGTGGGCGAACGCAAACGCAGCGACCATGCATGCAGCCATGATGCATCCAGCGTCTCGGCCGTTTACGCAAGCGGTGACGTATCATGGCGCATTCTGATTCGCTGAGAGCAATGAAATCTGTGACGACACTGCTTCAGCGCCAAATCTGGGGTGAGAGAAATTGAGGAAGACATATTTGGTCTTTGTTTACGAATTTCTCCGCTAATAACTCATATTTTTGCACCCAACAAAAACTGCATGCATTCCTGAAGGCCCCGCTTTTATTCCAGCTGAACTTCCTGTTTCTCTTTAGTGTCCCTTTAAGCAGTCTTGGGTTAACAGCGGCTTTGCAATAAATTACGAATTCCTGTGCTCTGGAACGTTATAAGAGAATTGTAGGAATGGTACACAATTTATCCGGCTGCCCTGGCGTAAATACAAATGCCACCGAAATCAATCTTAGGATATGGGGACTACTTTAGAAAACCAGTGTGCGAAGTCACATCACATGGTAAAATATATGGAGGACGCTTAAGCTTCGCCTTCAGGAATAGAACGCGATAAAATTCAAAGATCCTTGACTGTTTCTCAAACTTCCCGGCAACGGCAGCTTATGTAACCGTAATGTTTAACGGGAAACGCTGGCGGTGAAACGCTGGCTATGCACGAAGGCGCGCTTTCTGGTAGAAAAGCGGCCCCTTTCGTGGGTCGGGCTTCTTTTATTGTTTGCACCTTTAATATTTCAGCCTGAGAAGATTTAGTATAAAAGGTATGCGCTGTCGATGTTTTCTTTCATGACAATTGTTTGTGGGCTGTCACTCTCAAAATTCCGAGGAATAACTTTGTAAAGGATGCAAGACAAAGTGTGAGCAACGTTAGTGGTAAAATATACTTGGAGGGCATGCGTGGATGGGGATGACTTTCTCGGCCGCGGGCGGCATTGCCGACGCCGACGCTGGATTTTCTGCGACACGGGGCCCTGAAGGCTATCGCGTTAATACAGTTCTTGCAACGCCATTCCTAATCAAGAGTTCGAAAATGTCCACCATATGGCCGTTATCGGCCATATTTACCAATGTCTCGAGAGAACTTTGCATTTCACCAAGTTCATATTTTGTGGTAATGGTGGCATCTTAAGTGTAATGTGTTGCAAAATTTAACGTTTCTTGGCTAATTGTGAGTGTTGCAAATGATAAGGAACTTCAGTTTCTTGGTATTTCATTCGTGATACGAGGTTCACCGAACGTGTTTTGGTGCCCTCGAAGAAGTAAACAATGTAGCTTATTTATATTTATTTGAAACTCACCCTAGGCTATCGGTCATCTGCAGTCGATGTGCAAAGTGTCTGGAGTAATCAAGGCCAGAGCATGAAATTACGTATTCAAGCGATCCGGGGCCTTATGAGAGTGCTTCATGAACAATGCAGACTTTATTCCACTGTCCTGGGAGAACATTGAAAGCCGCCGAAATCAAAGTTAGCCGAAAATTAGTAAATTACGACTTATACACAAGCTGCAGACATGATAGCATCGAATTGGAATTTAAATATGCGCGAAAACATACATCTGTTACATGGAAACTAAAACACAAACCCATTTTCCCGCTGCTTGTTTTTGGGTGAGCGTGCCGCGAAAACTCCTGACCAACTAAACGCTAGCAGCACCACTGTAAAAAAAAATTCACTCATCTGCCTGCTAACCTCCGAACCTCTCATGCTACTTCTAACCGCTAACCTGCAAAGAAAGAACTTCAACCCAGGAGCGTCGGCAAGAGCGAGTACATCTCGTTACACAGTGACAAAGGAAGTAGCGCCGGTTCCTGGTGTAGTTAGTTTCTCGCACGTCATTTACATACATCCACCCAACTCACACTTAAACATACGCCCACTCTATCTCCCAGGAATCAAGACTACGTACATCGGCTCACTCTTTATCGTATGCACCGAAGCCTGGGTGACGGACTACACCGACAGCGCGACGGTCCTCAGAGTAGGCGAGTTTCTAGCGATAATACGCATTCGCTACAAAGTATTACAAAGTACAGAGCAACTACGTTCCAAGCCTTTTTGTGTGGTAAGAACAAATCTACCGCAACTGAGCACACCCACGAGCGATAGGCAGAAAATTAACAGTCAGATAGGGACCGCACCGACGAACGTTACCGAGTCCGGAATATGACAAGCCATTGCTTCAATATGATTGGAAAGTAGAAAAGAAGGGCAAAAGACACTGACCCGAATTCAAAAGTGGACGGTTTGGAGTACTACATTTCTAGCACCGCTTCTAGTAGAAGTACCGTATAGGTTACCCGCACCCTGTGAGCCTAATGAGCTCCGAAAGAATTTGCATTTTCTCTGAAGGTGTGGCCAAAGCTTCCTGTCATCCACAGTGATCGTTAACGATATTCGCAGAAGTAGATGTTTGCTGAGCCGAACTGGCGTCATGCACATCCACCGTGAACACGGAGGCAGCTGAGGCAAGCAATGGACGCGTGACCACTTGATCAAACATAGCGGTGCCTACGAGACTACCAGGAAAGGGTCTATAATGTCGCCCTAAAATTCAGCTTCCAATTGCACTATACGTGACCGAGCCTTGAGCAAACGATCTTTTTCCGGCTACAAGGAGCAGTATTTTTATATAGGAAAAATATTATTGGCGGAAAAAAGTTATAACAAATAACAAATAAACGCAACGTTTATCGAACACTAACAGTCTGTTTAACATGAGTAGATGCAGGAACTCGGGTTGCTTCTACCCTTGGACAATTCAATTATGCGCACTGTAAATATAGCCACATTTCGCTGTTTTGCCACGCAGGACACTATATTAATGAATTGTGCCAGAATTATATGTAAGCCACATTGTAAGAAGACGCAGAAGTGCCTTCGACTTTTTTGAGTTGTCACTTTTGCGCTGGTTGTTTGCCATAGATATCCTATTGCGCTTCGCCCGAATAAGTGCCTACGATGCAAATGGCGGATTACTGCTACAGCTCCTTCGTCTTCGACAAGCCGTTCTTATAAGGTAGCATTAACACTCCTTGAAAAATTACGAAAAGAAATGCGTGGTTTCAATGTAAAAGATAGCATCGTGAGTAATTCCTACAAGAAACCAAAACCGCTCAAAGCTAGTGAGCGGGTATAGCTGTCTTCCCCATGTTTTATATACTGTTTAAAAGCATATTGAGTAGTTCTTGCAGCATGCGATGCAGCGGATAAGTATCGGTAGCAGTGACGTGCGCTGATGACACATAGTGCCACATGGAAGGCCGGCATGCCTGATGGTGTAAAATAATTTGTTTCTACTTTTCAGCTTGAAGGAGCACGGTGGTTTGAATTGCTGCACTACCCTAATAAGGAAGAAATCTGCTACGTCATGCGGTTTTTTCCATCGATTGAAGTCATGGTGCTCCGGACTAGACCGGGGTAAATTGCACTCTTTAATTTTACTATAGTTTACAGAGGCGCATTTGTCAGATCTTGTTTTTCTAATGTATTCGTGGCTGTTTGTAATTTCAATTGTGTCAAGGTTTTCATTCTTCGCGAGCTTGCTGCCTGTTAGTGTACAAAGCGAAGGGACACCAGACAAAAGAAAAGAGGGGGGGGGGGGCAGTATTTTTTTTCTCTGCTAGTGTTGCAGTATGCATTATTGATGATCAGTCCTGTAGGAATTACAGGACAGATAAGCAGAAGAGTGTGAAGAATATCACTGGAAACGACACGAACGTTTGCAAAGTTCCACCACAGTTTTTTAGGAAAATGATGCCGATGGTAGCGTGTAAATTTAAAGCAAGAGCGAAAACACGTATACGCGTATGCGCGGAAATGAAGGCCTTAGCCAACTGTTAGATGGGCTTCCATCCAGCAGACAGCTTTGGCATGCAACACATCAAGTAATGCAAATGCAAGGTTGCTAATCAAAGGCCAGACAACACCCGTGTACTTTGCATAGGGTGCACGTTAAAGTACCTCGGGTGGTCAAAATAATTCCGCAGCTCCCCACTACGGCGTGAATCATTATCACATCATGATTTGGGTGCGTGAAATCTCAGAATTTACTTTTAGTGTTGCGCATGTGTGTATTTCTGTTGCGCATGTGTGTAACTTCCTGGTTCTCATTATTTTGGTTATGGCGTGGCAGTCTGTTTTATAGTAGCGTGACAAGGGCGACAAGTCTATGACAGCGTCATATATCCGACCTGCGCTGTACTTTTTTTTCTAGGCAGCAATTATTATAGATTACATCACAGCGTTGAGCCGTCGCTCGAACACCTGGGCGCCGCTTTCTTCTTAGCCGCTGAATAAACACCTTGTCGCCCCGCACCGACACTCCGAGGCCCGCCAGCTCATATACTTTACTGCGTTCTCCGATCTTAATTACTTATTTGTAATTCTTCTCAAGAGCCACGTCATTGCCTGTTTGCTAGGTGTGGTAGTTACTAAGAAAATTTGGGCCCTCCCACTTCCTCGATCTAATTCTCTCTCACGTCACATCGAAGACAAGTTCTGACACATTTGACTGATCGCTTTCGAGCGCTCTAGGGCGCTCTGGCTGAGCTGTTTACATTCGGCTAGTCAAAATCGTCTGCTCGGAACAAACTCGCCTGGGCCATTCAGAGCACCGTGCTCCAACGCAGGATGAACAGTGGCGCTCTCACCAGTGCGACCGAGATCCGACAGGCACCAGACCACGTGGCTACTTCGATTGCGCTATAAGGCAAGCAGGACGTCTGGCGGGGGAAGGATTTCACTGGCTCCAATCGAGGGCTGTGCATCTTTGCAAATCATGTTGAAGTGCTGTAGGAGCCAATAAAATGTACCATATGCAAAATGGCTAGATATTTTCATTGATCTAGCTTGCAGTCGATAATATACGACAACGTATACGGTGCAGATACGCCTGTAGCAAAACTGTAAAATTTAGCTGAGTTCTCAGTACTTGCTCTGGGCAGTCTTACGTATTCTTAAGGGTGTTCAGCAGTCGCATGCTAAAGACTATATCTTTGAAAGGTTTGTAGATGCTATTCCGAAATATCTGTCTAAAACAACTGGTCGAAATCGTTTATGAATTTGTGGAAGCTACGCATGGTACGAGTTTGGACACAGGCGTCACAGATGTGACGTGGCTCTCAAATTAACACCTCAAACAGAAATACAGTAGAAACACAATTTAACGAAGAGATGACCACGCACGAATTATTTCGTTAAATCAGGAAGTTCGTAAAATCAAGAAAGAAATTCATTGCTCCTTCGAAATGTAAAATTCTGACGTAGCGATGCCCAAAAGCTACCGTGGCATTGTATTTTCCGCTAACCCATGCCTTCGCGTGTGAAAAGTCCGCGAGGGTGGCGCGAATTGCTCGTGCGATGTGCGATGCAGGCCAGGTAGACGGACACGTGAAGCTATGACAGGCTGCCGATATGTAAATACGCGCAGAACTAATGCAGTGATTGTGTGAGCGCGACACTGCTGAGTTAGTCATTCGAAGAAAAACCCATCTCTGTCAGAATTAGAAGGAAATCACCACTTTCATGAGTCATTTATTTCAGGAAAAACTACGTTAAGTCGGGTTTCGTGGCGATTAGTTTCGTTAATTGGGGTTGATGACAACATTGAACCCTATGGGTACCTGCCAGCGAATGGAAATTTCTTCGTTAGAACAGGAACTTCGTAAAATCGGGCTTCGTTAGAGCTAGCTTTAACGGTGGTAGTTTTCCTATAGTAACCTTGATGTTGCTGTGTCCTAGTCCTAAAGTCAGCGGTAGCTCGTGAGGTGAGGCCCATTTAACCCCCACACACAAACACACAGCGGTATAATATGCCCTAAATAACGAAGGCGCTAAAGTACGATGACTGAAATCCTGCCCGCAGAAATAAACACATTTACATCGAATCCACTACCTCTGTAGGACGTTGGCTGAAACCTTGCCCACTGACGTAAATACATTTGCGCACCTCATTTTGCGTACCCTGGCACCTTCGTTATTCCGTACACACTTTAACGCTTCGCTCAGGCTCACCTGACCACGATATGATGCATTTTTTACAGCGTAAGCTGTTATGGGCTCATTGAAATAGCCGTTTCAGTTCGCGAAGGTGTCCGCCGGCGCCTCCGCCTCTGGTGACAGTAACTGCTATCGACGGAAATTTGAAAAATGTACCCGGTCCCAGGCCGGGATCGAACCCAGACCCGCTGCGAGGAAGTCGGATACTTTACCACTGAGACACGCAAGCGCTTACTATCAGGAAGCGAAAAAATGCCCTATAAACGCGCCCAAGACAGGCGCGCAGGCGCAGACGACGAGATGCGATTCAGACAAGGCTCGCTATCAACGCGATCCCGAGCTGCCCGCGCCGCCGCCACTATGGTGGCGCCATCTAGTTAAGGTGCCTGCAAACGCAGCGTGCCCTATATACATATAAGTTGCATATAGGAATTGCATGCTGCACGTAACTGCACCTGGTTCTCTGAAGCAGGCTAGGTGGCTATTTGTCACCAGCCCGTTTTGAAGATTCCAATAAACAATCATGATCATCATCATCATCAACAACAACGTACCCTGGCACGGGTCAAGGGATGTGAGATGTGCGCCACGTATTCTGGATACCTCTTCGGTAGACGGTATGCCGTCTCCTCGCAAGATACGAATCGCTGCTAAAGAAGCGAATCATAGAGCTACGTGCGCAGCTACAACCAGGCTTGATCAGGCTCAGCAGACTGCTGTGCAGAGAGCATTACAAGCCGCAGCTCGCCGTCGACGCCGGGCGGACAGTTCATATCGTCCTCGTCAAAGCGAGGCGAAGATCATTGGCCGCGAGGTGCGTGGTACCGAAATTGGAGCTTCTATTGAGCTGCTCCACCAGCTTATGCTGGGACTGTGCTGCGTGTGCTGTGCAGGCCTGTGACTTTTTTTTTCTGTCAAGATGTAAGCATTGTTCCGTTCTCGAGGTTCTAGCAGCAATTAAGTGTGGTGTAAATAAGAACATAATTTGCTATATCTAATCTTCTGAACAATGCTAGTGCGCAAGTATCGTCTTCGATGTGTCTTGTAACTTTACATACACTTCAAGAGGTGTGTTATAAGGAGCGCAATACTGCAGTTTTGATGAGGCGTAGTATAGCCTATAAAATTCGAGAGTGTATCACTCATTCCTATGTTATATATAGTTCAGACATTTAAAACACATTAAAGTGGAGGTTCGGGTTGACGGCTTTTGTTTTTGGTCGGTACAGCCTCAATAAATTAGCCAGCTGTGGAAGAGATATCACAAACCTTAAGCTGACAATCTTCTTCTACTAGATGCTAAAGCATGGGGACAGAATGTGCTTTGTTTGTCGGACAGTTTTAATCATATCATCTCATGGTATCATTCTTTGATCAATAAACAATGTATTGTTTACGAGGAAGCTAGATACACAGTAGTTGCAAACGATTCCAATTTCATTGAGATAAATAACTCTCTCACTCCTGGTGCTAGAGCTGCGAGTTCGCTTCCCTACACAAACTGCAAAAAATCTTAGCATACTTGCAGAGCCGAAATGATCCTGCATGCATGAGAGGCCTTATATTCAGTGAAGACGCCAATCTATATAGGGGCCGTCGAGGCACTCTCCGCTGGTGACAGCGTAAATTGCAGTTCGCGTGCTTTTCACTAATAGCAGTGACTACAGTCCATTCAGCTGTAACTTCTGCAGCATACCACATAAACTGTCCTCGCAATTTAGCTCAAGGGCTCCTATCTAAACATCTCGGAAAAGAGAAATCACTGTTCTCGGCAACCACTTCTTCAAATTTGGTTATGTTTGCTGCAATTAAAATAAAAAGCTTAAATTTAGTGACTGTAGAAAGCGGGTTCTGGAGTTAGGTTGTGAATTTTCATCATAAATTGTTGAGAATCACAAATCTTTCATAAAAGAAAGCTCTTAATATTACGACTTTGTAACTCAACAATTAAAAACTGTGACATAAGTCTTTCAGTTGCACCTAATCGCGCATCCAAAGCAAAATAAATTGATGCCTTACAAATCGCTCTAAAATACACCAATAATATGGGAGTAGGACTTTTGAAAAAGCTTTGAATGTGAATTCCTTAGAGCTTTGAAAAAGCTCTAAGGAATTCACGTCAAATATAAATTGATATGTCAAAATTTTCCACCTTACAAAACTGCTATATCTGTTCCTGGGGCAGTCACGGATTTGTAAACTTCATGATTCCATTTTTCTAACATATCTTGTTCGCATTTCTTGAATAGTTTAAGCTATAAATCAATATCTCGCTTCCAAGAGGCAGTTTAATTTACCGTTGTCTCTCAAATCCGACACGCTTCAATAAAATCGGTCCAGGGATTACCTCAGAAAAGCAATTCTGCGTTTTAGATGCGTTTGAATTGGCGGCATTGGAGTTGGACCCGAGCTAAAGCTTCCTGTAAACACATAAATTAGCTTTAATGCTTCGAAAAAAAGTGCGTGCTGAATTACTGAGTGCTGTGCGGGGACATATCTCTAAGCCCTGCGCGCTAACTTAGACCATGAAAGCCTTCGGTTCTCAGTGAGCGAAGTACGTACAGTAACATGCTCTCCAATGTCGTGTAAATGTAGGATGAAATTATACTAATAACAAAATCACATTTCCAGATCAGCCAAGGGCAACAGCTGATTGGTTTGCGGGCAAAACCTCAACAATAAGCGTCAGTTCTTTCATAATAATATGCGTTCATGTTTCTGTGCCGTTAGACTATTCTTTAGTGCTTTTGTACTATACCAAGGTAACCGACCTAAACGAAACTACACCTCTGTCTAGACCGCAACAAATCGCAAAGTTTTCGTTGTTTCACGATTTTTAGAGCCTCAGATAGCCGTTTTCTTGCCATTAATCCGTTCATCACACTTCTCAACGCAACAACCGTGTAAAAGATGTTCACGCTCCCCATACACGCCCCGCACGAACTCGACCGAAACGATCTGCCCACAATCGCCATCCTTTAGGCGGCTCACACCTAAGCTGCTATTGAATCACTTTTTTACGACGACTTGCGCTCTACCACATTCACCATGCAAAACTAACGCTACAGGGTCCTTTAGGCATTGTAAATCACTAACTAAACAGACAAAACAATTAGCAATTGCACCCGAAATGCGAAGCATTCCGAGGATATCAAATGTTTTATTTATTTATACAATAATGCAGACCTTGCACAGGTCCAAGCAGGGTGCAGCTTGGATAGTTCATTATAGATTATAGATAGAGATAGAGGTGTATATAGATTTTAAATAGTTGATTATAGGTGATAGTTGCCAATTATTTGGCAACTAAAAGAAGGAATGGTCGTTTGTTTTATCAGCCGTATAAATCAAAGTAAACACTCGCTTATTATTTAAATATTATTTAAATGAGTATAAGTGTGGTCTCATGCGCGAACAGGCAAACATGAATTTGATCTCATTCGATGAAGACGTACACTCGCAGTGACAACGATGGCGTGATGAAGAGCTGCAGCAGAGGCAAGCCAACGCTTCGTGTGGCATCTCGCTTGATCGCGTAGCCGCAGCTTCAGATTAGACGATCTCCAACACCAAGCAGGCGACAACACAGCCCACACGGAGCCTCTAGCCATCTCGGCTCGCCAGGATTTGCACAAGCTGCAGATTACCTCCAAAATACCGTGCCCGGGGCTAAGCTGAGCTGTGCCATGCGCAGCCACGGCCTGGCTAGAAGAGCATGATGCATGCTCACCTGCCCCACTCACCGAACACTTAGCGCATGCTCGGTCACGTTACCGCATGCTAGCTGCCCCTCCCTACTGTTGCACTCTCAACACTTGGCAAGCGGGCAGACATGAGAGCTTCCTTCTCCCGTTTTCCCGACCCAACCAGTCCCCATAGAGATTTGTCGGGACTCCTTGCTAGACAATCGTGCGTCCAAATCTGCCTTTTCCTGCCCACTACGGAGAGCGATGCAATTTGCTCACTTGAGCAAACTGAAATTTTGGAGAAACAATAGGATCAGCCTTTCTGTCTAACAGGCGTGTCTTCCATACGCGATATAGCCCAATTAGGGAAAATATGTAGATTGGCATATAATCCTCAAGGGGTGCTACCAAATATTGAACGGTGTGCTGAATAAAAATAAAGCCTTTCTCCACAATCCTTCGAGGAACATTCCCTAACAATATTGCGTCGGAAGGCGAATGAAGACCAGGCTTATTCCGGAGTATTTGTCAGCTGTGGCGTAGTGCAGCTCGGCTAGGGTAAAACGAAGGAAAGCGTGTTCTCCTCTGTCGTACTGTAGTATATCTAAGGAAAGACAAATTTCGAGAAGCAAAGGTGTCTAGATGTCCCTGGCGCAACTCCCTCATGCACACAATGGTCGAGCAAACGTGAGAACGAAGGCCTCGTGCGGGAACACGGCCTGCATTAAGCCGCCATCCTTCTAAACTCAACCTCGCACGATTTCTCTCACACCTGCCGTGCGTACAGCGCAAAATTAAAAATTAAATTATAGGGTTTTACGTGCCAAAACCAGTTCTGATTATGAGGCACGTCGTAGTGGGGGACTCGGGAAATTCGGACCACCTGGGCTTCTTTAACGTGCACCTAAATCTAAGTACACGGGTGTTTTCGCATTTCGCCCCCATCGAAATGCGGCCGCCGTGGCCGGAATTCGATCCCGCGACCTCGTGCTCAGCAGCCCAACACCATAGCCACTGAGCAACCACGGCGGGTGCGTACAGCGCAAGAGGATGTTATCGCCCTTGGACTTTATACGGAACCTCATGGCGCCGGGAGAAATTTGTCTCGAGTGTCCCTATAATTTCTATCGCAGTAATAAAAAAATGTCTAGTCCATATCCCGTCCTTATACAGTTTTTATTGCCCAGTACGGCACAAATAAGCAAACGCATGACAATCAGCTACTGGAATTTCATACTGCAAATTTTCCTCCGGTTGATGTTGCATATAGAAATACTGGCCCTTTCTCGAGCATTAAGAGAACCACGACTGTTAGCAGTGCTAAGGTTTGTTAGCAGTTTAACGTTTTAGGAATGCTTAAGGTGGCACCACCACAGTGCGCGCAAACGTAAGGATGCGCACATTTATAAAGGAAGGAAAGAGTGTAGAAGGAAAGGCAGGGAGGTTAACCAGTTCAGCACAACCGGTTTGCTACGCTACACATGGGAGCGGGATGAGGGGGAATGAAAGATGGGGAGGAGAGAGAGAGAGAGCACACAGCACAGCACACACATCGTCAGTCACAGTCCGTCACTCTTGCGTGGTACCTGACATCACTGTCACAGCCGCTTGTCCAAGCCCGTTGCTTTTAAAAACCGAAGCAGTCCCTTCGTCACCTTCAGCTGCGATGTCTTCTGTCGACGACATGAGTTACCACAAGAGCAGTGATGTCGACGGTGACACACTAAGCCACAGTCAGCCCCGACAACGTGTCCAGCATCAACTCTAGTAATTCGTCCGCCGACGCTCGCGCGCAGTCACCGTATTTGGTTTTGGCGTTTCCCTTCTTTTTTTTGCATTTCTTGAATGATTGGCTATACATGCATCGACGCTCTCCCTGATTTTATGTAGGCGCTATGTACGCTCCGCTTTAATACGCTGGCAAGACAATTTCTTTAGACTGACGTCATATATATATTGTAATGACGTCATGTCCATGCGTAAGCAACCACTAAAACTCCGAACCATAATTTCCTGGCGTTCCTTATAAACTAGAGGTCATCCACCCCGCCATGCTGCTGAGTGCAGCAGCTTTTATGCGGCTGCTCTGTTCCCTTCTATAACGAGAACGTAAAGTTTGACTAACTAATCATTTAAATACTACTTAAGTAATAAACATTTTATTAAATAATTTTTGCTGAATAAATAATTAAAATTTCTATAAAGGCGAACATGTCCCTATACCACCAGACAGGTAGTCTATATATACGGCAACCAAGAAGCAGAAAATGAAGGCAGCCGGGTGCCACAGGTCTTGCTACAATAGTGTGAAAACATCGATAAAATAGACAGCGTTAGTCTTCGCTAGACTTGAGGCGTGACCAGCATTAGGTCATGCCTGAAGCGGATATTTAAAAGATTATCCGGCTAACCGGCGAATACTTTTTGCAAGAGACTTTAGCCTAAAGAAAAACATGGAGCATGATTAGATTTTCTGTGCCCATGCAAGGTTATACTGGCTGTTGATATATGCCACTTCAAGTGCTACTACTTGTTGTACTCTCACTATATATACTAGGTTTAAAATCCATTTTTCCAGTGTTTGCTCTCTTGACAGGTAAAATCATTAAGTTAATCTCCACATTTAAAGCTCTGCGCGCAGGTGTATTTGTAATCACGCGAGCAAACGGGGGTTGACACTAGCTGCCCATGTACGAAGGAGGCTAATTTATGAGCTTACAGTCGCCGAGTTCATTCAGGGATTTACTTTATTAGATCGTAATGTGTAAACTACTTACACGAAATTTGTTAGCGCGTTATTTTCTGTGTGAATGTGCAGACCGAGTGGCCCTCTATCAAGCCCTACCTTCTACACGCTGCGAAAGAACGGTGAGAAGCGGTATATGTATGACCACGGTGAGTAGCGTAAGAAGCGGCCGTCACAATTTCTTCCCTATTGTGATTAGTATTTCACAGCTGTAAGATTCCTTCAAAAATAAAATGGCACATTTGGCTTTCTTTCTTCTCCCTGTTTCAAGATAACAAATTTTACCAAGTTTTAGACACGGACTATGCATCCTGGGCCCTCATTCACAACTGCTGGGAAGGCCGTGAGTAAGAGACTAGCAGGAAAACTACTGGGACTGAGACCATTATTGTTTTTGCTGGCGGTAGACAATTGATAAGCGTATTTGCTACATTCATTCAAGTGGTTGGAGTGTCCCATTAAATGACTCTTTCCTTCACTACTTCCAACAGGGACTGGATCGTGGTTTATAATTGCCCTAAAGAAACCAACGTCAAAGATACCTGCGAACATAATGGCAAGGATTCAAAGTTCTCTTGCAAAGGCTGGACAGACCAAGAAGTTCACATGGAATCGTTCTCGCTGTATGCTGGAGAAAACCTTCAATGAAGACTATCCTGGAAAACTGACAGCAGTTGCGGAGCTGAGCCGAGACAAGAAGGCGCCTCGTGATAAGCTGAGCTTGGTGGATGGGTTGGTCCCAGATCAAAACGTACCCCGTGATACGCTGAGCTTGGTGGATGGGTTGGTCCCAGACAAAAAGGCACCTCGTGATAAGTTGAGCTTGGTGGATGGGCTGGTCCCAGACAACAAGGTACCTCGTGATAAGATGAGCTTGGTGGGTGGGTTGGTCCCCGACAAGAATGTGCCTCGTGATAAGCTGAGCTTGGTGGATGGGTTGGTCCCAGACCAGAACGTGCCTCGTGATACGCTGAGCTTGGTGGATGGTTTGGTCCCCGACAAAAAGCTTGCTCGTGATAAGCTGAGCTTGGTCGATGGGTTGGTCCCAGACAAGAAGGTGCCTCGTGTTAAGCTGAGCTTGGTGGATAGGTTGGTCCCAGACCAGAACGTGCCTCGTGATACGCTGAGCTTGGTGGATGGTTTGGTCCCCGACAAAAAGCACCCTCGTGATAAGCTGAGCTTGGTCGATGGGTTGGTCCCAGACAAGAAGGTGCCTCGTGATAAGCTGAGCTTGGTAGATGGCTTGGTCCAAGACAATAAATAATAAACGTATTTTTTTTTCTTTTAGGGTTGCCTGCCTATTTTCCATACCTCAGAATTGCAGAACTGGCACCTGGTTGCTGTCGCATTGTAAAGCGCAATAGACCACCGAATGATGCGACTGATAACTAAGCGAAAAAACACGAGCGCTAATTTCAAATCATTATACATTAAGAAGCCTTTGCTCCATTATACAGGCACTCATGGGAACATCAAGCTTTTCTCTTCTCAGTTATTTTTTGGTCATACAGACGGCCACGATTACATAGATATCAAGTGGTCACATCCAGAAACACGCATTCTATGACAGACCTATAATTCATATATCCTTTTACACTGTAAATGGTTTACCCATTTATTACATGCAGATTTCACACATCTGCTATCTTCCAATAATCAAACTAACTTTGTTGCGTAAGGCTACCCTATTAGATCACTATAATAGTTGCCATGTATGTTTCAATTAACAAATTTAGCCCATAATCCTGCTACAGAATTAGCCCGCAACGATTGCGCACTTTTCTGCCGTCGAATAGTAATGTGTAGAGTCATTGCATGCTACCTGTGCTAACATATGGGGCAGAAACTTGGAGGTTAACAAAGAAGCGCGAGAACAAGTTGCGGACCGCGCAAAAAGCAATCTAACGAAATATTTTAGGCGTATCGTTAATAGAGCGGAAGACAGTGTTGTGAATCAGAAAGCAAGCGGAGATATTTCGTATTCGAGTTGACATTAACATAAAAAAGTAAGGATGGGTAGGCCATGTAATGCGTAGGGGAGATAAAAAAGGGAAGCAAAGCGCCATCGTGGGCGGAAGGAAATTGGATGGGTTGATGAAATTAGAAAATTTGCACGCCCAAGTTGTAATCAGCTTGCGCAAGAGAGGGGTAATTGGAGATCGCTGGAAGAGGCTTTCGTCCTGCAGTAGACATAAAAATATGCTCAATCGGCAGCTGCTGATGATGATAATGATGATGAGGATGACCTCGTAATCAGAAGAAAAGAGAAGGCGCGCACTGCGATTTCTAGCAGAACGATGATTTCTAATTTCATTCTTCAGTAACAAGTTAGCGCCTGATATGGTTTCACTGTAGTTCGATAGCCTAGTCTTCTGGTGATATATCATTCTTATTTTTTCTAAAATCCTTCGCGCATGTCTATCTTGTGACTGAACGTACAAATCACACTCGACAGCGACAAGAATGTGAGACAAGGAAGCCGACGAGATGATGGCCGAGCCGGTCATCATGCCAGCTTTCCCATACTGCCCCTCTCTCTGCGAAGGCGCTGACGGTTCATTTCTACAAATTATTTGCCTCGATGTATCGCGAAATGAAAACGCGTATTCGGCTGCGGTCAAATCGCCCCTCGGTTCCCTTTCTTCTCCTTTATTACACAACGAGGGTCTCGAGTCGGGCAACATTGATGCCTTCAGGTAGCATATCTGGGTTCATTGACCGGTTGCCTGCACCCAAAAAAAGATGACGTACTGGTGACGTCTACGGCAGAAAGGATGTTCCACATCCGCCGCCAAGGTTTGTGAGGGGTGGCGCTGGCTGACTCTCATAGGGTTAGTTGTAGTAAAGCATAAATACTCCAGAAAGTGGATGGCAAAGCGGCGCCGCGGTAGCTCATGGTAAGAACATCACACGCGTAATGCGAAGACGTGGGATCGTTCCCTACCTGCGGCAAGTTGTTTTTTCATCCACTTTCATTCGCATTATTCTATCATTTCTTTACTTCAGTTAGCAAATACAAGTAATTTCTCCTATGTTATCCTTGGTGTCCTCGTTTGTTAGCTTCTAATGTTATGATTAATAAAAATCCAGCCCCGCGGTTCGCTTTCTTCTCGTTCAATATATACAGGGTGTCCCAGCTATCACGCAGCACGATTTAAAAAAAGAGGAACGGCGTTACGCGAAGCAAACCTAGTGCGTATGGTTTTCAGTACAGTGGAGTAGCCGCCAGTATTTTTTTTGTTACTGAGATTTAATTTGCTAATTGTAATTATTTATCTAACTCGAGAAGTACCGTCCTAATTATCGAAAAAAGTTCTCATTGTAGAGCAACATGAAAAACTCCCGATACAGCTTTCTGTTGCTCAATACGTGCTACATAAATGTGTTTTTGCGAGCGTAAAAGCAGCCCGCGAATACATGTAAAACGCCTCGAGCGGCCTCTACAAGGTGGACCGCGATCAAGAGAACCTTAGATGGCGCGCAGTTTTAAAGAAAGTGACTGTCAGACCTTACGACTGCGACGGCCGGGTGCGAGCACATGCCCGAGCCACCGTCGCGGTCACTCCCACTGAAGGGCTCCAGTCGTTTTCGTGGTACCATGTCTCGGACACCGCTCTCTGCCTGGCTCCCCTGCATCGAGGAATACCCAACAGTCACAAAAAAGAAAAAGGAGACGCAAGGCATACTTTCTTTGAAACAGTATGATTATCAGGCACGCCGTAGCGGGAGACACCGAATTAATTTTGACCACCTGGGGTTCCTTGCCGTGCTCCCAATATATGGCACATGGGCCTTTTACGGGCAAGGGTGCATGCCCCGTCTGTGAAATCGCCGAGGTTGTGTGTGTCGCCACGAGGGAAGTGAGCGCCGGAGGCGGAAGGCGACAGGAGGTGGAGAAGAGAATCGCGCGCCGGGAAAGTACGGAGGAGCACGCTGAGCGCGCGGCAATGCTGCGCCACCTAGAGGAAAGTCTAGGTGGCGTTGAACGAAACGGGGAAGGAGAAAGGTGGCGAAGCGTCGCGGAGGAGGAGGGTAGGCGGAGGCGCGCTCGGTTGACCTCCTCTGGCAGTAGGTACGGGTTCTGTGTGCGCTATGCACGTACCGGGTTCGTCTCGTGATCGAGAGCCCGAGCACCAAGCGAGAAGGACGGAGCTAGCAGCGACGCAAGCGGCGGCAAGCAGAGCGCCAGTCGACCGACCCTGAAGTCGTCGCCAAGCGCCGGGAACGAGCAGAACAAGTCGGGCAAAAGGCGCGGGCTTGTCGTGCCCAGGATACTTCCCAGGAACGTGCTAGGCGGCTTGCGACAATTTGGGTCTATCACGCAATACGGCATAGCTTAGAAGCTCCTCAACCGCGTGAATCACGTTTGGAAGCCCATCGTAGTGTCTTGCGCGATGCCCGGAAGCTTCGCTACCCCCTTCGTCAGGGGGCATTTCCGTCTCGCGTAGCAGCGGGGCGCTTGTTCTTCATATTAGCTGGATTGAGCATAGCAATCGGATGCCGAATATCTCTAAGTGCGATTGCCAGGATTTATGAATAGGGGTGCATCACAATGTGACTGCCTCCTAATCAGCCATGTGAGACAGGGTTCTAAAGTAGTCGATTATACATTTTTGTTATTCACTCTTCTAAAGCTCGTTCTCAGAGGCCAAATATGTCTCGCTCATCTATGAAATTATCTGCAAGAAAATTAATAGCCTTTCTACAAAATATTCGTACAATTAAAAAAAAGGCTTCCATATTCATTCGTTTGCTGGAGTTTCCCTTTACTGAAGAAATTCATATTCCCAAAGACGCACTCCACCGCAACACGGGAGCTCTTCAAGATTTGTATGGTTCCGACATCATGAGTGGCCTCACTGGTCAAGAGGAAAAATCGGTCAGAAAAACTCGCTAAATTGGTCTACCAGGCCGTCCATGATCAGCGCACATTAGAATTTGGAAGGACTGTGTATCGAACTGCCTATTCAGTCATGCCCCAGTGAGGCGCACAGCATTGCACCACGTTTTGTGAATGTCACCCTGCTTAAGACTTCCTGTGGCGGTGCATGCTTCCCAATTTGTCCCCAGCCTTACTCAACGGGACTGATGGGCCACATTTGCACTGTTTTCTAAAATTGGTGCGAGATGCAGAGCTTCACAATCACGTGTGGCTTATGTTTGATGTCGAACGGCAAAGAAGCGACGTTAAAAAGGAAAATAAGAAAAATCCAAGAAAAATAATGATGCAATTTTTAGATGTTTGAGGAATGGAGACCAGTTACAGGCTTACAAAATGAGCTTGCACTCTTGCGCGTGCGACCCGGGCCATTCAGGATGTGTCTCAATATGAGCCGCATTCTCACTTCCCGCAGCCATATTTTTTCCTCAACAATAACTGAACGCTGCACTTAAACCTGTAGGGAACTCAGCATTCAACACCAACATCAGTAGCGCTACCTGTCTTTCGGAGCTGCCATTCCTTTGACTTTACAGTCTAGTAAGGAAAAGCTTTCAACCACTCAGTGTGGTGAAAATACAAAAGGTGACAAGAACAAAATGTGGGAGAAGTTTCTATTTTATTATATTGCTCTTTGTCTTTAACCTTTTTGCAGAATGTAAGGCTTTATATATTTTGTTGTGAGCGGCTCCCGGAAAAGTTTACGAGCTTTACACATGTTGACATTTGCTTACGCTTTACGAACTCAATAGTTTGCATGCAGAGTTACTCTGGAGAACGCGCATTTATTCCAACACAGAAGGAAATTCGCGCATCTGACTTGTTATCCCAGAAATAGACAGACACTAACGAGAAATAAGCTTCAAGCGTTTCCAAAAGGGCTCCAATGAACGCTGCGATTTCGGTTCGCTAGAAAACGTTAAACTGGTTCACATTAAAACATACGACACCTGAAAACAACCAGCGATAAGTATTTTATAGGCGAAAAATAAAGAGAACGATTGAATGCGTGACAACTGCCTGCAAGACTAATGCTTGAATCGCTGCACATTCAGACGACGCAACATGCGATAAACAAGACACCTGGGAATCTGCCAGAAATCTCTACGCCATCTATCCCATACTTAAACAAGAGCCATCGCGTTTGCTTTCATTGTGATCAAGGGTCCTGTACGGGACTCGAAACGTCAAGTTTTCTTTTTAAATACATGTATTTCCATTACCGAGTGTTCGTTTTATTTCACTGTGCTCATTCCTCGCCAGACAGGTTTCCGTCGAACTCTGGATTATACTCCAGATTACGCTGTCGCCTCCCAGAATTGAATTTCTATTTACATAGAGCTGGTCTGACGATGTCCCCTTTGTGCCAAAATTGTAAGAAAATTGAAACAATAGACCACTACTTTTTATCATGCCGACGTTATTCAAACCAGGGAAAGCTATTACTCGAAGATCCACTCTGAAAAATTGGATTAAGATTAAGTACACCAGTATTATTATCATTTGGGGCCACGACTAGTATTGTCACAGAGAGGTTTGTTGCGCAGTGTTTGAATATTTAACTGAAACACGACGATTACCCTGCTAAATATTATAACTTTATTCTACCTACTAAATCAGTATTCATTTCACTGAAATTGGCTTCTCCGAATTATTTAGTAACATTGTATTTATTCTCACCTTGATTGTAACTTCACTTAAAATTCACCCTTCAGTTATTCTGACTGCTGGCTGACACACTAGTCAAGTTATTCCAACATATTCTTTGTTTTAGTTTTTTTTTCTTGCTTTTAATTTGCGTTTGTCATTTTCAAACAGAATTTTCTTTAGCTACCTACTGCCACCCGTTTCTTGGCCTATCCCCCTCAGTGGGTACGAGCCATAATCATCATCATCATCATCATCATCATCATCATCACCATCATCATCGGAGCACGAGAAGGTTTTCACGAGTATGTTTAGGCAAAGAAGAAGAAGAACCGAGCCTCGTTGTGAGCTCGTCGGGCTCTCTCCATCTCTCCAACCGAATTCCGGCTCCTGAGCAGGTGACCGTAAGGCCTTCTCCGACTTCTACAGCAGCCCCGTGGGTCTAGCTATCGGCTTCACCGCGCCACGATGAGTAAGTGGCCCACAATGGGCAACCCGGGGTCAAAGTCGTGCTGGTATTTGCAAAAGGTCTCACAACCCGGTTAAATTGCACTGGGTAGATCTGACGAACCAGTGCGCAATTAGACATATAAGAGAAGCGACATCTCGAACGTAACGTTACGGGACAAAAATTATGAATAAAAAGACGCTGGGCGAGTGCTGTTTTTTTGTGCGACATGTCTCTAGATTAGTCCTACCACATTTCTTGCACCGATTGCGAAACCCACTGCGGTGGCTCAGTCAGCTAAGGCGTTGCGCGCTGCTGAGCGCGAGATCGCGGGACGGAATCGCGGCCGCGGCGGCCGCATTTCAATGGAGGCGCAATGCAAAAAACGCCCGTGTGCTTGCGTTGTAGTGCACGTTAAGGAACCCCAGGTGGTCAAAATTAATCTGGAGCGCTCCACTACGGCGTGCCTCATAATCAAACCTGGTTTTGGCACGTTAAACCACAGAAAGTAGAAAGAAGAATGCGAAACTGTCCATGCAAATCAAGTTGCCTATTGTGCGATGCTGAGATCAAGGAGGCGAACTTGCTACGGCTTGCTTCTACTCCAACTCCACCCTACATCAATCAAAGCAGTTTGTCTAGGACTACGTAAAAAGTGCTCGCGAAAGTTATCAATGCAAGTAACTCCTCTAGAATAAAGTCTTTAAACAAATCAATTCAAAGTTAAAGGGAACGATAGTGCAAGTAACGTAATGTTGCTGCTTCATTCGCAAATTCTTCTGCGTAAGAAGAATTTGCTATTCAATATTGTCTGATGGCATGAAGAATGCTGTGCTTCTTGTCAGTTTCCGGAATAGCCGCAGTCGTGCACACCCATAGGATGCTTGTTTTAACGCTATAGAGATTGTCAATCATGTCCGGCTGTGAATTTTGGCAGCCTCTGTGCTGCTGTGTTAGCTGTGAGACATTCGGATATCAATATAACGCGAATGTGATGAAGGGGAACGTCAAGACTTCGAGAATAGTCTGGTCTCATTATCCTGAAACTTTTTGAGCCTGTTTGAACGCCATGTACAACCTCGGGTATTTGTTAAAAGACATTCCATTTCAAGCTTAAATTTCGACTGTGTACTTCTGTAGTAATTTAGACCGCAGTTGTAACTATATATCGCGTCAGGACTCTAAGCTGGGCTAGGTGATGTAAGCGTTGAGCGATTGAAACGTGATACTCGGAGCGTGTGACTGCCGGAACTATGTGGGCGCTGGTGACACCAATAGTGTTTTAGAATAGCGGAATGGGGCAAAACGCTAACGCTAACGCAAATACACTTGGCGGATACAGCAAACATGAGCAAACATGAGCAAACCCTTTCGTTTAGCCTACTGCGCCGCTAATCGAGAACGTATATCCAAAACAACGTCCATTTGTCACCTGTACGCTGCTGTCGAGGCATTACCATACAAATCTAAAGCAAACATGAGCATTAGTGGGAACGAATGAGCCGAACAGTGCAGGCCGACGACCGGATAGATCCGAAGCGGGCAGCTATCACTTCGACTGGAGCCGCCATGTTGCCGAACGTAAGGCTCCCCTTGCGTGCGTTAGAATTCACCGCTAAATCCCGAAAATAGCGTACGTACGTAAGAGCTTCAGCACCCTTTACGTACAGAGCATGCGCAGTGTGGTGCACGCAACGCTAACGGTAACGCTAACTCTTTGCGTTTGCTGCCTTTACGCTATACTAAAACTGTCTACTATTGAGTTGCTAGCTAAACAATGAAGGTCTATCTTCACTTCTATCTTCAGTGCATCCGTGGCAATAACGTAATAGGGCCCCTAAAGAAGTCAAATGTTCACGGCTGTACTTGCACACAGCAAAAATTGAGGCACGCCTGACACTCAATTCTGTTCATTTTGCTTAATTACGAAGCTTTTGAGCGGGAGACGTTTACCCAGGACGGCTATCCAAGCGTTCTGGTGAGTACTCAGTCAAGCCTCTGTGATTATTACGGGGTAATAGGACGCGAAATAATGTGTACACCGCGGCAGGAAGAAGTTATCAAGACAGAAATGAAATCGGCGCTCTCTTCTGCCATGCTCTTACATGTCATTGTTTCGCGTTGTTTCCCGAATTGCATCGTAATCAGTAGGAACCGAGTAGCCCAGCAACAAGTAGTGATAGACTGAGTGGGGCCGCAGAAAATGTCGGGCGGCTTAACAATTACAGCTACAGAACACTTTCTAAGTGCTTATTTCTGCTCCAATTGTAACACTGCGGTGCGCTACTGGTGCATGTGCGTAAAAAAAGAAAAAAAAAAGAGAAAAAGAAAAAACTTCATTAACATGATATGTCGGCGTTTCTACACCTCGCAGCGGACGCAACACATCTGGCGACAGCCACGTCTTCTACAGCGCTAACAACGACATCGACCGCGAGTCCAAATACGAGTGGCGATGCCAATGTGCCACGGCGCCATCAGGCCTCACGTGAGTCGCTGATTTAGAGATAAAGGAAAAGTAGAGCTAGAAAGAACGGGAAGGAGACGGGATCAAGGTAAAACACTGGTGAACACGTTATGTTTTCTCAAAAATAAAAATAAGCAGTAAACATGCGTGACCTTGCAAATTGCAGACCAATAACAAGCGAAGCGGTTTCTATGCAGTATGTTGGATTACGAATTTCGGTTGCCTCTGATCAAGTCACATATATATGAAAACCTTGCCCACGTATGACTCACCTGCTCAATCATCGATTTAAATTGTTGCTCGCATTGTGATGCTGTTGACAACATTGAATTTTATCCGAAGACCAGAGTTCACCAACACACGTCTGAGTTCGCATGCACATCAGCCACACGCCGTGTCCACCCGGTCAACTCCAGCCTTGATATCAGGGTGGCTGCTTTAGTTCTTCCAATACAGTTTTAATTGTTTCAATACAGCTGCTTCAATTCTACGCCGTTATCAAAAAGTTAAAACTGGGGCTCAATTTGTTCAAATTAAAGCAAAACATTAAATGAAATATTCAGCAGAGACATTTCAGACTGCTTTCGTGTGAGCACGCGAAAGCATTATAGTCCCTTTGGTGAAATGTTTTCGATTAATGTTTTAGACAAGCATTAATGTTCTTTCTGCTCTTTGGGCTACGATACAATCCGACGAGCTAGTGACGCGCGGGATGCAGTGCTCTTTTTATATAAACTCATGACGTGGCGCCACCTCCTCCCCATTGGCGGCGCCGTCACGTGCCCAATGGCGCACTAGGGCACACCTTTTGTCAGCCAGATGGGTCGTACGTGACGCGTGCAATCACGCACGCACTAGGCACACCTTTAGTCAGACAGAACCGTGGAGCCGCCGTGGCGTCGCGCACGTGTGCTCGCCTCGCACCTCGGAGGCGCGGGCTCGATTCCCAACGAGGCCCAAGGGAACATTTTTTTCCAAGCCATCAACTTACTTTGTTTACAGGAACCTCTGAGAAATGTGACGTCAATCAGAGGATTTTAGGGGCGAAGCTCCTTAGGGTGTGGGTCTGTCCCTCTTCCGTAGTATGTAGTAGTAGTTGTAGTAGTCGTCGTCGTAGTAGGTAGCCACGTCTACTTTTATGAAAAAAAAATTGCTGAAAGTGGTGTCCGTAGCGCGGAATCGAACCAGGGACCCCTCGCTTCCGAACGCGCGGCGCTAACCACTACGCCACGAAGCGCACATGGACACACGCACCACGATGACAATAAATACCCAACATTAACGAAAGACTGCGCGTTTCTAACGCGTTTGTGCTAGCGCGTTACGGCCCGTGTAAGAAGCTGGTGTAAGACGCTGTGGCCTCTCCGCCTTATCCCCGTATTCACAAGTTCAAGTCGAGGAGCGTTTATGAATATGGAGGTTATACTCTCTCAGCAGTCATGTGATGGCGTCGGCAGACGCGGTGCACGTTCCGGCATGTGTAAACGGCTGCGTAAGACGTTGTGGCCTCTCCCCCTTACTAGAGAGTACTGCACGTTTCTAACGCGTTTGTGCTAGCGTCCCCTTAAGCGGGAGATGGTGCAATTATAATGAAGGGCGCTGTTATAAAATAGGAATGACGTCACATATGGCGCGTGTCATTGGTGGAAGTCAATCGTTCGATTTAGTGCGGCGAAACTGGGCGAATTACACGGAATATTCACGGTTTACCGATGATTCCCTCCGGAGCTTCGCCCACTCATCATCATTCACCCCGTGGATATGCGGTGTTTTTTTTACATGTTTTTACTTTTTGCGCCGTGCCATCGATCGGTCACGAAGCCGACTCCAACAGATTTTGGCGTAATGGGGTATACAGTATAATGCTTTCGCATTAAAAAAAATCTGCAGAACTGATCTCTGGACGGCTGTAGGCGTTAAAGCGATTAGCACTAAAGCGCTGTACCAACACACTGTATTGCCACCTCTGCAGCGCGTTAATTGTCCATGAGTCGTGCGTTGCAATCCTGTACTAGTTCCTATTTCCGCCAAGCATGAACTCGGTGTTTCCTCGAGACAGTGGCAAGCATAACGAATAACCACCATACGACGTTTTCGACTACTTTATGAAGGAACTTTCGCAAAGCCTTTAATTCACCTGCACAAAGTTCTTAGCATAGACAAAAACCGTGGTGTTCTTTTTTCCGCCAAATTCAATTTAGGTGGAAGTTTACACCGAGGACAGCGGACTAAATTTGGTGCCGTTTGTAAACAGCAATTGTGAAGCTCCGAGAGCTTTAATACGTTATTTACTACAAATACCATAATTAACTCACACACTTAGAAGTTTGTCTACACATCACCAGCAACCTTCCCTTTTTCACTTCATTTAAACAAGACGCCTAGCATAGTTCACCGAAGTCAACGAGAAATTCGACTACGTGCAACATGGCATAGACACAAAAAAGTAAGGAGTGTCCCGTGCATTGGGGCACGTTAACGGTCCCCTGATGGTCAAAATTATTCCGTAGTCCCCTACTGCGGCCTCGCTCATAATAAAATCTTGATTTTGGCACGTAACACCACCAAATTCAATTCAATAATAACCAAAAATAACGAGTATTCAGTAATTATTCGCAAAACTCGTAAATAAATTAGAAACTTTAATATTCCGCTACACATAACGTAAATAAATTACAAACGTTAATATTTCGCTACACATCGCCTGGCCCCAATTCGCACCCAATATAACTCGGTGTCGCGTACGGTTACTGAGGAACATTGCTGGTAACGCTCGTGCAACACTTTTGAGCACTTTTTTAAGGTATTTCTAGCAAAACGTATGAGTGCCTGAATCTCGAGAAATTGCGCCTACATCTTTCCCATGACATGCCACGTACACCATCGAAGTGTGAACTTTGCAGTACATTGAGTGTTGTTTTAGAACATTACGAAAACTCATGGTTCATGAAATATGCTTCTAAGGCTTTTCAACGCTTATATAAGTAGTTTTTTCTACAATGGCTATAATTTGACTAAACAGTTTACACTTTCGTCGCACATTACCCAAAACGTGCTCCCTATTTCAACCACATACATATAAACAACGTGGGTTGTTTAGTTCCCCAATAGGACCGCGAAGACCAAGTACGCAACTTGTATACGCGTGAACCTCAACAAGAAGAAATTGGGTGTAGGCTGTATCATGGACGCAGCTACAGTAGGGTACGTAAAATGTCTTAATTTTGTGCATTATAAAGTTTGAATGCCTAACTTATGTTACAGCCATAGTGGGGGCATTACTAATTTTGCAATCGGGCTTGCTTCGTATTCGTTATGGGCCCGTTTGCTTTGAAGAGGATGTTTGGGCCTCAGGATAAAGAGATTACCTGCCTAGTAGTAGCGCCCTGTACTGCCCTGCACCGCTCGAGGCCGCCGCACTAGTCGATGGTTGGTGCTCCAGTGCTTGCGCCCCCTATGCAGGCGGACAAGTTCTGCCGTGGTCAAAGGGGTGGTGCATCACTCTATCCTGCTGCCTGAGTATCTTGACATGATTGCTGGACTCTATGTGTCGAACTCAGTGAAGCCATAGCTGAGCAAGCATGCAATTTCAGCAACAACTACCACACACTTGTAGGCCTTATAGGTACTCATGAGCGCCAGTGTGAGTTCGGAAAATGATACCTACTATAGCGTAGTACGCTCAAACGCCGCCATTCGTGCTTGGGTGTACAAACGTATTGGCGATTTACGCCTCTCTGAACGCCGAGCCAGAGGGTGAATTCAGCTTCGATTACGAGACTCCATTTCATTACTAGACTCGGCGTGTGGAACGTGGGGGTGCCATAACCGTGCAAGCGTGAACATTTTTGGAAAAAAATGCACACTTGTAGACCTTATGCGTATGGGACCAGGCTTCAGTTTTATGGATTACGCCTATTATGACGGAGTGAGCTCTCTCAAACGCGACCACTCCCGTTTATATTGAAAAAAAAAATTACACCATCTTCCCGTAGGGGAATCCTGAGTAATATGCGAAGCAGCCATGGGGTCGACTCAAGTTCCCATTAGTTTTCAGTTCGTCGTTTCCGTTAGGTTGAGGTGCGTAGCTACCGTTATATTTACCGTGCGTTGCGGGAGGAGAATGAGAGGAGCGGAGCGCGCGCGTGCGTCATTATACCGCGAGCTACAGTGGCGCCCCTCAGCGGAGTATGCAGCGCCTACCGTCGCGCCTCTAACCTAAGCTGCTTCGCATTATCGCGCGCGGAGCCGCACGTGTTGCCATTCGTTGCGCAATCCGGAGAGGAGAGGAGCGTTAGAGAGGAGAGGAGGAATGCCGAGAGGAGAGGAGATGAGACAAGGAGAGGAGAGGAGGCGGAGCGGGATGCGCATGCGCAGTAGGGGTGTGGACGCCACACGGCGGAGGGAGGGAGTGACATAACCCCGACCATAAGCTGCTTCGCATCTAAAATGTGCTGCCGAGCTATGTCTATGAGAACGGTGAGGCCCAGTATATGGGCAGAACGCCTGGCTCGGCTGCCAGAGGTGCGCGGCTTGATCCCCAACGCCGGAGGCTCACCGGTTTTTAAGATGGGTAGAAGCAGCCCCCCAGACAGGCGTCCGGGTTTCCAGGGGTACGTTGCTTAGGAGGGTTCGTTCAGACCGCTGTGCGTGCTTGCAAGAACACAGACAAAAAGAACACCGAATAACTCGCAGAAAAGTAGTCTGACGGTCCCATACCGCCAACTTCCCAATAGGTGGGTGTCCTTCCAAGCGTATGGAACTCCCGCAATTGCCGAGCACCAGGGGGGGGGGGGGGGGGGACGCGCTTGCATCTATTTTACCGGCAGGTACCCGGTGGCAGCACTCGTCTGCCTCCCACAACAGCGGCGGACGCGCGACTATTTCACCAAAGCTCTGGGGGTGAGAAGCAGCGCTCAGTTGTCCTCGAAAATCTTAATAGCGCCCCCTTTCCAGATAAGAGCCCATATAACCAACCGAGTGCCAGGCCGTGGTACATCTCTACCCGTTAGAAAACAAAACCGTGGGTTTTTGGGCGGCTTCCTGATTCAAAACCCCGTACCTCACGCATACGATGCGGTCGCTCTAAGATTTCAGCACTGCTGTGGTTGTTAAAATTTAGATGCTATTGCATCATTCGTAGTGCAACAATACCAAACTTAGGCGCGTGAAATATAGGACAGGTCCAAAGACATAAGAGATAATACTATAACATGTTTTCGTTACATGCGGACTTAAGAAGCTAATTCTCTGACCATTTTTGAACACCTTTCACTTGAAAACACAACTCAGTAATAATCTCAATGCTCGTAGTCAATGCTCGTAGTCCCAATGCTCGTTAACACTTCCGATACACATACCACGTTGCATGATCTCTATTATCATTAACTATAAAATTATTGCCTTTTTTGATGCTCCAAGGGCAACGGGGAAACCTCACTAGAGTTTCATGTAACGCCTCTAAACGTCCAAGAACGAGGCCCTAGCAATTTTCAATTAGCGGCTAATTGACCTATAAAGCTCAAAATTTGCCTGCGCATAATCTCTAATCGGACCTCCATTTTCTATAAATATGAACTCCGTGAAGGATATTGCCTTCACAGGATAACGTGAAGACACGCATATAACGTACGCGATCACTTCTATTCAGACCCACAGCTCCGTTGTCACAATATATAGTATTCGCGTTACGTTTTCCCATAATTTTTTTTTCGAGCAGCCAGTATTTTCACAAACACTCAAATTCAGTCCCGCCATGAGCCTACCGGGCGTTCTTCTGGTTTCATGCCACGAACGTGTACGACGAAATATCGGATCTTTTCGGCAATCGCGACTATAAATCGTTTGCATCCAAAAGAGAATGTACTCGCACGGAATTTCACGTTTGTTAGCGCCTCAAGAGGAACTTGTTTTTTTTTTCGTTGCAAATACGAAACCCGTACCCATGCAGGGCGCTCTTCCCCCACGGCCACGAAAGCGACAACGGATGTCCTACCACGAGAAGGTGAGAGGCAAAATTTGTGCTTGCGCCGCTTTACCACGCCAACGATTGATAATGAGCATCTATGCCTGCCTTATTACAAAAGTACGTGAAAACTAAAAGTATTCTCTAAAGCTCGAGGGTGCACATGTCCAAGTTAATAAATCTTTGTAAAGAGACTACTTTCTCATCCATGCGAGTGAGTTGCGCTATACAAGTTACTCGTGAATAAGAAACAAAAGGGATTGGTGCAACACACAAGACGATGTGTGAAATAGTCTCGCGTTTTTCTGCAGTCCTTTCTTACAGCGAAGCTGTTAAGGGCTCAGTCTCCGATGGTCGTGTCCGCGTGTAGAAAAAAACTCTCATTGGCTCGAGCATTTTTTGTTTCGCACTTTTAATATTTCACTCTGAGAATATTTAACATAAAGCATGCGCTGCCGGTGTTTCGTTTCGTGCCATTTGTTAATGGGCTGTCGTTGTCAAAATTCTGAGGAGCTGTATAAACCTGGACATGTAGCGGGCCCTTGATTGCACAGAACTGCAGGCGACGCTGGCGGCGTTTTGCCCGCGTTCGCACCGAACGCGCACGGCGTTCGTGACGTGTTTATGAACAACGTGCCAGCCTTTGCCATACACCCTATCGCGGTGTACCGTAGCGACCATAAGGCCATGGCTCCCTGTGGTCACTGAATAAATGAAAACCACTGGATCATATATATTTCTCATTCCTTAATAGTTCAAATAACCAATTACACCATCACATCTTAATAGTAATAATTGGAAATACATAATTCCCACCAAAGTACAGCTTCGCTGGTCTTCCATTTCCACCCCAGTGGAAGGGCTGACAGCTTTTTGGTCCTGTTTCCTATGAACTTGAGTAGTGCAACTTATTCGCACATGTACAACAGTAGTATGAGTAGAAATGAAACTAGTCTTGCTTGTAAACTTAGCGGAAATGAAAATGTATTGAAAAAACTTCGCGTTGCGCACGCACGCACGTGCACACACACACACACAACCAAGGCAGCAACCGCTGACGACAATGCAGTGAACCTTGTAGGTGTTCAGGCTTTTAGTATTTGCGAAGTCTTAATTATTTCTTTTCAAATCTTTCAAATCAAACAGCAAGTCCTATGGATATGTTGCTGACCATTCGTGACCACTGCAACAAAATAGTCGCAGTTTCGCCCGAAAGGCGAAGCATCGATAGCGATAGAAAATTAGTAGACAGCTATACGAAGCAAGGATAGTAATTTTATCGGCCGTGTAAACTTGCAAGCATTCGCTTACTAAACAAATTGACAAGCATGGTGTCATGCGCGCACAGGTAAACATGAACACATCTTGCTCGATGACCGCGGAAACTCGCTGTTGAAACGCTGCAGTCAGGATACGCTGCAGATGCAGCTAGCGAATTGACATTCGCGCTGTGTCTCACTTCAAGGCGAAGTAAACGTCCAATGCACAGCGCATACGAAGCTACCGGCACTGGGCGTACTTTGTCCACAATGGGCGCGCGCTTTGGGCACGTTGCAGATTTGTGTAAAGATGCGGCGCCCGCTCAGCCGCACCGTAAGCAGCAGCCGAGGTTCAGCCGTGATCGTCAGCCGACACTTGCATGCTTTCACTCGCACATACAGCGTACGGCGCTCATCGACAATGTGATCGTGTTTGTACTTTATACAGAACATCATGGTGGCGGCGACGACAACGGCAGAAATCCGCGTGGAGTGTCCATATAATTCCTGTCGTAATAAAACAGCTACCGTTGGCGAGATTGACGTCATGGACGCTCATTGTCCGTGTCAGTTCGATATCAGCGATCCTACGATACTTCAAGACCGGGATTAGAGATATTGGCTGACTATATGATGCATAATATGACTTCCATCCGCCTGATTGCATCGGCGCGACAGAGATTATCAGAATAACTCCAACAATATTGTACATAAGTACAAATTGCTGTTTACAAGAACGTTACGAACTGCCAAGATCGCCTTGTATGCTGCCCAAAATTGTGCCGACTTTGTAATGGTAGAAAAAGCAGAGTTTATAGTTCTGTCTTCCGGATAAAAGATAGCTGGTGATTATAATCTTCGTGTGTAATTGTTTCTTTATTTATTTTAGGACATTTGTAAGTATTATGTATTTCTACATCCGTTTGTAGCCTCGGAATAGCAACATTACAGAGTGTGATGTGTCAGCCCGTAACATATTTTACAATAAAAAAAGTAGAGTTGAAGTGTACACCCGTGAGCAAAAGTATACGGACCAGGGGATGCGCGATCAAGCCGATTCTTTCCTCTGCCTGTGAATGCAACTTGAAATTGAGGACTGCAGACCAAACTTGGCATTGCGAACTTTCCAGTGTTACCATTAATTCCAGTCTATGCCTGTTAATTACGAAGAAATTCAGTTTTTTCGGCGACCCCGTGGTCCGTATACTTTTGCTCACGGGTGTACATGTATGCAAAATACAAAGACCGAAAATAGCAAGACAACCGTAAACGAGAAAACTAGCAGGCTTCAAAATACGAATGGCGGTAATGAAGCATGAAATTTCATTGACTGCTGCAGAGAGAGAGAGCGGTTCTAATGGTGATGCCTGCACAGAATGAAGGAAAAAATGAAGAGAAGGATTTTATGTTGCATAATACCAACTTTATATAAGCAATGAACTCCTGATAATGATAGCGTAAATAGCGGACTGCTATGTTGTATGGGGAAACAGCTTTTTAAATAAACTTATTCTTGGGACATTCACACTACACTGCAATTGGAGGCTAAAAACGAGGCACATGCTGGGCGTTTGAAGCGAGAGCCACGGCTGAATAAATGGTTGACGGTTCTTCAAAAAAGAATTTCAACAATCTATAATATTCTATAGACAACTTGCAGTCCAATACACTTTTTTCCCTTTGACTGTATAAAGTATGTCTGTTTTGTATGCAGAAAATATTGACGCAAATCTTGCAGCATCTGCTTTTGAACAATGCGTAAGCTTGCCGACGTCAATGGTCACCTTTGTGCGACGATTGCGTCCGCAGCGAGCACAGCACAGTTGCTGGGATCGCTGCCCACGGTGGTCTACGGTGGCCTAGTCCACGGTGGCCTATAGACGCTGTGGTGTTGCGCTCCTAGTCACGACATCGGGGTATCAAATCCCGGCCACGGCGGCAGCATTTTGATGGGGGCGAGATGCAAAAAACGCCCGTTTACCGTGCATTAGGCGTGCGTTGAAGAACCGTAGGTGGTTCAAATTAATCCGGAGTCCCCTCAATACGGCGTGCCTCATAATCAGATCGTGGTATCGGCACGCAACATCCCAGAATTTAATTTCGTTTCAACAGTTCTCTGCCTGGAGAAATCTATTCGGCGTCCTTCAATAACAATTGTCAATATTCGATGAGATGCATGAGACTATACCTGTTGAAGGAAAGTCTTCTGCTAAAGATACTACGGCTTATTTCATGCTGCCTGCTGTGATCTTTTTCTTAATGAAGGGTTCTTAGTGCCCTTGAAGCTTGCTTTTCTTTGTATAGTGAACGCCACGATTGACCAATGGCACGTACCAGCAGATGCACAATGCAAAAAGCCATTCAGTGGTCATTTGATATGGTGCTCGGTTACCCCCTCATTTCTTGCGTGGGGCACCCGAACCTATTGCCTGAATATTTAGGCATAATTTTGTTCACAGCGCACTAAGACCTTGATTTCAATGGTGAGATTATGCAAAAATGCCTTATCTAATATGTGAAAGTGGAACTTTACAAGATCCATGTGGCTGAAAAAAAGTATGTCCTGGGACATCTCTTAATGACTGCAGAGGGGACCTTGTGGACTTATGACACTACTAATCATACGATACCCTCTATTGCTGCCCGTAAATGTTTTTCGCCCTAATTCGTGTGCATTATCTTTTTGGCGCAGTTACTCGATTTGTTCAGTGTTGCTGACGAGGAATATATTCTAGAAGAAATGATTGCTGGCTCGCTGATCAATAACCCATGACAGGCAACTTGCCGTAAGATTTAAATTACGCCTAAGGATAGACTATTACCTGGCCAGCGAAACCGGCTGGAATATTATCTAGAGTGAAATATTTCATGCGCGAAATTTCTCTTCCACTTGTGCAGTGTTTAATGTCGGATTTCATATTATTGCAGCCCGGCGACAGGGTATCGAGAAAGTGCCGCACTTTCATGGTAAGGACTTCCTGGCTTCTCAGCGTCTCGAACGCTTCAAAAGTGCATAATTCTGCAGATTTTCCAGCATGAACGTCAAGCCTGAGAGTTCACCAGAGTCAATCTGGCGGACTCTCAAGCTTGATGTTCACGCCTCGTAGTTATTTTGCTGCGAAGTTATTTATCATCATCATCATCATCAGCCTATATTTATGTCCACTGCAGGACGAAGGCCTCTCCCTGTGATCTTCAATTACCCCTGTCTTGCGCTAGCTGATTCGAACTTGCGCCTGCAAATTTCCTAACTTCATCACATCACGTAGTTTTCTGCCGTACTCAACTGCGTTTTCCTTGTCTTGGTATTCATTCTGTAACTCTAATGTTCTACAATGGATCATAATCCATGTCATCAATCAGGTAATGGTGAAATCTGCGGAGTACAATCAACCTCCCTATATGGCTTTCATAGTTTATGAAAAAGCATTTGATTCAGTAGAGATACCAGCACAGCAGTCATAGAGGCATTGCGTAATCAAGGAGTACAGGAGGCATACGTGAATATCTTGGCAAGTAAGTATCTACAAGGATTGGACAGCAACCTTGATTCTCTACAAGACGAGTAGAAACATACCTATCAAGAAAGGGGTCAGGCAAGGAGACACAATCTCTCCAATGCCACTCACTACATGTTAAGAAGAAGTGTTCAAGCTCTTAGACTGGGAAGGCTTAGGAATGAGGATCGACGGCGAATATCTCGGCACCCTTCGGTTTGCAGCTGACATTGTTCTACTCAGCAACAATGGGGACGAAATGCGTCAAATGATTGAGGAGCTTACCCGAGAAAGTGTAAGAGTGAGGTTGAAGATTAATATGCAGAAGACAAACATATTGTTCAATAGCCTGGTAAGGGAACAGGAATTCAGGAACACCAGTCAGCCTCTAGAGACAGCAAATGAGTACGTTTATTTAGGTCAATTACTCACAGGGGACCCTGCAAGTAACAGGAGACTCACAGGGGACCCTGCAAGCTGCTAAACGCAGGGAAGCGCCAACTTAAGGGATTGCAGTGCCTTTTTATACAGGCACAAAATTATCACGAACTAAAATGCTTCGTGCCACCCAAGATAAGTTCTGATGACCCAACAGAATGCTTTTGAAAAAGAACTTCTTCTTGGGCAAGTTGGTGCTGATATTTCCTAGGTGAACTTGTCTGTGGCGCGAAATGCATTTTGTGAAAAGGGGACAGAAGAGAAGAGACAGTGAAGCGCCAACACTGTCTCTTCGGCGCTTTTGGCGCTCTTTGGCGCTCCACTGTCTCTTCTCTTCTGTCCCCTTTTCACAAAATGCATTTCGCGCCACAGACAAGTTCACCTAGGAGAATGCTTTTGCTTTTAGTACGTGATAAGGTGTCATGAGAAAGAAGTGTACAGAATAATAAAATTGGGTTGGAGTGCATACGACAGGCATTGCCAAATCCTGACTGGGAGCTTACCACTGTCGTTGAAAAGAAAAGTGTACAAATATTGCATTCTACCAGTGCTAACATATGGGGCAGAAACTTGGAGGTAACAAAGAAGCTTGAGAACAAGGACCGCGCAAAGAGCGATGGAACGTTAAGAGACAGGAAGAGAGTGGTGTGGATCATTGAGCAAACTGGGATAGCTGATATTCCAGTTGACACTAAGAGGAAAAAATGGAGCTGGGCCGGTCATGGATGCGTAGGATGGATGCGAAGTCGATGGATGTGCCATCCGGCGTAGGATGGATGCGAAGTCGTTACGCTGCGTTTAATTGCAAAAAATAAAATAAAATGAAATTCCTAGCCTTCTCGGCCTCTCGAAAGCTGCAGAAGCGCATAGTTTCGCAGATTTTTCGTATACAGAAATGTTAGGGTCTCAGGGGTTTCCCAAGTAAATATACTAGACTTCTTGCAAACAGGTTGTAGTGCTTTTATTAAAAAAAAATTCACCGACGTTTAGAATACTCCCTAATGCGACATTTGAGCGCAGCTGTATATGTGTTTTTATTTCGCGATGTATTGGCTGGCGCGGAAAATCCGTTTCGTGCGGTACGCTGCAAACGGAGCTAAGTGTGGAGCGACGGCCTCGCTAATCTGGAGGTCGCGAGAGCCAGCGCGCGGGTGTAGTGTACTAGAACCCTATTCTAGTACACTGCTCTATCCTCTAAGCAGGGGAAAGCAGCAGCGTGGGTGACGCGTGGGCAGAATTCACAACAGCCGCCGCCGAGTGATAGTCCAGGTTCCCAGACGACGCGCGCTACTGGCGCCATCTCGTAGCCATGGTGACCTCACTACTCGTTTCTTTTCACGCTTTCACAATACCCTCCTTCGCTTGCCTCTTCGCTCTTCCGGCTTTTCACTTTTTCATTGTTTTGATCTTTCGCTGCGCTCGTTTGCTCGGTTACGCCGCCGCCAACGAGGCCGAATCTCGCCGCAGGCACAGGCTCCTAAGAGCTCCGCTCTAAAAAAAAAAAAAAAAAAAATCCTACGTACTTTGGTGGGATTTCTTGACATGCTCACTTCAATTACGACCATCCTTGCAGTGTTGCCCCGAGTTCGACTATAGGTACGAAACCGAAGTAACCATAACAGTAATAATCATTGTAACCGAATCCAGTTTGCAGGCACCAGTACGCATGCTTTGAAGGCAAGCTAAAAACGTTACGCTCGAATAGCCGACTAAAAGTTCACCAGCAGGTTTTACACGCTTGTAACACGTGAAGGTGAAAGCCTGCCGCACACTTGGTAATGCGCCGTCTCACATCGTCACGTTGCTTGCTTTGCAGTTCGGCTTCTTCGGCTTGCTTTCGACGTTCAGATGAGGTTTCGCGCGCTAGTATAGCGGGATCAGACTCGCGCCAACGACGTTTCTCTTCGACTTCACGCTGCATCCTCTAAGCAGGGGAAAGCAGCACTCGCGGTCGAGCGCCTTAATCCCGCCACTTCGAACATCGCACCCCGTTTCTTGCTTGGCGAGCATCTTCGGATGTAATGTATTTCCGAGATCTACCGCGAAATCTGTTATAGGCTCCGGGCGAGCGTCATCCATCGCCGTCTCTCTCGCTTCGCAGTCGACTGTAGCCACAACCGCCACCACCACCGCGTGACGTCAACGACGCAACACCTGTTTTTCTTTGTTCTACCTGCGGGCGCCGCTCATTCCCCTTCCACACTCCACTCGCTCGGAGAAGGTCACGTGGTTTTTTTGCACCACTCAACTAGACACCGCGTTTTTTTTTCAAGGCCATTGCACAAAGAGCCACTTAAACTTTCACCTTAATAAGGCATCATTGCGAATTGCACAGTCTTGCCGTGGAAACAGTTTAACAGTGTTAGCGTACCATAACCCCAGGAGGAAGGACAGGACAGGTGATTTTACGGCCACAAAACCATAATTTAACATTTTTACCTTCGGTCATAATAACAGGCGTACTTGTTTGTCCTTTTGTCCTTTGACCTGGGACCGCATTTCACGTGCTAACAAATGCTAAAGCTATCGCTCAGCGCTAGACACGCCCGCATGCATCGCAACTTTCTCAAATGTTATCGTTGATTATACCTGATGCCAATGTTGTCGCCAAACCTTGTGTAATCAAATTTTACGTGGGACGCGAAGAGTTTTGTACTTCATGGAAGGTAGCGAGCCCCAGCGATTACCCCGATACTGTCGACGAGTCAAGTATAAATAACCGGCACGTCTGACGTGTAGGTCAGCTTTCGACAATCGCTGAATGTGCTCGCCGCTACCGTTCTTCTTTGAGTGGCACTTGTTTTTCAGGGCACAGGATCGCCTAATAAAGACTTCGAAGTTTTGAAGTGACGCTGTTGACAGTGTCTTGTTCTGCGTCGTCACGACATTGGGACAATATATTCTGGAAGTGTTTTTAGACGTCAGCCAAGTGGTTTTTATATAACAGAATATGTCTCAATTGAAAAGCTATAGCCAACATATCGCCAACAGTACTGCAAAAATTAATTGCATATGGGTAGTGAAAACACCCAATACAATATCACTGACGACCAAGTGATCTCGTCTGAACTGTGACTCGGCTAGAAAATGTGAGACCCAGCTTTCGTTGTTTTCTGCTAACGATGCCCCTATCCAATAATTAATTTCAGTGTATCGCTCTAATGCCGAAACACACAACATCCACTGCGAGGACACACAGTCACGCAAATAAGATTCTTTTCTGGCAATGCCTGGCCTACTTCAACAGAAAGAGACCCTACAAGCGATGTCGCTTGGATAAATATCGCTTGCTCAGCAGCATCCACAGCTTTGCCGGTGACAACTCCACAGGAAGACTTATAGTTCCAGTAATACACGTATGGCTGGTTTCACTGCCAATGTGATAATAGCAGGTTTACGAATATCCCTGCTCTTTATGTTAATTGCTCGTGGTAAAACGTGCGCGCACACACACACACACACACGCACGCAAGCACGCAAGCACGCGCGCGCGCGCGCGCTCTTATATACATCGCTTTCAACTGTCTCCTATATTAGATATACTGACAAGGGCCATTGCAGGTAGAATTGCGCTCTATATGGTTAGGAGTTCACCGGATAGGCTTGATATATACATATTATATTAACGGGACAGCGTTAAGGGCCCCTTGTCGCAGAAAATCAGGCGTCGGCAACCGGCGTGCGATGTCGGCGAGTGGCGGAGAAAATCATCCCCAACCACCCCGACCGCGCAGGCCCTCCACGTGGTGTAAGGTTTTGGTGAACAAAAATTGAATTTCTCACAGTTAAATCCGGCGAAAAAATTTTGGCGTCGGATTCGCCGTCCGAGTGTTTACCAATCGGCGTCGGATTGTAATTTGACTGTACGAGAAAACCTAATTCTGCTACGAGAAAACTCAAACACAAAGTCCTTTTCCAGCATTTCTGCCAGACCTGCAGCCGCGCGTTCGGTTAATTTACTTGCGAAAATGATATCCAGATGGCGCTCGCATCCTAGGCAGGTTAGGGTGCCGTTTTAAAACGGCGTTGCACGTAGGCACCCTAAGGCAGGTCAAATTGTGACTTCGCGTGCTAATTCGTTTTGATCGGGCCCCATGTCACCGAAAATACGGTGTCAGTGTCGGCGTCAACGGCGTCCAATAATGCTATCGCGCCCCACTCTTAAGAGCGAAGCTTAAGCGTACTCCATGTTTTTGTGACACGCTTACGCACGTTCTGAATTCACGCCTCAACAGGATGTGGGGCATCCAAGAGGGGTGAAGGAAGACGACGTGCAGCTGGCTAGCTGAATCTCGATAGACACTCAGCTGATGAAGGCCGTCGCGACTCACTCTACCTGGATTATGAATAAATGTCTTTCGTGATCATAACAGAATGATGGAGGTGCTGGGTAACTTGTTCACCATAGTTAGAATGAAGGAGTCCGCAGCAAGGCATGCATTAACGAAATGGCGTTCATCCGACAAATCAGGCGCTTCTGTAAGAATGGCGGGTAACAGCACTTGATCTTCATTGTAGGCGACAAGTATCAGACCCTGTCGTTGTATTACAGGTTCACTAGAACAGTTTACGGTATATAAGCTGGTGCGTCTGTGAATAACTGAGAGCGTGCAATACGGTATGAGCACATTCCTTTTGAGGCAGCTCAGTTGAGCGGGCCCCATGATTGCATCAAACGTTCAGTCGGTGGTAGGGAAACAGGTGGCGGAAACACACATTGCGGATAACGGAGGCACAATTCTATCCCTGGATAGACAAAACTCACTTTCGTGATACGGCGTGCCTTCCATACCTCTACCTCGTGTAGTGTAGTGCAATTAGTGTAGCTGTACCTACACTAATTTCTCCCGTTCTGCAGTGGACAGCGGCACCACACAGTTTGAAAAATCAAGGCCCAGGATTACGTCATGCTTAGAATGAGGTAGAACTTCGAGCTCTGCGTAAAATATTCGACCACCCAAGATAACGACCACACTTCACATCTGACAGGATGCAGCTCCCCACTCACTCCGCGTAACACATCGGCACGGTCCCAGCGAAACATCACTTTTCGTCCTAGGAGGCTTTTAACGCAGACTCATCACTGAAATGGTTCCTTCCGAGTCTACTAAGGCCATTGTTGAAACTCCGTGAATTAGTACAGACACATTATTCTTAAACATACAAATGGGTAAAGGTATCTCTGCCGACATCGAGGTTTTCCAGCGAATCACCTCCAACGGCCGCACTGACTAGTTTTCCGGAGGTGGCGACGGTTAGCGACACCTTGGAGACGGCGACCGGCTTACACGAGAAGCGGGCAGTGGTATCAGTGATCGAGGCCGGTGGCAGTGATCAATGAGTGGGTGGTGATCATGGGCGTATCAATAAACGTCTTTCGTGAGCGTAACAATAAAAAAAATTACACCATCTTTCCGTAGGGGAACCCTGAGTAGAATGCGAAGCAGCCATGGGGTCGACTCAATGTAGTTTTATCAGCTGTATAAACTTGGACATGCAGCAGCACCAGCAACGCGCAGAACTGTTGTCGACGCCGTCGGCGTTTTGCCCGCGTTCGCAGCGAACGCGCGCGGCGTTGGTGACTGTTGCCTGTACCTCTGGGGCGTCTACCGTCGCGCCTCTAACCTAAGCTGCTTCGCATTATCGCGCGCGGAGCCGCAGGTGTTTCCATTCATTGCCGCAATCCGGAGAGGAGAGAAGGAATGCCGAGAGGAGAGGAGGGGGAGGAAGGATGCGCATGTGCAGTAGGGGTGTGGATGCCGCCCGGCGGAGGGAGGGAGGGAGTGACATAGCCCCCCCGACCATAAGCTGCTTCGCATCTAAATCTTTTTCTAAATTCACGGGTACATGCATGGAGGCGCTTTCATGAGAGAATTTCAACTGTGTGCCAGATGTTACCTCGCAAGCATTGCGAAGCGTCATGACACGTGCGCTGTACAAAGCGATGGATGGCCATTCAATAGGAATGTTAGCCGGGGAGTGAAGTCGTAAGTGCATCAAGATAACATCAATCTGTGAGGCCCTGAATTTCCCCAAAAAGAAAGAAAGGAAATGGCCAACGGTGTTCGCAAGCCTATAACAGCTTTATTACGATGTATATATACTCTGAAGGTTCTCAATTTTGGAGCTGCACTTGCTTATTCGTCAGGTATCTTCACTTATTTTCCCAGGCAAGTCAAGGCCGTCTTGAGTTTTCTGTTCGCCTTCCTGATGATACTGCTGGCTGCACTGTGCTACACCCTATTCAATTTCTTGACAGGTGAGTAAAGGTTATATCGATAGGCCTTGATGTGATAAGTCATGTTATGAAAAATGCAACTAATTGTATGGATCCTTTGATGAGTCGGGTAAAAACTCTTGTACGTGAGGTCATTTAAAGGGCGCCCTTGAAATTTACTCCAGAAAGCGCATGCAACACGTATAGCCTGGCACATTCTAGCTGAGTAATGAACGGGCGTTATTGGTTTTCTACAACAGGCCACTCTTTCTTCCTCATCTATTCAGCTGCGTTGGCGACGGCTGTCGCTGTAACCATGAAATAATCAGTAATAAAGTTGCATTGAACATGAAAAAGAGCCTAGCAGCACATCTAATAGCCAGTTCTAGGATAGCGTTCGGTGGCTTAGGTAACTTAAACGCAAGCCTTTTGCGGAAAGTTATGGTGTGCATAAGGTGCCTATGGGGGTGTGTGTTATGATGTGAAGTTTTGGCGTACAACGTTCAGGGATAGGGCTTCGTCTGGTGCCTCAAGCGAAGCCTATGCAAGCCAAGACAGTCTGTTATCATTAATCGAGGCATTGCTATGCTGACGCGTCACGTAAGGCCAACGGACGCCAGAATCGCCAGAGATTACCAGAAATCGGACACGCTGAAATATAGCGTTGTCAAACATAGAAGCACATGTGCCTCCCGCTCCAGCGTGATTGGTTGTGATGGCTACGCTCTCGCTATCGCTAATCACCATTACCCTTTGAAGTAAGCTTTCAATTCCCCTAAACTCACCTGAAACGCTAGTTGTCAGCGATAGCGAAAGCGTAGCCATCGCAACAAATCACGCTGAAGCGGGAGCCACAGGTACTTCCATGTTTGACAATGCTATTTGTTAGAGCACGTAAATGTTGCCTTCGTTACGATCGCCAAATAACGCTCTTTAGCTAAGTAAACGACGGAGGCGAATTAGCTTACGGAGCATGCGTCACATGAAGACAACGCTGTTTCGGTGCGTACGTAATGTGCGTTTTACATTTGCTTGCAAATGTAAAACGCACATTAGTGCTTACGCCCCTTCAAGCTATTCACGTCATAATTATGCTCTAAAAATTGATCCACCGTTGTCGAAAACAGCGTCACTGCTTTAGCCACGCAAAACCAGACAAAACGAGCGTAAGTACGTCGGCATATGACAGTCCACCACTAGCAAGAAATTATGGTGACACGAATATGGTCGCATGGATTGTTCAGTACCTTCGATATAACTAGGGATCAAGTGCGTATCTGAGCCGATTTTTGCGAGACGTAAACTACCAGACTTTTGGCCGCTTTGGCAGCAACCAATGAGCGGGATTTTACTTAGTGCCGCATTAAATGCTCACTGGATACCATGTGACCACGTTAATTCGGAGATCGGCGGCACGGCCTAACACTGTTGAACTGCGCTGGTATATTTCTGACACAGGACCGCGTCCTTTAGTTAAATATTCATTTCAGGCTCAGACGTGGTGTCTGAAACTGACTGTCTTAGGAACAAAAACAACTAAAGGCACAAGTCAAACGCTGAGGGGAATGCGCTTTCAGCGCTTGTGTTGTATACTTCTCGTCTGCGTCCTGGTGCCTATCGCGCTGTTTTCTTAAGCGTTGATCTGAATCAAATAAAAGGAAATAAAGATTTATTTTCGAGTAAAAAAAAGCTCAATGGTCATTTTGGACTAAAAGCTGCAGAATTAAGTAGCCTGACTGAGGCCCAATGACCTTGCAAGCAGTAGTATGGAACTATTCACACAAAATACATTCTAAAAGATCACACTGGATACTGTCGGAAATCAAAATGGTCAATAACTATAGCATTCAAGTATCTACAACTCCTTAGGTAACGCAATTCACATGTAAGCACAAAACATTCAACATACAACCAAACAAAATAAATTCTAGTAAATCACATTGAATACTGGAAAACATCCTGATCGTAAAAGCAACATTCTAATATCACAACTGGCAAATAAATGAATTAAACTGATGTTATTTAGGCCATTTCTGTGCGTATGTTTATTAAGTCTAAGCAGAAATTTATACAATAAATTGGTGCTGTGTAGACTGCGCGAAAGTATCGTATTGTCCAAGTATGCGAATTTCGTGCGTTAACTGATACCAAGAAGCCCTGCTTCGAGCCTTGCTGCTGAGAGTTCCCCTGGGGAAACTTCATATTTCTCTTGAGTGTTATTTATGTATTACAATACACATTCGCGTTCACTGTATCTTGTAGCTCTTTCGCGACATTACGGAATGGTATTTGCACTTCTGTATAGTTTCCTCTTTTTTTTCCCCCTTATTCACGTCCAGCGGTGCCTGAGCCAACAGTGTCCGTTACACCGGTAACCAATGCACAGACAACCACTGATACAGAAGAGACGACCACAGACGCGCAATCAAATACAATGGCCCCAGCAATCCCGAGGCATCCTCCGGTTCCACGGCGGCCTCCATCTCCAATATCCTCAAGTAGTACGCCAAGACCTGCGCCCCCACCACGGAGACCAATTCCACCACCAAGTGCTGTGCCATCAAGTGCGCCTCCAAACCCCAGTCCAGTGCCATCATCGAGTACTACGCTGTCGAGTGCACCTCCAAACCCCAGTCCAGTGCCAACATCGAGTACTACGCTGTCCAGCGCGCCTCCAGCGCCCCAACGAGTCTCACCACCTAGTACTGCGCCATCGACTGCGCCTCCTACGCCCAAACCAGTCCCACAATCAAGAGCTACGCCACCGCCTTCGCCTTCAGTGAGCCGTAGAGCACCTTCTTCAACGCCCACACGTACGTTCAGTGCTCTCCCTTTTCACATGTATGGCGCACAAAAAGCGTTTACTCTCGTGCTATAGGGACGCAGGTTTGCCTCCACACTCATAGACCTGACATTAACAGCTGCTGGCAGTAGGCGAGTTCCCGCAACGGCTGAAAGAATAACAGCTGCATTTTCAATATCCTTAACGTTGGTCATTGACTATAGTCATCTAAAGCTGTAGACCAGTTCACGGATTCTACTCGTGGCTGAAGCGCCCGTTTTGCGCTGTGTGCCGTATACGAATATATATATATATATATATATATATATATATATATATATACTTGGAGGACGCTTAAGCTTCCCCTTTAAGAGTGGAACTCGATAGCATTCAATGATCCCTGACTGCTTGCTTCTCACGCTTCCCGGCAACTGCAGCTTATGTAACCGTAATGTTTACCGGAAAACCCTGGTGGCGAACGCTAAGCACAAAGGCGAGCTTTCTGGTAGTAGCGCGTCCTCTTTCTTGGGCCGATCCCAGGAGTAGTGCACAGCGGCGACAAAAAGATTACATCGTTTTCAGGTTTCTGCTATTACAGCGAAGCTGTATATGGCTAGGTTCTGGCGAATCGTGTCCGCGGTCAAAACGACGCGTAGAACAACAATTATAAACCAGTGGGGCAATCCTGGTGATAGTGCAGAAAGGGTCCAAGCTCAATGGCACATACCCCTGTGGGCTCGGGGACCAGTAACGCACCCTTGAACAACCCTTGTCACACGTGCGACCCAGAGAGACAAAAACAATGCGCCGGAGCGATGAACGCTGTTGCCCAAGCGCTAGTCTATGACGATGCGTGTCGAAACCTCAGTGATAAAACGTAATAGTCTACCATCCAATAGCCGTGTCTCATTCTCTCGTGACATAGCCATTTCCCTAGTGACGTCATCAGTTGCCCCTTGGACTCGGTATGGGTAAGACCCGTGTCGCTGGCTCTGAAGAGGAAGAGCGCGCCTTGAGGGAGAGCGCCGGCGTGATCCACAGCGCGAATGAGTGCGAAAGCGGCGAGAATCCGAACGCGCAGCGGCCCTACGTGCTTCGGCCGATGGTGCAACTTTATGTGAATCTGGTCGCCTAAACTCGCTTTCATTCGCACTTACAGCATACTAGTATGGCGCACGGCACACGCAACAAAGTTATGTGATATGTATTTTCAACCATTTAACACAACCAGCAAATTTAAAAAATTAAATATAATTAAACGAAACCAACAGCTTCGCTGGTCTTCCACCTTCACATAGTAGAAGGGCTTTGGATTTTTGCTTCGCACTTTTAATATTTCAGTCCAAGATTTAACATAAAGGGCATGCGCTTTCGGTGTTTTGTTTCATGGCATTTATTTGTGCGCTGTCACTCCCCAAATTCCGAGAAATACCTTTGTCAAGAATGTAAGACAAGTTATGAGCAACTTTAGATATAGAATGGTCTGGCAATAGAACCCGCTTATATACAGCGCATGTCATATAGCAAAGCGTGGCGTATACATTTACCTAAATATACGGGAATTTTCGCTGATGGGACGCCGACGCCGACGCCGGATTGTCTGCGACACGGCGACCTCAACGCTGTCGCGTGAAAACGTTTGTGCATCCGAACACGTCAGTGGACAGGGAAATATATCAGTGTTTTCAACAGCGAAGGTGTTGATTTGCGATGTTGAGCGCCATACAATAAACCTTTGACTGAAGATTGTACTAAAACCGGAACCATTGTGAGATATGATGAGACCAGCGTTTATTTTATTAATGACCTGATAGTTTTAGACGAAATATTGCATTTTATTCTTGGTATTGTGGCTGCGGCTGCGGTGAGCTATTCGGCGAGGCAGCAGCAGGAGGCGGCAGTCGCGGTCAGCAAGATAGGCGCAAGGAGGTTCGCCAAGAAAGCTTCGCTTTGAAAACAATATATATATATATATATATATATATATATATATATATATATATATATATATATATTGAGTTGCGCGATACGACTGCTCACAGAACACAGTTGGTCCCCTCCTGGTATCTCACACCACCCTTTGTCTTTAAATCGCTTTGCCAGTGTTATCTGGGACACCCCACACTAAAATCAGTGATGTCTGAAGTGAACGAAATTGAGAATAGCAGAGCCCCCTACGTACCGCTAAAAGCAGTATGCTATTGCTATTTTAATTTTTTTCACTGCCCAGGTGAAAAGCTAGTGGTCTTTATATCCTGCTGCTCATGTGACAAAGTATGAATTTATAGTCGTGTATCGAGGACATAAAATATTACAACTAGAGATCTCTTGCTCCGAAATGGCATTGTACAGTTTCACAGCAGCTGAATAATTATAACTAGCAGTCTTAAAGCCCACTTTCTTTCCAATCACATCTATTCTATTACGTTCAAAACTCTCAGTGAATGTAACGTATAGCTGTAGTCCTTAACTAAAAGCCCAGAGTCGGGGGACGTACGGGGAGCCGAGGTGGGTACAAGGCCGTGCTTATCAATCATGTGGTGCAAGTGATTGCGAGAAAGCCTTCGTAGAAAACGTAATACCTTTATTCTTACAGCGAAAGCTGCATATGGCTAGGCGAAACGAAACTCCGTTCGTCCCATGTTTCGCTAAACATGGAGTATGCATTCGCCGTCAGTTACGTCGTTCTCTGTGTCGCATACCAACCACTCGTGCCATTGGCCGCGCCGTAGTGACGTCGTTCTCTGCGTCGTGCCTGCTCGGCCCGCAACGCCGGCTCCTCGGCTCGGCATTGTCGCATGCGTTCGATATCTCGAGTTAGCTCAGCGTCGTGGTTAGCAGCATCCGCCCGCCATTGGCGCTTGCGTTCCACTAGAAACACAAACATGTAACCAATAATAGAGAAACGCTTCAATATGATGCCTTATCTGTTACGGCCACCATTCAATTCGGTGACTCAGATGTCCAGTGTACATAAGCATTACTCCTACCTCGGGTTTACGTTTTCAAGTCTTAAGTCGCACTGCTTTGACTGCTGTGTGATCACCAGTTCAAAACTGTTCTTTCATTATATTACAGCAATGCCGACGCCACCCTCCGTGAAGCGTCCCATGGGCGACACTCCACTGTTTTGCACATTCGGTGTTCACATGCAAGACTACGACAAGATCAACGTTGATGTCTGTGACTATGCCTTCATTCCGTTTTACGTTCGCGGTGGGGACACTTTTACCGATGACAGCAACAAGCTCACGCGGAAGTTGCTCAACAAAGCGGTTGCATCGACTAAGACGTCCTACGTCATCAGCGTTCCCCATGCGTAAGTTATCTCTGTCTATTTGCGCTTTGTTTATAACCCAATGACATCGGAGGCTCAGATGCTGCTTCAGTCCTTGTAATTACTGGCACTAATTGCAGGTCGCATTAATCCTTTATTGACGAGTGTTGCCCACAGGCACCATTCCAGAATCTTTTTTTTTTTTGCCGAGCTTGGGCGTTGAGTACTAACTTTCTCGCTAGAAGCTTTTGGCCAACACTGAATGACAGACAGCAAGTTTCATTTGTTGGTTTAGATAAAGTACACAGGGCGAGGAAGAAGCAAGTTTCATTTGTTGGTGTAGAGAGAATTCAGAATGCCGAAGCAAGGTTCATCTGTTGATTTAGAGAAAGTACACAGCACGAGAGAGCAGCAAGTTTAATTTGTTGATTTAGAGAAAGCGCACAGGACTAGGAAGTAGCAAGTTTCATTTGTTGGTTTAGAAAAAATACAGGACGCGGAATAAGCAAGTTTTATTTGTTGGTTTAAAGAAGGTACACAGGACGAGGAAGAAACAAGTTGCATTTGTTGGTTTAAAAAAAGTACACAGGACGAGGAAGAAACAAGATTCATTTGGTGCTTTAGAGAAAGCACGCAGGACGAAGTAGCAAGTTTCATTTGTTGGTTTAAAAAAGTACACAGGACGAGGAAGAAGCAAGATTCATTTGGTGCTTTAGAGAAAACACACAGGACGAGGAAGTAGAAAGTTCAATTTGTTGGTTTAGTAAAAGTACACAGGACGAGGAATAAACAAGATTCATTTCGTGCTTTAGAGAAAATACAGAACGCGGAAGAAGCAAGGTTCATCTGTTGATTTCGAGAAAGTACACAGGACGAGGAAGTAGCAAGTTTCATTTGTTGGTTTAGAGAAAATACAGGACGCGGAAGAAGCAAGTTTTATTTGTTGGTTCAAAGAAAGTACAGAACGCGGAAGAAGCAAGGTTCATTTGTTGATTTAGAGAAAGTACACAGCATGAGAAAGCAGCAAGTTTAATTTGTTGATTTAGAGAAAGCACACAGGACGAGGAAGTAGCAAGTTTCATTTGTTGGTTTAGAGAAAATACAGGACGCGGAAGAAGCGAGTTTATTTGTTGGTTTAAAAAAAGTACACAGGACGAGGAAGAAACAAGATTCATTTGGTGCTTTAGAGAAAATACAGAACGCGGGAGAAGCAAGGTTCATCTGTTGATTTAGAAAAAGTACACAGCACGAGAGAGCAGCAAGTTTAATTTGTTGATTTAGAGAAAGCACACAGGACGAGGAAGTAGCAAGTTTCATTTGTTGGTTTAAAAAAAGTACACAGGACGAGGAAGAAACAAGATTCATTTGGTGCTTTAGAGAAAATACAGAACGCGGAAGAAGCAAGGTTCATCTGTTGATTTAGAGAAAGTACACAGCACGAGAGAGCAGCAAGTTTAATTTGTTGGTTTTAAACAAGTACACAGGACGAGGAAGAAGTTTGGCACAAGGCTTTGTTATTTGAGAGCCTCTTTGAGTGGTGCTCGCTCGCACTCCCTGGGCTAGATCTAAATACGCAAGTTAGTGCATGGATTGGTAGCCGTCGCCGTTGCACAGTTGGTAGTGAAACCCACGCGCAATGCGGAGGTAGTAGACTCGGCTCTTACCGGCGGCAAGTTATCTTTACGTCCACTTTTATTTCCGCCTTAACGCGATAGCGTTAAGGGCCCCGTGTCGTAGAAAATCCGGTGTCGGCGTCGGCGTTTGGTGTCCGCTGCTGACACAATCATCCCGAACCAACCTGACCACGCAGCGAACTAAGTTAATTTCTTTAAGTAAAATCCGTCAGAAAAAAACACCGCATATCCAAGGGGTGAATGATGATGAGTGGGCGAAGCTCCGGAGGGAATCATCGGTAAACCGTGAATCTTCCGTGTAATTCGCCCAGTCTCGCCGCACTAAATCGAACGATTGACTTCCACTAATGACACGCGCCATATGTGACGTCATTCCTATTTTATAACAGCGCCCTTCATTATAATTGCACCATCTCCCGCTTAAGGGGACGCTAGCACAAACGCGTTAGAAACGTGCAGTACTCTCTAGTAAGGGGTAGAGGCCACAGCGTCTTACGCAGCCGTTGACACATGCCGGAACGTGCACCGCGTTTGCCGACGCCATAACATGACTGCTGAGAGAGTATAACCCCCGTATTCATAAACGCTCCTCGACTTGAACTTGACTTGCCACCGCCTTCAACGCGTTTCGAACGCGCTGCCCAAGGTTGTGGCAAGTCCAAGTTCAAGTCGAGGAGCGTTTATGAATACGGGGTTAAGGCGGAGAGGCCACAGCGTCTTACACCAGCTTCTTACACGGGCCGTAATGCGCTAGCACAAACGCGTTAGAAATGCGCAGTCTTTCGTTAATGTTGGGTATTTATTGTCATCGTGGTGCGTGTGTCCATGTGCGCTTCGTGGCGTAGTGGTTAGCGCCGCGCGTTCGGAAGCGAGGGGTCCCTGGTTCGATTCCGCGCTACGGACACAACTTTCGGAATTTTTTTTTCATAAAAGTAGACGTGGCTACCTACTACTACTACATACTACAGAGGAGGGACAGACCCACACCCTAAGGAGCTTCGCCTCTAAAATCGTAAAGTACGACTCAACCACAACTTACAGACATGATAGTGTCGGATTGTAATTTGAATGTACGAGAAAACATAATTCTGTTACGAGGGAACTCAAACACAAACTCATTTTCCAGCATTTCTACCATTCAATCAGCGGCGCGCCCGTACATGTTACTTGCAAAAACCCCATCCAGATGGCGCTCCCCTCGTCGGCAGCGGCAGAGGTCAAGGAAGAGGTCAAGGAACTTGACAACCAAGTACAGGATTATCGAAACTGTAAATAGACAACCAGGAGTCATCAGAAAGAAAGTGAGAGAAATAGAGACCGTGAATTGGATGCAAAGAATGGAGCAAAAGATTTACGAGAATGAGAAGAAATAAATTAGAAGGGAAAATCTATGCGATAACACAAAGGGCAGTGCCTTGCTATTTGAGGTTCGAGCCGGTTGCCTAAGGACGAAAACATATCGGAACAAATATTCGGAACTAGCTGAGACATGTGTATGCTGCAGTAAAGATCCAGAAACCATTCAGCACATCCTGATGGAATGCGACGAGATCCACCCAGCGAGAACCGTAGGTAACGTACAACTCCAAGAAGCGCTTCGGTTTAAAGTGGAAGGAAACATAAACAGATCAGCCGTAGAGATCAGCAAAGACGATTGGAGTACTGGTGGAAAAAAAGCAGAGAAAAGATGGATACGACCTGATCTCTTAAAATCATAGGCAGCGGTACAACGTAAATTTCTGAAAAATAAAAATAATGAGAGAGGTATGCAAAAATGCTTGATAAAGAACATGTATAGTATACCTGATTAAATCAAGCAGGCTAGGTGACTATTTGTCGCCGCCGCGTTTAAAAGGGGATGCCAATAAATCCTCATCATCATCAGCGTAAAACGGCAGCCGCGGGCATAGGTGAAGGTGGAGAAAAACTAAAGCTGCAGTTGCCGCGAAGCCTGAAAAGCATTCAGCGATATTTGAATGCTATCGAGTACCACTCTTGAAGGCGAAGCTTAAGTGTCCTCCAATGTTTTGCTTCAATATTTGCTACATTTCAACTTCAACCCCAGCTAATTTTCCCGATGGTTTCGTTGCCTTGATAGTGGGTTGGCTGTATGTAGCCATGAATTTCTCTCTCTCTCTCTCTCTCTCTCTCTCTCTATATATATATATATATATATATATATATATATATATATATAGTCAGTTAGGAGTTTACGCTGAACCCGGGGAAAATATTATGAAAGAAATGCGCACACGTTTAACAACAGAAATACTATTACTTTGCTGACGTTTCGGCCGGTGGTCCGGCCTTCATTGGAGTGAATGAGAATACACAAGGCGTTCGTTCCCAAGATGTCGGAAAGTCACGTGGAAAGGACATGTGGATGCTGTAGCTGTAACCTACGCGTCTACAAAATTTCTCCGAACCGTTTCAGGGACCCTTTAAGAAAATGTGCACTGTGCGAATAAAAAATGGTCAACTTATTCACCTGGCTTTGTTGCATCAACCAACCCGTAGATCTATTCACGCGTGTGTGAGTAGAATCACAGTTGGTACAGAGACCCCTCCTTAGAGCTTCCCTGTTTATGTCTCCCTGTTTAGCCGCAGCGGGAGACATTTTGAAATTTCGATTTCGGTCCCCTCAGTACTTCCAGAGGACGATACGTTCAGCGGATATCAGCCATGGCAGGCTATGTGACTCCTGTATTCCCAGTCTTTCGCCCTTGTACACGTCTTTCCGTTCCTCCTAAGTAAATCAGTAATACCTGTGGTGACAATGGGGGAGACGCTGTACCGGTGAGCGCCGTGCCGCCGCACGGCTTTGTCGTATGAGACTGCAGGTCCTACGACATGACAATTGTTGCGATGCTCTATGTCTGCGGCATTCTAAAGCTGTCATCTAAATTAGTATCTGCTTCTCCGTGAATTAATTTTGATGATGCATCTGTTTACATATGACCGCGCACAACCTGCAGTCTAATGATTATGGTTGGCCTTTCCCACTTCAGGAAACGCACAGCTGCATTGAAGGATGTGAACAGCCAAGACGGCCAAGGCAATATCGGTTACTACTGGTCTTATAAGAACATATACCACTATGCTGTCTTTGACATAGGCATCCAAGACCACGAGTTATCCCGCAGCACCAGAATTCTGAAGGAAGCTTTCGACCTCCTCAAGGTTAGTCCATCTCACTAGAAGTTTTCACTAGATGGTGAAAACTATGACAACTACTGAAAACACTGCGCACGTGAATGCGATATATGCGTATTTCGTATACGTTCATGCATTTATATCTCAAATAAAAGAAAGTTCTCCCTTCCTCTCCCTCTCCGCCACCTCGCTTCGCCCCCGTGCCTCGCGCGCGATAGACCGCGCGCTTCCGGCCTGCCTTCCTCTCTCGCGAGCGCTACATTGAGCTGTGATTGCCGGCTCACCCTCGTGCGCTTTCGCTCGCACACACAGCGTACGGCGCGCGGCGACGATTTTATCGCCGTAGGACTTTATACGGAACCTCACGGCGACGACGACGGCAGAAATGCGCTTAGAGTGTCCATGTAATTGCTATCGCAATAAAATTCTTTTTTTACTGCGAAGCTCTGTATGGCTTGCATCCGCGTTATAATGGCATCCACACGTAAAAACTCTCGCCTAAGAGCGTCGATGTGTGTTTGCTTTTGATGCTTGCTTTTGAAGGCCCGGCTGCGTCTAAAACGATGTGTCTCTGTGAATGTATGACGTAGTGTGCGCCTGATGAGGCAACCAAGGGTAATTTTTCGTACAATTTGGCTCCACCGTTGCTATGGCAAGGCCACGCGTTATCCGTACGCCTGAAGAGCAGCGTAGCTACGAGGAGTGACACCAAGAGCAGCGGCGGCGGAGGCCATCGACATCGTGCCAACCCGGCGGCCCGAGAAGAGCGTGCTCGCGATGTAGTACGTTAGCGATGAGCGAAAGCCGACGACGCATATCGGGAAGCTGAGATGCCGCGGCGAAGGGACGTCGACGCCACGAGGGCACGGTGTCGGAATGCGACGGCGACTACGCAAGGTCCCAAAGAGACTTTCTCGACCACAACTTCGGGTCAAGCTGCCGAGTACGTGGTTGCCAATGATTCGACAACCACCTCTCGGAAATTAAGGGTCGGAAGAGCGACGGCAGAAGGGGGTGGATGCGCTGACGCGGTGCTTTCCCTGTGTAAACTTTGGGGAGTGGCAAGCACGTGAACGCGGTCGTGCCACTGCTCACGCGTTCGTCGTCGTCGTCTTCTTCCACAGCTGCCTCCATTGTCGCGGATCATTTCAGTGTAGATACTCTTCTGTCGTCGCAATAGGGAGGCCGCGTTTACGAGGGTATGAGCCGTTCATTGTCTTACGTGACGGACAGATTTAATAACTGAGGTGATGCGTGAATATATGTGCGTAGCTATCGTCACGATGAGCGCTGCTCAAAAAATAATTATGGGATTTCACGTGCTAAAATCACCATATGTATATGAGGCACGCAATAGTGGGGGACTCTGGAGTAATTTCGACCACCTGGGGTTCTTTAACGTGCACCTAAATCCAAGTACACGGGTGTTTTTTTTTTTTTTTTTTTTTGCATTTCGGCCCTATAGAAATGCGGCCGCCATGGCCGGGATTTGATCCCGTGACCTCTTGCTTAGCAGCCTGAGCGCCGATATCACGAAAATAAATATATTCGTACATTTGTTCAAAATTCTGTGTCACTTCTGTGTTGTGCGCTATAAAGCTTCGTTGATCACCCACCTTCACGGAGTGGAATGGCTCATTAATATTTTTGCCTGCATTAAACTTACATTTGCTCGCAAATGCAACAATTTCGTTTCCATAATATAACAGTTCAAACACTGCTTCATCAAAAGTAAACATTCCGCTGCCCTACATTCTCGACCCAGAGCCCCTTTATTGCACACACAGGCGCCGTCTTGGTTACAGCGGGGTATACTGCGCTTGTGCCGTATCATGGTCGTGCTTGCAAACTATGCGCGATATGGCCGGTCGGCCTAGAAGCCATGCACGTTGTGAAATGACCGGCACGTAATGTCGCGATCGGGCCACACGATTGCACCAAGAACAGTAAGAATTAGCAGCCATGTCAAACGAACAACAATACCTTGAATTCCAGCTATTTTAGGATGTCTCGAGCTCATTTATCTTCGCAGAAGTTTTCAGTTGTGCCCGTGTCGCACGAATACAAGTGTCGGTCCGATTTCGTTTGTGTGCGTTGAAACAGTGTTGTGTTTCTATGTGGTCGACGATTGATGGTCACAGTTTAACCGCGGACACAAAGGCAACGATGCGAAGAGTACGTGGTCTCGCGCAACTAAATTACGGATCATCTGCTCATCTCTGAACGCTAACATTTATAAGGTGCACGTGGTCTCGTGTGAGCGGGGAAGTTCGCAGTCGCCTATCACGCCAGGGCTTGCGCCGCTGGAGACAACAAAACACATGACGAACAAGCTTATATGAATAGTTACCTACACTACCGCTACAGCTGTGCCGCTTATCTACTCTGTTCTGTACGTAATTACGCAATGAAAATTCAAATGCTACCTGAATAACATCACTGCAATAGATTTATTCAAGTAAGCGCACAATTCGTTTAATAAGGATAATAGCTGTTCCGAAGCGTCACGTTATTCACTTAAATTGTGGACGGTTTCCGAACAATTATTTAGCAGTAATAAATGACACGAACATCGGCGAGCTACTTGATTTGTGGAGTCAGCGTAGCAAGCTGCACTTTGAGTGAGAAGATACACTTCAACACGGCCACGTTGGCCACCACAGGAGATCGCAACAGTTGGCGGACACGGTGGAAAATTTCAGTTTGCTGGAACAAAACGGCAGATTTCTGTAAAATCAAGAAAGTGCAGGTTCCTTCATGTCGTTCATGTATAATGTATGCATAAACAACATGCAAGAACGCGGCGCAGTTGCTTTCGGTTCATTTCATAACACGACAGTCGAAACAGGTTTGCCCGAAATGAGAGCATTGCTTTGAAACAGGACTTTTGGTGGCTATAGCTTGCTAGACAGCAAGGTGTGTTTCGAATGTCTGATAAGCCAGAGTTCCTCCCAACATGATCAATTTTTGCTCAACTGAGGCGTTTACATACACCAAAATAAGTAATAACAGATACATAATGGCACGTCCCATGCAATATACCATGGGAATGTCCCAGATAAAACATGGACAGTTTAAAAAAAAAGCGATGCCTTCTATGCGCACTTATCCAACATTGTGTTAGCAACTTCCTGAAGTGACCACAAATACTTTTCGTATCTTTAACAATAAATTATTCATTACTAATTCTTACCTACATATTCACTTAATAAATTTAGGTCACTGTCAAGACAAAGTCTGTAGAGCCCGCATGGAAACATCACTTCGAATTCTTTGCGAGGCGTTACCGTTAGTGTACCTTTAGGTTTTTTTTTTTTTTTCGTGCTGAAGAAAATGCCAGGAAACCATAAAAGGCCACCGCGGTCTAACGCTTGCTCACCAACAGCCGCCTTTCTTTCTGCACAGAAAAAAAAGAGCTTGGCACACAACTGAAAAGGTTGTTTTTAAGTGTGCTCTACAAACCTTTTCTTGGCATTATGGCAGTGGTGTTAACGAGAAAGTTTGCTAAATAATCGGTACTAATTATTGTATTTACAAGAACGCAAGAACAAGGAAAGCTTCTGCACAACGTTGATAACAACATGCAGATGGTGTCATCCGCACAAAAGTCTTCGCTTTGTTTTTAGCATTTTCAATCCCTGCAGGAATATTATGTCTGTTGTAACAAGTGCATACATCTACTGCTGTAATATCTCCACCTAGAGCTGACAGTGTCATTGAGTGAACGAATAGTCCATGTATGCTATATATTTTGGAGGTTGAAGCAACCATGTCGTAAACCATGGCTGGCATAATGTAAGGATCCTTTCGTCGCTAGATTCTACAACTTTCTTAACATCCGATCACAACCGGTAAGTCTCACTGTTAACGTGTGCGGAGCACATCTGGAATACAATCGTTACATTTACCGGGCCCTAATTTCATCCCGTAAGGCTGTTGTGTTCCACTGGGCGTCGTGCCCAGTGGATAAGCGCCACCGTTGAACGTTAAACTAAAATAGCCTAAAAAGCCCGGAGAGGCACACAGTAAACTTATAATATGTTTTTACGTCAGATCGAACGAACGGGTTCTGGGCTTGATATTGCGCATTACTTGCTTATTTATTTCACAATAATTTTCTCGATACCTCGAAGACTGTAGTAACTATGTGTTATTTCGTTTTCTGACAGGCATTCAGGACCCAACAGGTTAACCTGAAGGCCATCGATCCGTCGCAGAAAAAACCCGAACGTGGGTTTGTCGTCGCAAGCTTTTACCTTTGGCAGAGCACCAAGTCACCAGTCATCCAGTCTTTCACTAACAACATGGCGTAGGCATTTGTTAACGTGTGCTTTGTAATTTACTTCTTTAGTGTACAAGCGCCATTCTCGGCACTTAAATATTCTCAACAACAATTGTAGCGGTCAGGGCGGGTCGGTACATTTTGACTTCGTTTACTTAGCAAACGAAAAAAAAAAAACAAGCACAAAAAAAGACATCGAGAGACGCGTAGTCTTACAGCTCACAACAAAAATTTCTAGTGGGAGTTCCAGTGCTGCTTTCGTTCAGCAACCACGAATATGATGGTTAGTACACGCATTTGTCTGACCGCCAGCTCGCAGCTTCACACGTTCCTGTACCTTCATGTGCTATGATTTATCTGGCTTTATTCGTGAACAATTTGAAGCTATACTATTTGTCTAAACGGAGAAAGCAATAACACCATTTGCACATTCGATAGTTCCTATGACTTGTGGCATTTATAACGCGATATCTTGTTGAAAAAGATCAATCCGCACAGTCCAGTGCTGTTTGAAGCCAGGAGGGCGCAGTTATGGTGAACCCAGACAAACAAAGTCATACCAACAAGGTTTCTTAATAGCATCATTTGGCGCTAGATTTAGCCCTCGCTGCTAAATAACACTCCTGTCGCATTATGACCCAAAACTATTCGCAGCTCATTCTAGGGCATCAAAATTTGCGTCTCGGCCTGCCCATACTTATGACGATGAACACTTTTTCAGCACTTTTCTTGTGGACGCTGTCATCGTCGTGACACACTTGACCGTGGACGAAAACGAAGCAAACCTCCAATGCTTCATCACAGGAGGGGCGCCTTATCAAATCAGCTCTAAAAACCCGAACCTGTACGGCATGGTGAGTGCGAAAGAATTTGCCTCCTATTACTAGGCCTTAAAGTTTGTTGTGACCACGGAATGAACGTAGGCAATTTTTCTCCGTGAGTGCGACAATGCTGTTTTTCAAATATAGGTATAGATATGCACGTTTTTAATCAGCAACACGTGCCATTGTCGGCTTTACTATTGTGACAAAGGCCTCAGCGACGACTAACAAAACATTCTTGGCAGTTTAGAAGAGACGCAAAGGCAAAGTTCATATTCTTCGCGGTGGCAGACCTAAATTTCCAACAGTAGTCTGAATCAGTTTCCGAATCGAGTAGCTTGGAATACAATGTTTCAAATCTTGGTACAGCGTATGTACGCATAGAAGGTGTTCCTTTTGCTCTGCTTTCAAATTAAACAGACACTAAATGATACAACTGTGGAAATGACGCTAACTTGCATTCCAAGTGCACTGGTTTATTGGCAGACATGGGACAAATGCCGATGTCGAGTTACACGCTCTCAGTATATGCGTGAAAATCCTACGCATTTTTTCCCGTGACGCTTTTCTTCTTAACTTCATGGTGCCACCACGTGAAACGCCAATTCACTTCTCACATCAGAAACAAATCTGCCTCATCCTAGTCTTCAAATTCTTAGTAAACGGTGAATCATTTCTGCATTCTCTAGCGCCACCGTGAACTGCAACGTCATGAAGACCAAAAGATAATGAAGATTAGATTAGCTAGAAGATAAATTCTGGATTCAAGCGACCTGTTATCAGATTCTGCAGGCAAATATTACGGGTTGATTGTGAAAAAAAAAAAAAAGCTGGGTGGAGGACAATTCACAGAACCACGCTTTGTTTCAAAAACATTTTGCGTTTGGTACTTTCCTGCCCAACATTGATTGTTGTGAACTCTCTCGCCACATTCGAACAGGACGATATCATGAGACAGGTTTCCAGACAAATTTCTTGGAGCATGGGCGTCACCTTGGCCATCTCAGTTTCCATGTGCACGCGCGTCTACATGCCGGAGAATGCATTGACGCCCGATAAGGAGTTGGACGTCAAGTGTGTTGACAACCTGCGCCGTCCCAATAGTACCGCGGCCGTGAGTGACCAACGCTGTTAACTACACGTCAAACGCATGCACCAATGTCACGTATGCAGTGTGGGAATTAGGGTATTTGAGTATTAGCAAAGTGTTACAATATGTTTAGTGTTCATTTTCTTAGGCCTGCAGCAGCGCCATTTTATGTACACTTCTGCAATATCGCGAGATGCTTAACTATGAGAGAAGGGAAGGCGCCGTCATTGTGATGGGAATTCATAGAACCAGGCGGTTGCCGCATTCCCTTCGCGTCGTCAAAGATTTAATAACAACCTATGAATATATGGGCTTAACTTGTTAGCAGTAGAATGCGTAAGCATTGCTATGGTTACCCAACGAGAAAGCTGTCCGAGCCTCCATCCGTCCTTCTCGTAAGACAATCGCTTATAAGACAGAGCCAGCAGCAATGTTTTCGCCAGCTGTGGAAGATGACAGCGAACGCGCGAGCAGTAGCAGGAGCGCGTCTCTCTGACCACATGATGTGTGTAATAAGGCACGCACTAGGCACATCTTCAGTAAGTTAGAACTGTGTAGCAGCCGTGGCATCGGATCGGACCGTCATCAGCCTACCTGGTGCCGCCTTCCGCAGCAGTTTGTGTCGTCGCAGCGCTGTCGCATTTACCGTAATGGCACCAAGACGAACGCAGCAGTGCTAGGACAGTGCCGCCTCTGTTTTTTCAATGCCAGCGCAATCGCTCGCCCCTCAATGGGATTGGTTGATTGAAACTTTTATTAGAAAGGACGGTCCGTGGCCTAAGATGGGGTTAAGGAATCAGGTGAAAGGAAGGATGCCTGCCTCCGTAGCAAAGGACAGCAAAGCGTTAATTCTTCTGGTGGCGACCCAGTCTTCGCACGACGCCACCCTTAGAGACGTTGGTGCGCCTTAGTTCAATCAGTTGCCGCGATGTGACGCTACCGAGTTGGTACGACGACTAGAGTAGGGCAAAGGAGAACGTCGTCTGGCCGAACGGAAGCCCTGCGGCAGATGTGGAAACGCTGGAGGAGATGAACGACGCCGCGTGAAAGCTGATGGACCTGGGTAGTAAGGATCGGGTCTTCGGATCCTGTCTCGCTCGAACTCGGCATGGCCTCGGGTTTCATCCAGCTGGCGGCAACGACAGTAACGCGATATGTGGCCCCGTATACCACAGTAAAAGCAGACCGGACGAGGGGGACGCCACTGAGGATACGAAGGCGCAGAAGGTGCTCTGGCACCCATAGAAGCGAAATGGCCGCAGGTTAGGTCAGCAGGCCCAGATGGGACAGTGGCGGATGGTATGGTAGCGACATCTGCGTATGTGGGCATCGGGAGCCCTGTTGGTGCAACAGCCGTTGTCGGTGTCGTCATGGCTGCCAACTCCTGCTTCACAACGTTGCGCAATTAGAACGTTGGGGATGGGGCGGAAGCAACAGTGGATCGCCTGTGTTACTGCTCCTGAAGTTATTCGCGAATAATAGTGCGGATAATAACACGTAAATCAGAATGAGGTGGCAGGTGAAGGTCGCTGTCATGGTGTAAACGGAGGGACTGAAGCTCGTCCAAGCGCTGGCACATCAATGCGATTTATTGAACTGAGGTAGGATTGTGAACAGCTAAGCTATTGAATGCGATATAACCAATGCCTTTAAAAATGGGGCGAATGCGTTCGGCTTCCGCCATTCCAATGTTGGCGCGGCGTCATAAAGCCAGGACATCTTCGAAGTACGAAGTATATTACTCATGTGAAAGTTGGATACGCGCAGCGATCTTCTGTTTGGCAACTTCTGAACGTCCAGATCAAGACGCAAAGATTTGCATCAAGGTGGTGGTAAAAGCTGACCAGCCGGCTATGTCAATTTCGTGGGTAATTAAAATACTATGTCTTCAAAACGCAGGTCGGATAGAACACGACGTTAGTCAAATTCTGTGCGTCCGTCCAGCCATTGGTTGAACTCACGCGGTTGTAATTGTCGAGCCAGTCGTCAATGTCGTCACCGCGGAGACCTGCAAATACTGGTGGATAGCGTTGAGGGCTGGTAACGGTGCACGATGTCGGTTCAGCCGATGTCGTGGGTGTGCACGGGAGCGTTAGGGGCAGCGATAGTGCCAGCGGGCGACGTTGCCATAGCTGTAGGGGTGGCCCGGAGTAGGCGGCGCCCATAACGTAGCTCCAGGTAGGGCAGGAACGCAGGAGGATGTCGGCATCTTGACACTCCTCCACCACTTTGTACGACGGAAGACGACCAAGAGATGCAGCGCTAGCAGACCCATTTATTCGGCAGGCACTATACCCAGGTTCAAGCACGAAGAAGAATAGGGATGATCATGGCTGTATACAAATGAGAACGATGAAGTACGTTAAATGTGTTTACAACTTATAAATATATATATATATAAAAGGGAAAATGAGACATCCCCCCAATCGTTGCAATTGCTACAAAGGAAACCTATACGGGTTCCTCGAAAGAAAAACCTCGCAGTTGAACAAAAGTTCGTCCTGGTCCGGGACTTGAACCGGGTAACCACCGCCTTTCCGGGGCAGCCGCTCTACCATTTGAGTTAGCCAGGCGGCTAGCAGATGGCAGGGTGAAGTCGAACTTGTCAATAACTCAAAGCAACGGCAAGTGTTTGACCTAATGGTTCAGCGGAAACCCGCTAGGTGGGGAAAAGTAATTAAGGGAAAAATGACACATGAGAAATGAGACCAAAATCAGACAACAAATGTCTCATTTACGATTACGTCAACTTACTGCGGCAGAAAGGATGTTGCACATCCGCCGCCAAGGTTTGTGAGTGGTGGCGCTGGCTAACACTCCCAGGGTTAGTTCTGGTAGTAAAACATAAGTACCCCAGAAAGTAGATGGGACAACGGCGCCATGGTAGCTCAATTGGTAAGTCATCACACGCGTAATGCGAAGGCATTGGATTGTCCCCCACCTGCTGCAAGTTGTTTTTTCAGTGCATTATTATTTCCATTTTTTATCATTTCTTTTACTCGCTGAGTAAGTACAAGTAATTTTCCCGACGTGGTCCTTGGTGTCGTTTGTTGGCTTCTTATGATTATATATATATATATACACGTAGTGCCGCAGACGGCGGCCTGCTCCGGACCACCGTTAGTTGCATTTCGCTCCTCAAAGAAACTGGACGCCTGTCGAACGAGCGCCTGAACAGCTTTCAATGTCGTGAACGTGGTTTGCATTATGGGTCCGCACCTTAAAGAGGTGTGACGTAGTGCTTCTCTCGCATTTAGCGCTAATTCGCCACTGAATTATTCGATACCAAGTGACATCGCTTTTACTCTTCCAGTTCTGCAATGATCCAATGTCATTGTACGCGAATCCCAAGATAGTGAGACCTGGTCACTTCACGGGACTTTCAATTACCCCGGGTATGCCGCAGCTAGTGTCTACGTATGAGACAAATGAAACCGTCAGTGAAAAGGTAAAATCAGCCATTATACAGCCTGGTACATTCACATTTTACTATCGATAGTTGGTTAACAAATAAATAACTCACGTGTCTTTCCTGCATTCCCCCTTTTGGTTTTATTTTCGGCCTAATAGCAAATAGAAAAAAGTTTTAGTGACGTTTCGTGCGCACATCGCGAACGCGGGTTACGCGGAAGCGTAACCCGCGTTCACGATGTGTTCACATAGCGAGCACCGCGGCGTCGTAGCACAAACGGAAATGGCGTGAAAGCGGCGATTTTCTTCTCCACCTCCAGTCGCCTTTCTACTCCGGAGCTCGCTTCCCTCTCGGCGACAAACATAACAGAGAGGTTTAGCATGTCCGGTAATCGGGTAAACGCGGGCGGACCGGACGTTGGGGCGTTGTGGCGGAACCGTAAACGTGAGCGACCTATATGGTGCTGCCACCTGGTGGCGCAGAGCTCAAACAGACAAAAACAGGTAATATTGCAGTAACCAAGTGTATTCTACTTCGCTGCTGCTGTAAATTTTCGGCAGCAACACGATTACGCCACTTCCGAAAATTTACACCAGCAGCGAAGTAGAATACAATTGGTCACTACAATATTAGCTGTTCTTGTCTTTTGAGCTCTGCGCCACCAGGTGGCAGCACCATACAGGCTGCTCCCGTTTACGGTTCCGCCACAACGCCCCAACGCCCGGTCCGCCCGCGTTTACCCGATTACCGGACAAGCTAAACCTCTCTAATATCGCCGCTTGCGCGTAAAACAGAAAGCTCTCTACAGCCGCCAATAAAGACTGAAATCTTAACACTACGATGATTCGCCGTTGAGAGCCAGAAGCGAGACACAGAACGTGTCTATCGTTCGTGAGTACAATGTGATACCATTTAAAAGTACAAGACTTCTCGGCAACTGCAGCTTATGCAACCGCAATCTTTACCGGGAAGTGCTTACGGCGAACGCTATGCACGAAGTCGAGCTTTCTGGTTCTTTTATTTTATTGCGATAGCAATTATATGGACACTCAAAAGCAGATTTCTGCCGTCGGCGTCGCCGTCGCCGTCGCCGTCGCCGTGAGGTTCCGTATGACGTCATTTGGAGAAGAAATCGGCGCCGCGCGCCGAACGCTGTATGTGCGAGTGAAAGGGCGCGAGGGGCGCGTCTTTCACGGGGAGTGAACGCACGGCGGAGAACAAACGCGCGTTCTGCGCCGTGCTCGCTTAAGGGCTGCAGAAGTAGGCGTCTCTGTTCTCCTTCACAATCACCATGTATGTAGAGCAAACGCGCCTTCTTCCGACGAGCGAGAGGCCGTGGGGGAGGGAAGGGAGGCGACGTTTAGCTGTGGCACGCAGTGCCTATTTATATCAGAGGCTCCGGCAACAGTCACCAACGCCGCACGCATTTTGAGCGAACGCGGGCAAAACGCCGATGGCGTCGACAACCGTTCTGCGTGTTGCCGATGCTGCTGCATGTCCAAGTTTATACAGCTGATAAAGCTAATATCATTACTCCGTATAGCTCTCTACAAGTGTGCTATCGCAATTGATGCTTCGCCTTTCAGGTGAAACTGCGACAACTTTTTTCTTCTTTTTCCCGCACAGCCCAACTGCCGTTCCTAGCAATCTCTGCGGTGCTCGGGGTGGGTGTTTCGCGGGCTTTGAGGCAAGAGGCATGAATTTTCGTGCACGTATTTCTAAAGGCAGCGGTGCATATCGCGCTGATGCTGCACAGCTAGCTCTTTCGCAATAAAGCAGTGCACTACAGTGCGGCTTTAATACGATATTCGGTGTATGCGGCTTGCCGGGAAAACAGAATAGGAAAAAAGGCCCAAACTACAATGAGAGCTGGGGTGGCTTGCACGAAGCATTGTAGTTCGTAATAAATTTATACCTGTATAAAAAGTTACTCCAGCCCCCTAAGTTTACGCAGCGCTGTGTGTAGGTGCTCTCGATAATACTCGTGCATGAATGGTATTACAGCAATCGTGCACGCTAGAAGCAGATAGTTTTTTTTATCATTTTAATGCGAAAGCATTATGTGCCCCATGACGCGAAAATCCGTCGGCATGACCGAAATATGCTACTAAAAATGGCCGACGGTGCAAAGAGTAAGGAACACGTTAAAAAAAACTTGGGTGATACTTAAGCTTCGCCTTTAAGAGCACAACGTGATAGCATTTATAGTACACCGTTTCTCGGCTTATGCAACTTATGCAACCGCAATTTTTACCGGGAAACGCTTGCGGTGAACTCTATGCACGAAGTCAACCTTTCTGGTTCTTTTTTCTTTCTTTCCCCGGCACAACCGGTGCCGCCGCTGCCATGAATGGGCGGAGGCGAGTGCCAACTGGTGGTGCTGGAAGCGACCGAGCGACGCTCTTTGAATGGCAGAAACGTGGCGCGTAATGCTCTGCTCGGTAGAAAATTTTCGCTCATGGTCAACTCACGAACAACGCCGACGACACCGGATTTTTTGTGCTACGGGCCCTTAAAGCTGTCGTTTGAAGAATGCTCGGATTGACGTCAACTTACGGTCTGGGTAGGAATCGAATCCGGGCCTCCGGGCGCGAGACGAGCACGCTTCCCCGATGCCACGGCGACTTTACGGTTCTGGCTGACTAAAGGTGTGCCTAGTGCGTGCGTGATTGCACACGTCACGGCGCAGCCATGTGGCTGACTCAAGTTGTGGCCTATTGCGCGCATCATTGGGCACGTGACGGTGCAGCCAATGGGGAGGAGGTAGCGCCACGTCATGATTGTATAAAATGGTGCGAGTTCATGATGTTACGAGGTCTATACAAACGCTATAATGCTTTCGCATGCCCACACATGAGCAGTCTTAAGTGTCTCTGCCAAATGTGTGTCTGTGTTTTCTTTTTTGCATACGTGCTTGCTCTTTTGTTGCAGAATGGACAAATACTTCGTTCCGGCCGTCCATTAGTAGCCACATATTCATTTGCGGACTACCTGACACTGCGACCAGGCGCGCATACTTAAAAAAAAGCGCCTGTCTGCTTCCAAAGTGTACGGCTGCAGTGAGCCCCTTCCTGCACGCGTATTATGAAATGCACTCACCTGATCAATTGGCTTGTCCACTTCTTCAAGGCAAAGGCCACGTGGCGCACAATACGGGGAGCTGTCAACTCTTGCACAGCGACCACGTTCACTGCCGCCTCTAGAAAACTTCCTGTGGCAAAAAAAGAGAAACAAACTTGAAAGCAACACCAACTTGCAGGGACACAGACACTGTCACACTGCGTCGCGTACGTGGTTCAAAGTGCTGTCGCAGGCCGGCGATGAAAGTGATGCCTTACGATCGAATCGAAACCACTTCAGAAGTTTTTCATCACCATACACGTCGAGTGGCTTCGTGCGATCTCTAAAGACGCGCTGGCATTGTAGGCTCAACGAACGCATGCAGGCGAATGCGCAGTGCTTGAGAAGATGGGGCAGCCATTTTGACAGAATTCGTGCAGGCGCGCTCGCATCATAACAGAAGGACAGAAATTCCCCCAGAATGGTTTTGTTCTGTCCCATACGAAAGAGCGAGCCGCCAGCGCAGTCTCGCGTTTTGCGCCCGACGGGCACTGGCCTAGGGATCTGCTAGAAGCAGGGCGGCGTCAACTAAAGGGTTTGGAGTGCCTTTTTAAACAGACAGACAGACAGAAGAACTTTATTTTATCCTGGGGGGAGGGTGGACTAGCGACCCTCCTTAGGCGTCACCCACGTCGGTACCGGGAGTCCAAGACCCCCTGCCACCTCGCAGGCCCCCTGGATCGCCCATAGCTGGCTCCGAAGGTCGGAGCTCGTGATGCAGGTGTAGAAGTCGGTCTCGTCGATGCGATGGACGCTGGAGTTGATTTGTAAGCGGGGGCAGCGCCACATGATGTGACCAAAGGTGGCTAATTCGCCACAGAGAGAGCACTGAGGGGAGATTTCCATGTAGCTGGCCATAATGGCTGGCGACGGAAAGGTGTTCGTTTGAATTAGTCGGAAGGCTATCTCCTGGCCTCTGGAAAGTTCTTTGTGCGGAGTGGGGAGGGATCTCCTACCTAGCTTGTAGTGATTCGTGAGCTCATTAAAGGTGGTCAGTGCGTCTCCGCCGGTAGCATCTCCAACTCCCGCCCCACACCCGTCGGGGTGCGGGAGGCCCGGTCGAGAAGGACCCGACGCGCCGGGGCGGCACGCGAGTCCTCGCGCCCGGGCGTGAGCCATTTCGTTGGGGTTGGGGATGCCGTCGACGGCCCCATCCAGATGGGCGGGAAACCACACCAACTCGTGAGAGTACACTTTGCAGTGAGTCAGAATCATGGCGGCCTTTTCCGCGATGTGATTCGAGTCGAAAGCCCTTACGGCAGACATGGAGTCGGTGAAGATGGTGAAGGTACCTTTCATTGTCATAGCGAGCGAAATGGCTACTTGCTCAGCGATGCTGGCGGACTTGGTTTGAACTGTAGCAGCATTGAGTAGCCGCCCTTCTTTGTTAACTACCGCTAGCGTGTATTTGTCTGCAGTCATTCTAGCGGCGTCTACAAAGATTGCGCCATCCCCCCGGCTGTCTAGCTTCTCTAGGATGGCCTTAGCCCTGGCTTTGCGTCGGCCCACATTGTGAATCGGGTGCATGTTTCTGGGTAGCTGATGAACTACGATAATTTCTCTAATTGCTTGTGGCAGTGGAGTTGCCCTTTCAAAAAATGTGGTTGATCCCTCTTATATAGGAATCGGTATAGAACACGAAAGTGAAACGTGTCTTCACAGAAGTAGTGTAATGTTTATTGCACATTGATATATAATGTCTATTGGTGTTTTGTGGCTAAAGCGCCCTTAGGCGTTGATGCACCCACGCTGACGCCTGGTGGCACGTCTCCTCCATCACGACTACCAACGTCGATGACCATGAGCAACCGTCGTGCATATGGAAGCTGCACTACGCTGCACACGCTAGCACAACGCGAAAGACGAAGCACGTAACTGACACACTAATACAACGCGCAAGACAAAGCACGTAACTGAATCGTCACCGAGTCAAATCAGCGCGTACAGCGTGTCGTAATTGCAGCCTCCGCGATCAACTTCAGAAACATTTTCAGAGCTAATTGCGGAGGCCACGCTCCGCTGTGCTGAGTACGGTGAACGCCACCTAGGTGGCGTTGGTAGTGCTTCTTGATGCCAGCGTCCCTTCGAATGCTGGCATCGAGGCGTCGTAGTGCTGAGACCACCGAAGCGTTCACTGTCGGTGCGCGTTAGTGTCATAATGCAGTACTTCTCTTTTCTGCTCGTAGGCGGCGGCACCGCCCCGAGCAAGAGCGCGGGTACACGGAGGAGTGTTAGATATATAAGGCGCGTCTGTGTAGCTCTCTGCAAATGCGTTTGTGGCGCAATGGGTTAAACGCTCGGCGGTCTATCGTCGCGGACCGAGAGGTCGTGGGTTCGATTTCCAAATTTTGCATGTTTGTGGAACTTTTTCTTCTGGTTTCTTTCTTTGTATTATGTTCTATGACGTATTTCCGTGACGGAAATACGTCAGTGAAGTCTTGGTGGACCCCGGCATAAAACACTTTCGTGTTAAAATAAGAGGCGAGTTGATGCCTGCCTTTTCGAGAATCGTTTTGCCTACAGTGGTGTTAGAGAGTCTGGCGACCTGTGCCATACGCTGAGCCTCGATCAGTTCGTCTATAGTGTTGTGAACATCCAGAGATAGTAATTTAGCTGTGCTAGTTCTCAAGGGGAGACCTAGCACCCGCTTGACCGTTTTCCTGACGAGTACCTCGAGTTTTTTCTTCTCTGCCGCACTCCAATTGTGCATGGAGGCCACATAGTTTATGTGACTGAGAAGGAACGCATGAAAGAGACGAAGAAGATTGTCTTCTTTGATGCCGCCCTTCTTCCCTGAGACCCTTTGTATGAGGCGAATGGTGGCCGCTGTGTGTTGTTACAGCTTCTCTATCGTGGCTGTGTTTCTCCCGTTTGCAGAGACTAGCATGCCCAGAATACGTAGTGTGTTTGCCCGAGGGATTTCCTCGCCGTCTGTCGTTCTTAGGTGTATATCCACCTCCTCCACCGGAATCCAGCCTTTAGGTCGGCGCCCCATACGTATAGGCTGGTATACCAGCAGCTCTGATTTGCTGCTGGATAACCGAAGGTTCATTAGTCTTATGTGGTATTCGATTATTTCGACCGCCTCTTGTAGTGTCTGTTCCGTTTCTCCCGTCGAGCCCTGAAGCGACCATAAAGTAATGTCGTCGGCGTAGATGGCTGAGCCTAGCTTTTTCATCGAGTCAAGTTTCCTGGCAAGGGGGGACATGCCGATGTTAAATAGCAGTGGAGAGATCACTGCGCCTTGCGGCGTCCCCGTACTACAGAGCGTGTACTCCTTGGATTGAACGTCCCCTATCTTAATGGTCGCCGTCCTGTCTTTCAGGAAGGCCTTAATGAAGTTATGAAAGCGGTATCCAAGCCCCATGTGAGAAATGGATGCCAGTATATGACTGTGGTCAATTGTGTCGAAAGCCTTAGTCAGGTCCAGGGCCAATATGACCCTGGGGTCCCTGGCCGACGCGTCCAACACCTGAGTCTTAATGAGTAAGCATGGCATCTTGTGTCGAAAGGTGCGGGCGAAAGCCTAGCATATTCGACGGGAAGATGTCACTCTGTTCGGTGAATCTCGAGACCCGGTCGTTGATTACATGTTCAAAGATTTTTCCGACGCATGATGTTAGTGAGATAGGTCTGAAGTTTTCCAGTGTGGATTTCTTGCCTGGTTTGGGTATGAGGATTACCGAAGCGTGTTTCCATTCCTTGGGGTAAGTGCCCGCGTGCCAGTGTTTCTTGAACATGTCGGTGAGAAAGTCTACCGAATCATCGTCCAGGTTTCTCAGCATGCGATTGTTAAGTCCGTCCGCCCCAGGGGCCGACGTACTGTTGAGCTTGTGGAGTGCGTGCCTCACCTCCCATGATGTGATATCGCCATCTATTTCCTGTACCTCCCCTCCTTCGTAGGCGGACTGCTCGGGCTCGTCTCTCCCGACTGCTATTGGCAGGTAGCATTGCGCGAGTTCGTCCATGAGTTCATATTTGTCCCTCCCCTCGAGTTCCCTGTGAACAAGGCGCTCAATGGCTGACCGTTGTGCACTGCGGGTGTTTCCTGCCTTGAGGAAATGTTTAAGCAGATTCCATTTACCCCCTACCCTCATCTGTCCGTCGACTTTGTCGCACACCTCAATCCATTGTTTCCTCTCCAGCTCCTGCGCGTACTGGGCTATCTGCTTATTAAGCCGCGCAATACGTTTCCTGAGCGTTCGGTTCAGTTTGTTCTTTTCCCATCGCTGTTTGATGGAGCGCTTAGCTTCCATAAGATGTGCAAGGTGGCTGTCCATAACCTCAATATCGGCGTCTGTTTCTGCTTCTTTGGTGGCGGCAGCGACGTCAGAGAGGAGTTTATCCCTCCAGTCGTCATAGCCACCCTCTCAAAGAAGATCCTTCCTGCTGACTCTGAATTCGTTCCAGTCTACTATTCTGTGAGTCCTCATACCTTTGCAACTAGCGTATAGGCACGTCTCCACAATGTAATGGTCCGAGCCTAGGTCTTCCCCCCTATTCGTCCATGTTTTGTTGCCTGTGTAGTTGATAAAAGTGAGATCGGGTGAAGAGGGTTTGGTCACCGAGTTACCCATGCGAGTGGGGAAATGTGGATCTGTAAGCAGAGTGAAGCCATGATCGTGAAGGGATTTCACGACCGATTCTCCCTTCGGTGTGTTCGCCCCATAGCCCCATGTGGTATGTGGTGCGTTAAAGTCTCCTGCTACAAGTAGGGGAATCCCCGCCTTAGCCGCTATACTGGCTGCCTTGGCTATGAGCGCGTAGAAGCGTTCTCCCTTCTTCTTGGGCGAGCTATACACATTGAGTATAAGGAAGCCCGTTCTAAAGTGTCTACCCGGTAGGAGTTCCACGCACATGTATTCCGCGTTCGATCGCTTATCCAGAATTCCATGGTCTATGGTGGTTATGCCGCGCTTGACACAGGTCGCCACACCTCTGCCATTCTCCCCTTTGCGAACCGAGACTTCGTATCCGTTAATAGTTACGTCCTCTATTATGGTTTCTTGCAGGAGTATCACCTGCGGTTTCTCTTCCTGAGTGCGCAGGTATTGAGCCAGTATTGCTTTTTTGCCTCTGTATCCGCGGCAATTCCACTGCCACACGCGCAGATACCTGTGTTTTTTATCGTCCCCCGCCATTTTTACTGAACGGTTTTGACTGGCCATCCGGCTTCCCGCTGGCCATGAGTATGTTGGGTTGTGAGTTTGTGCGTTGCAGCAAGCCATGTTTTTTCTCCAATTCACAGATTCTTTGATTCTGCTCCGTTCCCTGTTTCTTAAGATCGACAATATCCGTGCCGATTCTGGTTATTGCCTCTGATATCCTGGCTAGTGTCTGGCTAATCTGCTGTTGGAATGCCTCGAAGCCATCCGGCTCCGGGGTCTCTCCTATCGCCCTTCTTTTGCGGCCCACCATGCTGGCCTGATCCCGCTCCTGTCGCTGCGCGGAGATAGCCGCCCGTAGTTCCGCCATCTCTTTTCTCATCTCACCCACGAGCTCTCTAAGCTGAGCATGTTCTTCCTTAATGTTTTCCAGCTCCTCACTCTCTCTTTTTTGCTCTTGCAAACTGCCCCCGCTTACCTGCGATTTGGGTGCTGCACTCTCTTCTTTTTGAAGATGTTGCTGCCTGGCTCTCGTAGTCTCTGGTGGCGAGGGTCTGTCGGCCCACGTTGCCGTGGCAGGCAGGATCGGACTACCGCCCACTGTGAAGGGCTGAACCCAGCCTTGCTGCGTCATCGCTGCACCGCTGGGCATGAGTTGAGGGAAGTCCATGGGGTTTGACTTGAAGGTGCGCGCCTCGGCGCGCTCTCTTCTTCTTTGTCTGATGATGAACGGCGTTTGGTATCGCTGCTTACATACTTTGTCGCCGGTGGGGTGGCCTTTAATTCCGCAGAGCTTGCATCTTGCTTGACATTCGTGGCCGTCCGCGGGGTTTGTAATTCCGCAGCCGCGGCATACCTTGAGCGTAGGCGTCGGGCAGACATCGGCACGATGCCCAATGCGGGCGCAGTTGTAGCAAACCTCGATCTGCTTCTTGTACAGGTAGCATCTGTACAGGGTCTGGCCAACTCGCACGTAGTCCGGCACTTCGTCCCCATCGAAGAGGACAATCACCGAACCCGTTTCTTTGATGTGATTGGCTTGTCGCGCCAAGGGATTTCTCCGGTTTACTATGAGGGCGTTGAGATCCACCTCGCTGATTCCCGGCTCTACGTTGCGTAGCACTCCCTTGACGAACCCGTCCCCGGCAGCAGCATACACGTTGACTTCGTGTTCTTTGCCGTTGACCAAAATTGACTTGATTCTCAGTAGCTTCTTTGCGTTGGATTCCTTTTCCGTACAGACGACCACGATGTTCTGAACAACATTCGGGCACACCACGTCGGTCTCCGCTTCCATACTGGAAATCCCCGCCGCTCTGAAGATAGCCGTAGAAACGCCGTAATGGCTGGCTTTTCTCAAGTCGAGACCGTTGCGCGGCCTCACAATGATCTTCTGATGCTCTTCCGGTAGCTCCGGCATTCTAGAAGCTGCGAAAACCTTCCTTCTCAGCGCCGGTATGCGCCGACCACTTTTGGCACCAACGCGGCCACCATCTTGAGCTATGCGAGGGCGATTCAGAAACTCGAACGCGTCCGTCTTTTTTCTGCCCGTAGATTTCCTTTGAACGAGGTTCCAAGCACCGTCGTTCGCGTCGTCCTCCCGAAAATCTTCGCCGTCGATTTCGATCGGCTGCATGCTTTCTCTAAGTGGCGCCGAGACGCTCCTTGCCGTGTTAAGCTTAGCTGCTCCGCCGCCGCCGGCGACGGGCGTACTCGTCGTCAAGCCTAACCCAGAGTGCGACCTTCCGAGTCGAAAAGGATCGAAAAATTGTCAAAAACTCACTCAAATCCGTCAGTCCGCACCTCCCCGTGATCGGAGAATCTTGCTGGGTCCGTATAGATGAAAATCCGGGTGAAAATCGGCACATGCGAGATTGAGAAAGGCGAAAAAGCTGGAGCGACGCGCTGGTCCTCCGCTATGCGTCTCCTCCCCTGCCTTTTTAAAAGGCACAAATTAAAAAAACTAAACACGAAGTAAAATGCTTCGTTCCAGCCGCCCCAGATAAGTTCCGATTATCCAACAGAATGCTTTTGCTTTTAGTACATGATAAGCTATCATGAGAAGAAATTTTACAGAATGATAAAATTGGGTTGGAGTGCATACGGCAGGCATTGCCAAATACTGTCTAGGAGCTTACGACTGTCGCTGAAAAGAAAAGTGTACAATCATTGCGTTCTACCGGTGCTAACTTATGTGGCAGAAACTTGGAGGTTAACAAAGAAGCTCGAGAACAAGGGAAGGACCGCACAAAGAGCGATGAAACGAAAAAAATGTCGCAGTTTCACCAGGAAGGCGAAGCATCAATTGAGATAGCAAATTAGTAGAGAGCAATACGGAGTAAGGATAGTAGTTTCATCAGCTGTATATAATTTGGACATGCAGCAGCACCAGCAACGCGTAGAACTGTTGTCGACGCCGTCAGCGTTTTGCACGCATTCGCACCGAACGCGCGCTGCGTTGGTGACTGTTGCCGGTGCCTCTGGAGCGGCTCGGGGTTTTCGACGAGATCAGAATGGGACACTCGTCGAGCTGCGTCGGAAATGTCACCCACCTTCTCGCCTCGCAACGTTTTTATATAAATACGCATTTGGTGCCGCAGCTAAACGTCGCCTCCCGTCCCCCCACGGCCTTTCGAGCGACGGAAACAGTCGCGTTTGCTTTCTATATAAGGTGATTGTAAAGGAGGAAACAGGCGCTTAATTCTGCCGCCCTTCAGGGAGCAAGGCGCAGAACGCGCTCGCGCGTTTGATCTCCGACGTGCGTTCGCTCCCCGTGAAAGCGCGCGTCTCTCGCGCCCTTTCACTCACACATACAGCGTCCGTAGCGCGGTGACGATTTCATCGCCGTTGACGTCATACGGAACCTCACGGTGACGACGACGCCGACGGCAGTAATCCGCTTTGGAGTGTCCATATAATTGCTATCCCAAAAAATTTTAGGCCTAACGTTAAGAGACAAGAGGAGAGCTGAGTCGATCAGAGAGCAAACGGGGATAGCCGATATTCTAATTGACATTGAGAGAAATACATGAGTGCTGGTCTGATCCGCGGCCACCCGTGATGCTGTTCTCGTACCATTTCCGTCCTGGCATGAAGGTTTGTTTGAACAGATTTCATTTTACCGCATTATTTCATCAAGCGGCCATTTATGTTTTGCCCTGCCTCAGACAGCGCTTCCTTTATATTGAATCGGCCGCATCTGGCTGGCATTGATAAAATTGAGGAGGCGCTGCGTGAGACATGGACGCCATCTGGCAATACATCGGGAAACATGAGCTTGTGCAGAGGGTTTCCTTCCTCCATGGCAGAGGGCGCTCGTCGGCGCGCAGTCGCGAACGTCGTTCGTCGGCGCGCATAGCATCCCATTTTCAGCGCAGCTTAAGAAACTAGGGTCTTTAGAGTTACGTATCTATGTATTTTCTATTAAAGGAACACACCTCCTAATACTTACCTAGTGATGTTGCGCCTCAGATATGCGTAATATTTACTTTGTGATCGATAACGTTCACAAGTATGAACAGCCGTACCAGTTTAAGTAGTGTGGGCGGTAAGCAAGTGGTCCAACTTTGGCCGGGTGGCTGAATCGGGTGACAGACAGACAAACAGACAGACAGACAGACAGACGAAAATTTCTGCGTTTAAGTTCCCCAAGAAAGACTATCGTCTTTAAAAAATGCAGCTGGACAGGTCATGTAGTGCGTAGGATGGTCGACCGGTGGACCATTAGAGTTACAGAATTGGTATCAATAGATGGTAAGTGCAGTCGAGGACGGTAGAAAACTAGCTGGTGTGATGAAGTTAGGAAATTTGCAGCCGCAGGTTGGGATCAGCTAGAGCAAGACGGGGTAATTCGAGATCGCAGGGAGAGAGAGAGCCTCCGTCTGTAACGACGGTGACCAAACACACTTGCTTGAAGGAATCTTGTAGACCGAGAGATAACATTCGGGGCGGCTTTATTAACCGTACCCGTTTATCACAGCGCATTTATTTCTTGCTTCGAGCTATTTGCTCCGTGACATTGCCTTCCCCTATCCCAAGTAGTCTGTGCAGCATTTAGTATGATTCCAGAAGTCGACTTTGAGTTTGAGGAGCGGTTGCTACGGATCTTCGGTTGTGTAGCTGATGCAAAACTGTGTGCCTGAAAGGACTGCACAGACACGTAGATGACATCTCCTAACTTACTTCTGTCGCGATAAAATACACTAAAAAAACTGAAATATGCTCCTATGAGCATTTGAAAGGTATGCAGCGGTAAAATATTACTGCAGAAAAATGCAAAGTTTAAGCGTTATGGGATTTTTGCTGATAGAGGACAATTATGGTGGGTGCTATAGTGAATCATGTTATTGGATGACGCGAGAAGGATTCATGGATGATACGCTAAGATTTCAAACTTCTGATGCTAACGTTAAGGACAGGTACACATTGATTTTATACTGCATGGCATGGTGGTTCTCGTGTTTTGAAGTCGCTCGTGTTGGCTTCCGGGTGGACAAAACTATTTCAATGGATCACCACTTCGGATGGGCAAACGCATTTATAGAAAATAATTCTTGTAGCAGAATGTTAGCATGAAGCAATCTACAAATAACAGTGCCTTTCTGGATTTGGCAGTTATTTTTTTCAATCACTTTCACTTGCCTTTTCCGCATTATTTCTACGTTTCAATGGAACATCTAACGGCTAGCTTTCTCTGTGTGTCTTTGGCTTCGTTGGCTCTTTGTTGTGATCAAACTCAAGCTGTGCGTTACGTTGGCGAGTTCAGCCAACGTTGTTTGGCTAAAGTCGATTAGCCTTCGTAACTTAACACCCTTATTCATTTTTTTTTTCATTGCAGTACTGCATGCTGAGGCAGGCATACGACCAACTGGTGTTTGGCTTGGCCTTATACGACGTGGAATGCGAGGATTGGGAGAAAAAGTGCACCACATCGAATTCTCCCATCGCTGGCAAGGAGAGGTTCCAAGACATCATCGACTACTTTGCAAGAGTGTCCAAGCTGGCTCCCCGCAAAACTACCCTGCCAGCCATCGCCGTAACATTTGAGCAAGAGGCACCACTGTTCTCAGTCGCGTATTTGATAACTCTTTTTCCGTCTGTGTGCTGTGGTCGTGAGACTTTCGGAAGACGCTCGTAATTAGGAGGAAGTGATAGTTGATAGTTAGCGCGTATAGCTTTTTGCGCATAAATATGAGTGGCGCGTACGCCTCCCGCGCACATTATTCTAATAATATTTGTGTTTCAAGTTTCCGAGAACTTTCGAGCTTTCGCCGAAGCACGTGCGAAGACAGTACGATTGTATTCCGCGTGAAGAAATTTTGCTTTTACCGCTCATTTATTTTATATAACGCAACGACGTGCTTACCTCTATATGAATGATTTCTGGAAGTGTAGCCGCTGCAATGCATTGCACACTTTTTTGCAGAAGGCTTGCTTCTGCGATTGTTGGTGACTTCATATATTTTGTATTTCTGTTCTGAGGACACAACAACCTTTTATTGCGATAGCAATTATATGGACACTCAAAAGCAGATTTCTGCCGTCGGCGTCGCCGTCGCCGTCGCCGTGAGGTTCCGTATGACGTCATTTGGAGATGAAATCGTCGCCGCGCGCCGAACGCTGTATGTGCGAGTGAAAGGGCGCGAGGGGCGCGTCTTTCACGGGGAGTGAACGCACGGCGGAGAACAAACGCGCGTTCTGCGCCGTGCTCGCTTAAGGGCTGCAGAAGTAGGCGTCTCTTTTCTCCTTTACAATCACCATATATGTAGAGCAAACGCGCCTTCTTCAGACGCGCGAGAGGCCGTGGGGGAGGGGGAGGGAAGGGAGCCGACGTTTAGCTGCGGCACCAAGTGCCTATTTATATCAGAGGCTCCAGCAACAGTCACCAACGCCGCACGCATTTTGAGCTAACGCGGGCAAAACGCCGATGGCGTCGACAACAGTTCTGCGTGTTGTTGCTACCAAAGCCGCTCACCTTACTTCGTATGACATTGCTGTGTTGCTATCGCATTCATTGCTTCGCCCTTAGGGCGAAACTGTGACATTTTTTCCTGAGCACGACTGGTCATTCAGCTAAATGTCCCGTATAGAAGCGAGTGAAAGTCTGCATAGATGAGCTGCTGCTGTTTTATATTCGTGCTTTATTTCACAGTGCGTGTATAGCAGAGCTCGATACGGTCATTGCGCGAAAAGTTAGCTAGTGCTGCTTCACCTCATTTCCCTGTCTTAGCTTGATAATTATGTGTAAACGAACTTGTTAAAATCATAACTCCTGGTGTGCAAATTAGACTGTTTGCCGATGATTGTATTTTGTACAGAGATATAACTTGTGAGAATGATCAGATCACCATCGAAAGGGACTTAAACAACACATTGAAGTGGTGTAATAAATGAGGGATGCTTATTAACGCTCAAAAATCGGTACTTCCTCGTATTACTCGAAAAAATATGACTACCTTTTTATTATACACTAGGTTCTTCAGTACTGCGTGAGACAACTTGAACTGCTTAGGTGTTACTTTCACTTCCACATTGTGGTGGAACATTCAAGTTAATTATATTTGTTGTTCTGCTTTCCGCAAACTCTGTTAATCCCTAACACACAAACTGAAAAATTCCCCTCCTAGGGTAAAATTACTGTTATTTTTCATTTATTAAGACCAAATCTAGAGTGTGCGTGTATATAATGGGATCCTTACACTAAGTCAAATATGACGCGTCGTGAAAAAATACAACAATGAAAGGCAGCTAGGTTTGTATTTCATAAATTCGCAAAACCTCACTCTTGCTCTAAAATTATCACAGAAAATTGTATACCTACCCTTGAATCACGCCGAAAGTAGCTGAGGCTTGAATTCCTTTCCCTCCTTCTCCACAACAAGCTTGAAATGAAATCGTCGATTTACATAACACCTGCAATAACATGGCGCACAAAACAGTATCATCCTAACTTAATAACACCCTATTATTCTCGAATTGATATGTCTAAATTTTGTGTTTTTCCCCGCACAGTATCGGACTTGAACGACGTTTTACAGACACAGTGTGACTAAAAATTGCATAGATTTGTACTTGCTTGTTCCTGATTTGTTCACTATTGTTTGTATATTGTGTTCTATTGTCCCTCTGCTTGGATCGAAGGCTCTGCAGTATGTACTAAATAAAAAAATATTGCTGCTAATATATACCAGGTGCACGATATTTTGAGGATACACTTTCGAATCACCCCTAGTGAATAACATTCTCGTTTATTCTGTCCATGCGCTTATCGTCGTCTTCACCAGCCCCTCTGTCCCCTATCTGGTGCAATTATTCCGTGGTATAAGCTTCCAGTCTCACACAGGAAAGAAAGCCGTATGCTCTCGTAGTTGCTTTACGTGCACGCCGTACACAGGATCTTCGAGATATGCGCCATCTTGAATGTCGCTGAATATGGTCTCTTTATGGTGATACAGCACTTAATGGCCGACTTTGATATTAGCCCAAGAGAAATAAGCACTTCCCGAGTTTAGACACGATCCAGACTGTTCAGTTTCTCCAGTAGGTGAGGCCACGATGAGCTAGGCTTCAAAATGTGAATATGGCCCCTACCAAGTAGCTTCAAGTCACAGTCTACGGCGTAGCTATCTGTGTACGATGGCATTAGGCACCACTCCTAAGTAATTGATTTGCTTGTTGCCACACATACTGCGCAACCCAACACATTCGTGCTTTGAACTTCTGCAGCCACGTTACCCTCAATCAGGCTTCTATAGTTCCCAATAGAAAACGGCTACGTTGCTATGTAGGAGAGAATGGCGGCCTCACTGAAAGAGAGACTACCAACACCTACACAGTGCTAAAAACGCACTAAATGCTGTTATTGTGGAGGCACTGCCCAACATCAACATGTTATATCTGATTCAATATTGCAGCCATTATACAAGCCGAATTGAGTGAATGAAATTGGTTGTAGATCGTTTCATTCAATTTTAAGGAAGCTACAATAAAAAAAATGCAGATCCAGCGCACATTTTGGAATCTGAGAAGTTAAGCTTTTGTGAAGCCGGTAATGAAGTGCTATAAATTTGTTGGTACGATTGCACCACCCCCGGGCACCCACCGGTTCAAATGGGCGCAAGCGTACCCCAGCATGGCGTTCGGCTTTATTCCCGTCGAGATGCTTTAGCCAAAAAAAGTTTGGGCCATCCCCATGGCGGCCACATATCATGAGGGACAAACACCCCTTTTCAAGCCTTGCAAACGTTTTTAGGAAGCTACACTAAAAAAAATATGCAGATCCAGCGCACACTTTGCAATCTGTGAAGTTAAGAGCGATCGGCGTTGCGGGCGCAATCTAGGTGCGTCGACGGCTCGTAGATTTGTGCATGCTGTGTTCTCGGCGGTCAGTTTGCGTTGAAGCGATATACAACGGCATGAAGGTCACGTCGCTCGCTGCTGCTGCCGCGTTTCCTCACTCCAGCGTTTTATTGCGATAGCAATTATATGGACACTTCTACCGGATTTCGCCGTCGTCGTCGCCGTCGCCGTCGCCGTCGTCGTGAGGCTCCCTATAGATAAAATCTTCGCCGCGCGCCGTATGCCCGAGCGAAAGCGTGCGGGGACGCGCGCTATCACGGAGAGCGAACACACTCAATCACCCACGCGCAAGCAAGGAAGCGGGAAGCCAGCGCCGGAGGGAGCGCGGGGGGGGGGGGGGGGGCGCACTTTTACGCTGCCAACAACCGCGCTCGTCGCTCGTCCGCACCGTCTCTTATCTCCACATGGCTCTGACCTTTATGCGCCGTGCATTCGCCGCTCAGTTTCCGTTGAAGCGATAGACCGCACGTACCTTCGCCCGCTGCTGCGGCGTATATATGCGCTTGCTGCCAGCGTTTTGACAGTCGTTGTCTGCAGTCATTCAGTGTGATCTATTCATGTTTGTTTGTGCGCGCTCACACCACGCTTGTTCAATCAGTTAGTAATAGTCGGGCCACATTTTCCAACGCACGCTACACATGCAATGCTGCCCGGGTTGGCAGTGCAGCGCTACAGGTGTGTCCCTTCGCATGCGCTGCCCACGGGAAGCGCTTCTCATCAACACCACCGTTTCACACGCGCCTCCTCGTGGTCATCGAGTCTCTCTTCATGTCGATCTACTTACGCCGCAGCACACCTGCTTACTTAATCAGCTCATGTTTACTACAATTCATATTGCTACCAAAGCCGCTCACCTTACTTCGTATGACATTGCTGTGTTGCTATCGCATTCATTGCTTCGCCCTTAGGGCGAAACTGTGACATTTTTTACAGCGAGTGTCCGTGGCCATAGTGTGTGATGTGGTCATGTCTGCTGTGCGCGCTGACCATTTAGTTAGCAAGTGAATGTTTACAAGTGGATACGGCCAATAAACATACTATCCTTACTTCGTACTGCTCTCGGCTAACTTTCTATCACAATCGATGCTTCGCCTTTCGGATGAACCTGCGACTTATTTATTTGGAATTTATCTCCTCCCTGTTGGCTAATCACCCTTTGTGGGCATGTGCCATTGTCCACCCCCTTCTTGGCCAAGTCTCCGTTGTGACTATGTGCCATTGTACGAAAATCATAATCAGCATTCCGTGATCAACTCAAAGATTTACATGATATGTAGCGCCAGCTTCTTGGCCAATCCCTCGCTATGGGTATGTGCCATTGTATGGAAATTATCATCATATTATCACACGGACACGCCTCTTGGCCGATCCCCCGTATTGGTTATGTGTCACAGTTTGAAAATCATAATTATCAACACGAATTGACCATCTTGAAGAACTTGTAGGCATCACAAGATAGGTACTACCCGCTCCTTGGTCAAGCCTCATTGTAGGTATGTGCCATAGTATGAAAATCGTCGTCATAAGTAGCACGCGTGTTGACCGATCCCCCCGTTGTGAATATGTGCCAAGGAATGGGAATCGTAATCATCTTCACGTGGCATTGTTTGGAAAGAGCTAGTTATTTTTGACATGATCGAGAGGAGTGCACTTGCCGGTTGTGGCCTTTGTGTGTCCTTAACTGCCCTCCGAAGACGTGCATATGGTGCATTTGGTCAGATGGTTAGCCTCGCATTGCATGATCTTCCAGTTCACTTGAAGATTGTATACTGTTGACAACTTGCAAAGTGCAGAAAAAAAAACTACATTTGCACTGGGCCGGTTTGCTACATCTTTGAGATTGTGTGATACCTTATGGAGGTACTGGATCATATGCACATGTCTTTTTTCACAATCTTTTGTTCGACACTTCTTTCCCTGTTATGATTTTTGAAGTGATGTTTCACAAATAGACGAAATAACAAATGTTTTGAAGCCTGCATAATTCGTCCAGCCAAGTGGAAATACTAAAGTATGGAGGTTGCCCAGCATGCGTGGTTGCGTAGCTTCTCGTCTGTTTGCGAAACATAACTCTAATAATTAAATAAAGTATTACTTTAACAAGTATTGTTTTAGCATTACAAAACATTGGTTAAAACATTGCTTCAAAAACAAGAAGAGTAAGCGAAAGCCGTTTTACACACTAACATGCGCAAATGATGTGAACTCTGCAAGAGTAACGCCAAACCCAGTTCGAAGCGGGCCAACGGGACCGCTGCCATGTTGCCACGCTATTGTCACAGCACAATGGTCTGAGAAGTAACATTTGATTCCTTACTTGCCGCTGCTCGCTTGGCCAATGGACGTAAAGCACGCGATTAAATAAAAAAGACGATGTCTGACGGTTTCAGGACGCCAACTTCAATCGGCGAATGTGCTTCCAAGCGTATGAAATTCCCGTAGTTGCCGAGCACCAGGCTGGGAGCGTAATTGAACACGACGGCAGCATTCATGTGCCTCACACAGTTTCCGCCATTGCTCGACTAGTTCAACAACAAAGCTGTGGTAAGGCAAAAAAAAAATGGCCCTTCAATAAAATTACAAGTTGACAGTTTGCACTCGGTTCCTTTAGTCCTTTTCCTTTGTCCGCCTGTTTTATGTGCCACCACAATTTATGAATATTAATAGGTACCAACTTGCCCAGCTTTCCGTTTTTCTGCATGCAGTTTTATACGTAGCGCCACCTCAGGCCAACTTCTGAAGTAATATTTCCTGGTGTGTTAAAATGCCTCCGGAAAATTTGTAAATCTATAGTCTTGCAAACCTGCAAGACATACATTGCATTTCCAGTGTGCCCCTGTGTCATCACAGCGCATACAAGCGGCGGCACCTATAAGAATGCTTGTTCGGCCCCCTACATGGTCTTGCAACAGAAACGCACCATCAGCTACGCACGACGAGACGTTTAGGCATCTTGCCAGCCGATTCAATGCTAAGTCAACACTCATGTTCACAACCGCCATGGCATCTAGAAGAACTGGTTTATTGATAGGAAAATGGAGAGAGGTCGGCCGCAAAATGGAGTATCTGGCCTGCTACTCTATACAAGGGAAGGGGAAGAGGGAAAGAAGGAGAGTCACAATGGGGGATGATAATGGGAGAAACAAGGTGAAAGAACATATCGCATAAATGTTACCATCACAAGCACGAGTCCAGGCCCATGTCGCCTAAGAAACCGTGGCAGCTAGTATAAATGTAAACAATTTCGAGTTTTACTTACAGACATCCTCGTCAGATAATGAACTCTTCTTTTGTTCCCATGCTCATGTCCACGTATAGTTTGACTGCGTTGTCAATGATAGTTCTTAATTACTTACAGCGACATTTTATTTCACCTTTACATTGCATTAATAACTATTTTCTCTACCCATTGCTATGGTATCATCGATTTGACCTTGTCGGTGCTCTAAAAAGCAACAGCAAAACAAAAATGCTTAATAACGAATCTACGGCAGCAGGCACGTGCAATGTACAATAACAGAAAAGAAGAAGAATTGAATAATAAATCCAAATCAAATAGGCTTCAGTGTTGATTGCTCCATAAGGTGTGCCCATGCTGATTTAGAGAGCCGCATACAACTTGCACGAAAAAGAAGACAATATTCTGCTTTAGTGACATTAGGTATAGCTAAAACATATGACAGCGTTGAACATCCAATTTTATTCAATATCCTACCGAGTCATAATTTCCCCAAATATATTATTGCGTGGTTGGCCGAATTTTTACACTCAAGGGAATTTTATTTCTTTAAGGATGGCTGCTCCTCGTCTAAATACAGACTCGCGGTGTTCCCCAAGAGCATTCCTGTCTGCAAAATTATTTAATATATTAATGAACTCAATGCCAGCGTGTTAGGACTTGCAAGTTTACGCTTATGCAGATGACATTGCGCTGTTCGCTGCGGACAGTGACTTGTACAATTTATACCGAAAATTGCTAAGATGCATGAGCATGCTTGAGGTATGTCTTCAGACAATCTGTATGTCAATAAATGTATAACTAAAAGCGCAATATTGGGGTTCCCGCTCGCGGATACCCTTTAAAATTCTATATCTTATAAACAAGAACCAATTCCCCAGGTTAAGACTCCAAAAATTTCGGAATTATCTATGATATCAAACTCAGTTGGAGTCCTCACGTAGAAAATGTAACATCTAAGGCACAACGTGCTCGAGGTCTACTGCGCAGATTAAGCAAACGACAATATTGTCTAAGTAGGGATTCTGTGCTAGGGATTTACAAAATGTACATGCACCCTATATTAGAATTTGGGTGTGTATTGTTGTCAGGCGGCCCTGCTTATAAAACAAAGCATCTCGTTCTTTTGGACCATGAAACGCAGATTTCTCATCTTAAGAATTCAAACATTTCGAAAGTTTTACAGCTTGCTGCTGCGACAATCTGAATACGCTTTTATTAACGATCCAAATTTCTTCTTTCTTGCTCATTGGCGTCGTTTTCACACTCCACAGAGTGTGTTTGTACAAAAGCAATTAGATAGTCTAAATGTGAACATTTGAGAGGTAATTCCATCAACTGAACGAAATCGGAATATTAAGATTCCTAAAGAAACCCTATATTTCAATCGGTCACATTCTTAAATTAGCTGTTACAAGATTACCTTGCACACGTTCAAACAAACAACTTAATAGCTACAGACGCTTCAGTGAACAATGATATGGGAGGCGAAGCATTTTCTCGATTTCACTTGGCAGGTCATTCTCTTTGAGACTGCCAGATCTGACTCCCGTTTTTGAAACCGAGCTTCTGGCAATAATTTTAGTGCTTCGGAAACTACCTTAGAACGCAATAAGTGCGGTTATTATAACAGATTCCTTTTCTGTCTGTACTTCGCTTACAGATTCATCCAATTCCACAACTTTAAAGACGTGTCTAACGTGAGTTCCCCCGCACTTGAATTTTGTATAACGTTTATTGGTACCAGGTCACTGTGGATTACATTTAAATGAAATGACAGATTCATTAGCGCGAGCAGCCCTGAGTGGACCAATCATGTCCGTTCTTCCAGTAGTGGCGCACATAACAGTGATTAGATATCGAATATATTAAATTCGTAGATATGTCATTGAATCAATAACAACATGGACTTAATTTCAACACCTAAAACTTTCGTAGAAAATCCAGTAGGTATCCATCAAGACAATCGCAAGTAGCGATCAGCAGACTACGCTGCTGTGTTCCCCCTTTAAACCTATATTTACACACGCCTGGTCTGACGTTATCGCCTCCGTGTCCATTCTGCCAAGAAACAGAATCCCTAGATCACTATTTTTATGTTATGTCACCGATACAAAGTATTAAGATTATTATTATCTTTCGGTGTGTCAGTTTTGGGTTTTAGCCACATAGACGTGTTTGATGCCGTTTGTGGTTACATACAATCTACTAAACGAATAAGCTTTTGAATGTTCTTTCTTTTTGTTTTTGTTTGTCTTTGCGTGTTGTCTTTTTTTGTTGTAATTGAATATGTAATACTTCAAAACATCAAGTAAAAGTTTAAGCACACAATTCTTGGCCAAACCTCAGTGTGGATATGAGCCATTTTATGAGGCCATCGTCATCATCATCGTCAATCGCAACTGCAAAAATGACTTGAATTTGAGTATTAGGTCCTTTACAGTGACGACTGTGTTTCACCAGTTCCTCGCGAATGGGTAAGGCACGACTCTTTTTGTACGGTGGTCATTTTATCAAGGGAGAGGTCGTCGCTATCTTCTAGTAGTGCTGGAAATACGGTCTAGTTGACGCATAGAGTGGATATTCACGCGGTAATTAAACTTAATTGATGGACTTGGTATACCATAGTACGAGTACATTGCTCTTCTATATGCATTGCAGCTTCTCTGTCTTCACTCTGCTAATCTGTCCATGTGGATACCGTAGCAGTGAACTAAAAAAAAGGTGCAAATGGATTGAACGCGCACAGCATTTAAGAGACAGAGCGAACGCATTGCGTGACGGATAAAAGCAGCAACAGTAATATTGGGGCCTCTCATGGAATTCTTGAGCGACAGACATGCGAAAACAGAAAGGGGAGTCTCCAATGGTTTGTCTATCGTGACTCGTTTTTCCTTTCATCTTGTGTTTTTTTTCGGTCATTCTATAGATCATTTAAACTCAATGTGGTTAAATTTAAGAAACCATATCAGCCACGACTGGTTCTAGTACATGCCAAGTACTTTTGTTTCACATAACTCCCGCGCCGATACACACCATATGCATGGACATCTTGTGAAGTATGCCCTACTTTTTATTTTCTGTGCCGGTCACCCATTAAGATACGGCACTCGTTTTGAGCCGTCTGGCTTTCTAGGAGCGTACGCTTCGCCAATCAGCAAATCCAAACGAGTAGCACGTCGCTGGGGTGTTTAGATAGAGAGAGGATGTCTCTAGACTTCTCTTGAGATGCGACGTTCATGGCTGAGGCATATCGACTCTTTTATTATATCTTCTACTTCGCACCCCTCTCCATTGTCACAAGGTTAACCCCACATGCTCCCAGCCCATAAGAATTCTACCCTGTTTTCTTATAGCTGACTACATGGTAACCTGTCCTATGGAACTTTGAAGACAGACTCATTCTTGAGCCATCCCGTTTTCTAGTCAGCATTGCTTCGTCCTACAACGTTTCAAAGCATGCACTTGAGCGGAAGCCTCGCCCCAACCAATCTGGGCATTCCATTCCTTCTGCATGTTTTCTAATGCCTCTCTCTTTCGCACATTGGCACCGGATCCCTCCAAACTTCTCCTCGCCTTCTTCTCTCTGACTCCACCTGGCAGGTTCGCCGTTAAGATTCGCGTACTTTGCGCTACTCATGTACTGGGGAGAGTTTTACAGGTAAGAACTTTCTTGGGGTCAGTGCACATTTTCGTATCATGTTTTCGCATTTATACATGAGGCGACAAGACTTTAAGCAAATTTAGCTGCTTC